>NC_064634.1:95729438-96053367 GCF_023864275.1 Schistocerca cancellata | reverse complement strand
GGCAGGCGCACGTTGTCGCCTCCAGTGCCACGTTTTCGGCTGTGGGGCAGCTAATACGGACGAATCGTCGGATCATAAGTGGCATAGCTGTTGAAGTGTCAATAAGCAAAGGAACTTTGCATCACATGATCCACGAGAAGCTTCGTTATGGTAAAGTTTGTGCATAGTGGATTCCCAAGCATGTTTCAGAGATTCAGAGAATCTCAAATTGATGTTGTGAAAGCATTGCTAATTACGCATTAAAATCTTTTTTTTGTGTTTTTCTTTAGATTTCTATTCTTTTTTTTGTTCATATGGGCATTTCTAATTGTGATTATGTAACATTCTACTGTGGTTTTTAAATGTAAAGATGAAATTGTGATTATTTCGTTTGCCAATGGATAAATAAGTTTCTTGTTTTGTACCTGTGGTAAAGTTTTCTTTTGGAATATTATTAATTGTGAAAAATGCAGTCAATAACATATATAAAGATTTATGTAATTTACGATAACGATATAACATCTATAGACAGGGGACAGCGATAGTGATATCGATAGTCGAAAGGTTGTTGTGTAGTACAGGGGATGGTGGATGGTGTGTCTCTGAAGCGTGCGCGGAAAAATAGTACTGTGTTTTACGAAAAGCTTACGTAATTGTATGGACAGTGGTACCGAACCATCAGATTCTTAATTCTCTTTGCCACTGCGGTATGTAATGCCATCGCCAGCGAACTTTAATAGCAAATAAACCGGACTGTGAAAGTGCCGCTAACAACTTTGTTGTGTCCGACACGAACAGTGCTTTTATGCTAATTAACTTTGCTGGTATTGGTTTTGGGTGGTTGAACTGTTGTCTATCACATTCTATCAAGCCGTGAAAGTGAAGACTTTAATTAACTGTGCAATATAAATGACTTTCAGTGACGTTGTCGAAGTTTGTAATGCGAGAACAGAGTGGGCATTGTTTACGGTGTGCTTCACACACAAGAACAATTCTATGAACTGTGTATTTGTGCCTAAGACTATATGAATGTGACGAATTGTGTAACTGTGGAGGATAGCGTCACGGACAGTGCATAAAGTGTAAAAACGAGCGATGTCTGCGTAATGTACTTTGAAAGAGAGGGCATGTCAACAACGGTCGTATACTGGCGTCTTGTGGTTTGTTAATCACCACGGGGTTAATGATACAACTGTGCCGGAACTTTATTTGCGTTTCGCCGGAGAAGATTAACCAGCGGAACTGCCTGTGTCCTGCTCTCATCATCGTAACCCGCCGACATCGTGCTGCCCAACGCAACGCATCGTATGCAACAAAAAGTTAAGAGATTTCGCCGAATGCTATCCCCTGACCTAGAAACATTCTTTCTCTATTAAAAGTATAAGAATTACAGACTCTATTCAAATAAATTCTTTGTTTATTTTATGTTTGCTTTCTGCTAACGAAAATAAAATTACAATCAGTGAATTAAAAGTTGCCTGGTAGTCATTGTTGAAACACCAGTAAATATAAACTTCTTCCTCTCATTAGAACTAATTCTCCTTGCATGTCAAAATTATTGTAGTTATTTTATGTAGTTTTATGTATTGTTATGAGACTAGACATATGACAGTGACTAATAAGAGTATTTTGTCGGGAAATATGGCGTCGCGCGAATATTACGGCGGCCGCCATAATTGCTTGCGTTCTGACCAATAACATAAAAGCTGCTAATCTCGTATTGGTGCATTTCCTGACGTGAGTGTGAATTATAAATGTCAGCTGTCAAATCACGTAGGGACTGTTTACCCAGTAATAAAAGTTTTTGATATTGTATTGCTACGAGTCGTAGTATTAGGAGACACTGGTTATACTCAAAAGTTGGTAGGTGTATGGTGAACACCCCCCCCCCCCCCAGTGATCATGCAATTATTAACAGTATTGTGTGTGATTCACGAAATTTTGTCACTTTTTCTAATTCCTTTCAGATATTGTCTTAGATGTCTTTAAAGTTTCAGAGAATATATACACAATTTTGTCTGTTCAGGTTAATTTCAGAGCAGTTTCTCGTGAATATTAGAGTTTTCAGTCCATAAACAAAGTGAGATCGTGACCAATTGAGAAGTATAACAAAGAGTGTGGTTTTCCAACCAGAATTTTGGATGACTTCACAGTTCAGATTGTGATAATTATTTTTCCTGTGGGTTGAGGTCATCACAATGTGATGAGACATGGTTTCATCACTTCACCTCTGCCTCCAAACAGATGAGCATGGAGTGGCGGCGTCCCGGCTCCTATCGTCCAAAAAAAGGTTCACTCTGCCTTGAAGGTCGCAAAAGTGATGCTCAATTTCTTTTTCCACGAAGAAGGACCTCTACTCATCGACTGGCTACCACAGGGCACAATAATTAACGCCAAGCAGTGTTGCAACACGTTGCTGAGGCTGAAATAGGCCTTGGAGAAAAAGTGCACAATCAAGTTCTTGAATGGGATAGTGCTTCTCCAGGACAATGCTAGGTCACATGTGGCCAAGAAGACCCTCGAGTTCCTTCAAAAATTTCGACAGAAGGTTCTTTATGGCCTCGATATCTCCCCTTGCATACCTTTGGCTTCTCAAAACAGTCTCTGAAAGTCAGAGGTTCATCTGTGACAAGGAGGTGCAGTACGCAGTGGAAAACTGGATCCGTCAGCAACCCACGGTTTTCTACACTTAAGCCATCCGTTCCCTTCCTACGCATTGGGATCAGTGTATCAATCAATTGCAGTTACTTGTAGTTGTACTGTTCCAGATGAATTGTAATTATCACATAATCAATAAAATTTATTTACATGTAACTGTACTGTACTTTTTATTTGGGCACACTTTATATAAACTTTTTAGGTTTTGCCACGACACTCCTGTGTATGTCATTCACATCATATTCGCTATAAGGCTAAGGGACTGAGACTCATCAAGAACCAACCAACTGGAAACCGGAGAAGTTTATGTTGGTTCGATCACAGTTTATTCAAGAAACTAAATGATTTACAAAAATAATCTGTTATCGCTATTACAGTGTTGTACTCTTCAGTACGAAGACTAGTTTGATGCAGCTCTCCATGCTAGTCTATCGCCTGTAGGCCATCTCATATCCACGTAATTGCTGCGCCCAACATCTAGCTGAACCTCCTGATTGTATTGTAGCCTTGGTCTGTCGATACAATTTCCCTCCCCCTCCCCCCCCCACACACATACACACTGTCCAAAGCTCCTGCGTTTCGTTATTGGTGGCTATTATTTCTGCCGTTATCGGACTCAAGTATGGGAACTTTACACACAGATCACGCTTCATTACAAAAATAACCTGACCACGTGCCTAATATGAATACGTATCTTTTGTAGCTTTCATATACTAAAGTTACTTAATTAAAGAAAGAAAAATGTCACTTTGAAATAATAACAGTACATAACAAATTATTTCGTTTTGTTGTCGCTGTAGCACGTAACGCACTTCCCTAGCAATGCCTACACTCACCTCGTCTCATTTAACAATTATGATTATTGCACATTCACACTGAAGTAGCGATTGCTACGTTCCGTTTCTACACTAATTAAACAACAAATTACTGATCACGGAAGTCTTATCATTTAGGTTGTACTAACAATATGTTTCTCCACGACAACGAGTGATTCTGCAACATAACCCTGTTATCAGCCATAAATCTCTTAATTAATCCCACACGCCTTTCCGCGAAATAACGCAGTTACTAAAACGCTCCGTACCGAAGCTCAACACCGATTCTCCTCCGCATGCTAAGATGGTGCGTAGGCACTAGTGCTGGGACATTGTTGCCATTATACAGTGAGACAATGCTCCGTCAGACAAAAGGCTCCGAAAGTTCCGAAAGCCAGGGACAAGCAAGGAGTACAACGTCGATACATTATGACGTCAAAATAGGAGTATTCCTTACAAAACACACTTTCTTCCATTACCAAGTTCACTATTGCTTGATGAATCATGATGTGCCCTAACAACTGACTCCTTCTTTTAGTGAAACTGTGTAAGATACCTGTATACACTTCCTTCGATTACCAAATTCACTATTGCTTGATGGATGTAAAGACATTACTTTCCCCGAAAGTCGATCATATATTTTAATAGCAAATAAATCGGACTGTGAAAGTGCCGCTAACAATACTTTGTTGTGTCCGACACGAACAGTGGTTTTATGCGAATGAACTTTGCTGGTATTGGTTTTGGGTGGTGGAACTGCTGTCTATCACATTCTATCAAGCCGTGAAAGTGAAGACTTTAATTAACTGTGCAATATAAATGACTTTCAGTGACGTTGTCGAAGTTTGAAATGCGAGAACAGAGTGGACATCGTTTACGGTGTGCTTCACACACAAGAACAATTCTATGAACTGTGTATTTGTGGCTAAGACTATATGAATTTTGTGCATTACCTTGTCATAGTACATATGTATCATTTATTTCAACTATTCTTTATTTGTTAATACGTCACATTGTTTCTTCATTCATTTTGGTACTATTTTATATTTTATATTGTACGAATATGCATGTTATGGTTTTATATGCTTTGTAAATCTTTGGTTAGGCTAGGAGAAGTACTGTGTCAGAGAGAGAGAGCGAACGACTGTCGATAGAGAGCGAGTTGTTGTGTATCGTGGCTGGTTCGCGGGTGGAGAAACGTTGCAAGTTCGGCGTGAAAGACGGTGATACGCGGAGGAACAATTAATTACAGTGCGTCCGCTGTGTTAATAGGAGATCGTGCATTACGAAGTGAACAGTAAAACCTGAAAAGTATATCGAGTGTTTGCGGTGACGATTTTACATATTGTGTGAACTTGTGACAATTAGCCGTGAACCAGACACCATTGTCGTGTGGAGACACTAACTGTTAGAATTGCGTGAAAGTGGAACAAACCAAAATGTTAAGTAAAAAAAAAAAAACAGTGCTGTGGTTTGATCAAGAAACATTTATTATATCGTCCAAACTGTCTTAAAGATGACGACGTAAATTGAACTGATGTTTAACGGACTGTTATAGTGATAAACACATGTGACTGTTTTCCTGTGGAAACACGGTGAAAGAGCTGTGCGAAGTATTGGCATTAATCGGCTATATATCGTAAATACTAAAGACATTGCATAATTCCGACCTACCCGCACCGCGTGATTAATGAACTTTTAATAATAAAACGTCGCGCGCGTAACGACAACGCACACACTGGAACTATTATTATCGCGCCAGTGCTGCCAGCTGATTCGACTACAACGGAGGCGTGGACCACCGCCGTAATTGGAATATTAATGAAACAGGAGGATCCATCATTATCTTCACGCCACGAACCAGGATTAACTTCACACATCGTACGCGCCGACCACCGCTAACGTCGTCGCACTGCCTGCAGTAACTGTTAAGACATTAAAAGAAAATTATTAAGCTCTCTCTCATTTCAAAATTAAAGACAATTGCAGGTAAATTATCTATTTTACAAGTAGTGTCACAATATCAAGGTTCAATTTCGTTTAGTTCCAATAAATATTTTTTCCATTATTTCGTCTTGTTGACAGTGTTGAAAACCCAACAAATTAAATTTCAATCAATAATTTTCTTTCAAAATTCTTCTCAGACATTCTGCTGCTCATCATAATTTTTTTTAAATGTTTGTGTGTTACTTCTTTTGGAGGGGGTACATATTATATTTTTTGTGCAGTAAAATTAGCTACCATAAAATTACGTATATTACCAGCTCATGATGTCCGCCAATACTGCTTGGAAACTGAGCAATAGTATTTTTGCACCTATTTTCTCATTGGCTGTCAGCTTCAAAACAAAATTACGTATTTCTTGGGCATCTAGCAGATGCGCGATGTCTATGTAGGCCCCTATAATAATTTTTTTTTATTTTACTTTTGGAGGTTTACTGGAATTATATTGACTTTAATTCTTCATTTGGCCCCCGTTAAAGTAATTTGTAGCATCTATATAATAATTGTACTGAATTCCATAATTTATTTTTTTATTACGTAAACATTGGCATACCATATTTAGATTAAAATTGACGTCTTTATTGGTCCACATAAGATTCTGTACGTTCTGACAAAGACTATGCCATTTTTTTTTCTCGTCCATGACTAACAGGGGTAGTCAGATTCCTTGTATAGGTCATGTTTTAATATTTAAAACTTTTTTTTTCAGGAGTAGAGAACCAGTTTCTTTACACACTGCACGAGGTTTTGTCACAACAACTAACATCCCATGGCCCACCATCCGAAAAGTGCTGCGAACGTTTGTGAAATGGTGTCTCGAGTGCGGTCACAGGCTGCCGTGGGTGCAGGTGGTCGTCACATTGAGCGACATTTATAATCTGAAACGTAAACATGGCATGCATATAACAAATGTTACACTTTGATGAGGAAATAAAAGTGTGTTTCTTTGAATGGCCTTTTCCTTATTTCTCTTCGAATGTTCTGGCAAATGTTTCCACATAGTTTTATTGCCCTACGATCACTCGTTTTTCATGGGGGCCCTATCAAGTAGCGGAAGTTTAATTATGACCACTCTGTGCAACAAACAAATAACTGAGGACGTAAGTGGTACTCTGACGTGGACAGATCGGTTCTGGAGAAGAATTCGTGATGGGTCGAATCAAACAAGTCAGAAGACGGATAACAAGAAAAGAAAAATAAGCCACTGAGACCACGGATCCCTCAGGACGAAATACACTACTGGCCATTAAAATTGCTGCACCACGAAGATGACGTGCTACAGACGCGAATTTTAACCGACAGGAAGAAGATGCTGTGATATGCAAATGATTAGCTTTTCAGAGCATTCACACACGGTTGGCGCCGGTGGCGACACCTACAACATGCTGACATGAGGAAAATTTCCAAGCGAATTCTCATACACAAACAACAGTTGACCAGCGTTGCCTGGTGAAACGTTGTTGTGATGCCTCGTGTAAGGAGGAGAAATGCGTACCATCAAGTTTCCGACTTTGATAAAGGTCGGATTGAGGTTTATCGTATCGCGACATTGCTGCTCGCGTTGGTCGAGATCCAATGACTGTTAGCAGAATATGGAATCGGTGGGTTCAGGAGGGTAATACGGAACGCCGTGCTGGATCCCAACGGTCTCGTATCACTAGCAGACGAGATGACGCATGGCTGTAACGCATCGTGCAGCCACGTCTCGATCCCTGAGTCAACAGATGGGGACGTTTGCAAGACAAAAACCATCAGAACGAACAGTTCGACGACGTTTGCAGCAGCATGGACTGTCAGCTCGGAGACATGGCTGCGGTTACCCTTGACGCTGCATCACAGACAGGAGCGCCTGCGGTGGTGTACTCAACGACGAACCTGGGTACACGAATGGCAAAACGCCATTTTTTCGGATGAATCCAGGTTCTGTTTACAGCATCATGATGGTCGCATCCATATTTGGCGACATCGCGGCGAACGCACATTGGAAGCGTGTATTCGTCATCACCATACTGGCGTATCACCCGGCGTGATGGTGTGGGTGCCATTGGTTACACGTCTCTGTCACCTCTTGTTCGCATTGACGTGACATTTCAGATGTGTTACGACCCGTGGCTCTACCCTTCATTCGATCCCTGTGAAACCCTACATTTCAGCAGGATAATGCACGACCGCATGTTGCAGGTCCTGTACGGGCCTTTCTCGATACAGAAAACGTTCGAGTGCTGCCCTGGCCAGCACATTCTCCAGATCTCTCACCAACTGAAACGCCTGGTCAATAGTGGCCGAGCAACTGGCTCGTCACAATACGCCAGTCACTACTCTCGATAAAGTGTGGTATCGTGTTGAAGCTGTATGGGGAGCTGTACCTGTACACGCCATCCAAGCTCTGTTTGACTCAATGCCGGGGCGTATCAAGGCCGTTATTACGGCCAGAGGTGGTTGTTCTGGGTACTGTTTTCTCAGTATCTCTGCACCCGAATTGCGTGAAAATGTGATCACATGTCAGTTCTAGTGTAATATATTTGTCCAATGAATACCCGTTTATCATCTGCATTTCTTCTTGGTGCAGTAATTTTAATGGCCAGTAGTGTATGACCGCTCTGTACATCAAACAAATAACTGAGGACGTTGGACGCAAGTGGTGCGCTGTCATGGACAAATCGGCTCTGGAGAGGAATTCGTGATGGGTCGAATCAAACTAGTCAGAAGACGGATAACCTGCAAAGAAAAATATGCCACCTGAGACCACGGCTCCCTCAGGACGAAATACTAGGAATCTGTAAGTAAACAACTTCCGAAATGTTGTCTGGGGAGTTGTTCTGACTCTGGCCCGAACTCTCCGTTTACTAGGGAAGGATGTAAACGTAGAATTGGTGGAGCAACGGTAGAAGGGCGTACAGTTGCGAGAGCCTCCCGCCGCTACCACCGACCACCGACCGCCGACCATCGACCAGGTCGTGGGACCCGCAGCGCGCCGCCGCCGTCCGCTTACATTATGCGTGATTTGTGACGGCGCGACGCATGGAACGCACGCGGAAGCTGCGTCGCTGGTTGGCGAAAACATTTCTGGCAGGCGACCAGCTGGGTTAATGTCCAGGCTACTGACGCCTCAAAACGCCGCCGCCAAATTGCTACGCCGAACTGCAAATTAAGTACCTAGCTCACATTTATATACTGGATGGCAGCTTTGTTCGTCGACGCTGCACAAATATTTGTACAAGAAAAGCGGAAGAGACTGCGCAACACGCACTGCACTACTGGTACCGCAAGGGCGCCGAAAGGCTGAAAATAACCGTGGGAAAAACTGTATCTCTGACGAGCAACAGTGCTTTTGTACAGGGAGCATCAAGAGGAAAGGTACATTCTTTGGGAGGTTATAGCATTACTGATTCTGAGCAAAAAACGTCATAGAACTTATGTCCTGTTCTTTACAGTTTTCGAGGAATCTAATGAAAACATCTACATCTACATCCACATCTACATGGATACTCTACAAATCACATTTAAGTGCCTGGCAGAGGGTTCATCGAACCACCTTCACAATTCTCTATTATTCCAATCTCGTATAGCACGCGGAAAGAATGAACACCTATATCTTTCCGCACGAGTTCTGATTTCCCTTATTTTATCGTGGTAATCGTTCCGCCCTATGTAGGTCGGTGTCAGCAAAATATTATCGCATTCGGAGGAGAAAGCTGGTGATTGGAATTTCGTGAGAAGATTCCGTCGCAACGAAAAACGCCTTTCTTTTAACGATTTCCAGCCCAAATCCTGTATCATTTCTGTGACACTATCTCCCATATTTCACGATAATACAAAACATGCTGCCTTTCTTTGAACTTTTTCGATGTACTCCGTCAGTCCTATCTGGTAAGGATCCCAAACCGCGTAGCAGTATTCTAAAAGAGGACGGGCAAGCGTAGTGTAGGCAGTCTCCGTAGTAGGTCTGTTACATTGTCTGTGTCCTGCCAATAAAACGCAGTCTTTGGTTAGCCTTCCCCACAACATTTTCTACGAGTTGTTTCCAATTTAAGACTGACAATGGCAAGGAAAGCGTTTCTGAAGAAGAGACATTTGTTAACATCGAGGACAGATTTAAATGTCAGGAAGTCGTTTCTGAAAGTATTTGTATGGAGTGTAGCCATGTATGGAAGTGAAACATGGACGATAAATAGTTTAGACAAGAAGAGAATAGAAGCTTCGAAATGTGGTGCTACAAAAGAATGCTGAAGATTGGATGGGTAGATCACATAACTAATGAGGAGGTATTGAATAGACTTGGAGAGAAGAGTAATTTGTGGCACAACTTGACTAGAAGAAGGGATCTGTTGGCAGGGCATGTTCTGAGGCATCAAGGGATCACCAATTTAGTATTGGAGGGCAGCGTGGGGGATAAAAATCGGAGAGGGAGACCAAGAGATGGGTACACTAAACAGATTCAGAAGGATGTAGGTTGCAGTAGGTACTGGAAGATGTAGAACCTTGCTCTGGATAGAGTAGCATGGAGTGCTGCATCAAACCAGTCTCTCGACTGAAGACCACACCACCACCAAACGTTTCATCTGCAGGTATTTGAGTTTACTGGTTCAAATGGCTCTGAGCACTATGGGACTTAACATCTGAGGTCATCAGTCCTATAGAACTTAGAACTGCTTAAACCTAACTAGCCTAAGGACATCACACACATCCATACCCGAGGCAGGATTCGAACCTGCGACCATAGCGGTCGCACGGTTCCAGACTAAAGAGCCTAGCTCCGCTCGGCCACAGCGGCCGACTGAGTTTACTAATTTACGTCTAAAGTTAGCTTAGTGTGATATCTGAATGTCTTTGAACAGTGAACACTATCGTAATATTATGTGTGTATCTAATTTCTGTTCAGTTTCCAGAACTTTCGAATGATTCGGTTATGCTTTTTATTGAGGGCGTATGATGCTGCACTTAGGCTGATAACTGGTTCTTATCATTTTTATTGTTGGCGTTAGAAGGCCATAAGAAATTTGATCGGATTAAGATTTACTTAACTATTGATCGTGACTCTTTATTCGTACCTTTTCGGACTTCTTCTGCGAGATTATTCATAAGAAACTCTAGGATTTCAGTAGAAGACTGCACCACTACGTCATATACAAAAATGACACATGCTAGTAGATAGAGTCAGGAAGTTTCGATTCGTAGTACGTGCCATATCGTTTATGTAAAACACACCACAGAGGGCAGGCAAGTCACAGACTCACGAAGTTTCGATTCGTAGTACGTGCCATATTGTTTATGTAAAACACATCACAGAGGGCAGGCAAGTCACAGCATAAGCTATAAAGCGTGAAGATAACATTAATGTACGATATAGATTTCCCCCCTTTTTAATATGCTTTTTTTAGTTTTGTTCTGCTTTACATTCATTGTACACTGGAAGATTTGTTATAGAATGAGTTTGAAAACTTTGTTTCTTTGTGTGACTTTACGTCATGGAACTAATATTAATGGAACTGTTAATTTTATTTTTGTTGCTGTTGTGTTACCGGTGGTTATTAACATCGTATTTAACTTCATTTTCAGTGAAGCTAATGATGCGAAGCTGTGGCGTTGTATGAAATTGTAAATCGATTTACTCAGAATTTTTGGAAGTGTAATGTTCAGCGAGGTTTTTTGAGTTGTAGGAACGAATTGATAGGTTGAGAAAGGACCACCAACAAAAAGTCTGAAGCGTGGTCAAAAATGTGAGTGTCACAGCGTGTAAATGCTAGTGTACTGTGTCAGTGACAGATGTAAAATAACTGTCTGATCACTGGTACACTTTTGCGGTTTTATTATGTTTCGTGTATAGTGAACAAATTGCGGGATATGTGGCGTTGCTTATTAGAAAGGACAAATATTCACCACATTGTGGAGACCACCAAGCTGTGTGGATGCTGTAACTGTACGTTTATGATTGTAGATAACACGTGCGTTTGCTTGTCGTGAACTGATATTAAGAACTGTAATCTCGAATGTGCCGTATCCCGATCGCCGTGAACCTGTGGTACACACTGCGGTTTCTTTGATGCGTACCGTGGCTATTAACTCAAATTACGATTATATTAATGTTATTTCTTACTGCGGATGGTGGTACATTGAAATGTTCCGCACCGCGATCGAACGGGAAGCCATAAATTTAGAAGTGTAACTATTACAGCTAACGAACATTACGACGTCAAAATACGTCACTCGTTAATTGAACGAAGCGTGTCATACTTCTATTAGTGCATGTAATTATGCTAATTAAGAGGATTCTACAAACATCGCGCGTTCCTGTTGTATCTATAACGGGCGGCTACGGTCCAGAGGATCTGCAGGGCGACGATAAATAAATACACTACTGGCCAATAGAATTGCTACAGCAAGAAGAAATGCAGATGATCAACGGGTATTCATTGGATAAATATATTATACTAGAACTGACATGTGATTACATTTTCACGCAATTTGGGTGCATAGATCCTGAGAAATCAGTACACGGAACAACCAACTCTGGCCGAAATAACGGCCTTGATACGCCTGGGCATTGAGTCGAACAGAGCTTGGATGGAGTGTACAGTTACACCTGCCCATGCAGCTTCAACACGATACCACAGTTCATCAAGAGTTGTGACTGGCGTATTGTGATAAGCCAGTTGCTCGGCCACCATTGACCAGACGTTTTCAGTTGGTGAGAGATCTGGAGAATGTGTTGGCCAGGGCAGCAGTCGAACATTTTCTGTATCCAGAAAGGGCCGTACAGAACCTGCAACATGCGGTCGTGCATTATTCTGCTGAAATGTAGGGTTTCGCAGGGATCGAACGAAGGGTAGAGCCACCGGTCGTAACACATCTGAAATGTAACGTCCACTGTTCAAAGTGCCGTCAATGCGAACAAGAGGTGACCGAGACGTGTAACCAATGGCACCCCATACCGTCACGTCACGCCGGGTGATACGTCAGTATGGAGATGACGAATACACGCTTCCAATGTGCGTTCACCGCGATGTCGCCAAACACGGATGCGACCATCGTGATGCTGTAAACAGAACCTGGATTCACCCGAAAAAATGACGTTTTGCCATCCGTGCACACAGGTTCGTCGTTGAGTACACCATAGCAGGCGCTCCTGTCTGTGAAGCAGCGTCAAAGGTAACCGCAGCAATAGTCTCCGCTCTGATAGTCCATGCTGCTGCAAACGTCGTCGAACTGTTCGTGCAGATGGTTGTTGTCTTGCAAACGTTCCCATATTGTTGACTCAGGGATGGAGACGTGGCTGCACGATCCGTTACAGCCATGCGGATAAGATGCCCGTCATCTCGGCTGCTAGTGATACGAGGCCGTTGGGATCCAGCACGGCATTCCGTATTACCCTCCTGAACCCACCGATTCCATATTCTGCTAACAGTCATTGGATCTCAACCAACGCGAGCAGCAATGCGCTATACGATAAACCGCAATCGCGATAGGCTACAATCCGACCTTTATCAAAGTCGGAAACGCGATGGTACGCATTTCTCCTCCTTACACGAGGCATCACAATAACGTTGCACCAGGCAACGCCGGTCAACTGCTGTTTGTGTATGAGAAATCGGTTGGAAACTTTCCTCATGGGAGCACGTTGTAGGTGTCAGCACCGGCGCCAACCTTGTGTGAATGCTCTGAAAAGCTAATCATTTGCATATCACAGCATCTTCTTCCTGTCGGTTAAATTTCGCGTTTGTAGCAAGTCATCTTCGTGGTGTAGCAATTTTAATGGCCAGCAGTGTACTAAACTGCACGCTCAGGTCTAGTGACCGGCCACACGATCGTCGACTCACAAACGGTACCAAGTAAGTGGAGCCCGACTTCGAAACTCATTAATAAAAACGCTCAACCTTCGCGTACTATTTTCATAAATAATATTGTTAAGATTTTTTGTAAAAAGTACATTAGTTTCTCTTTGTCACTAATTTTCACGTAACGGCAAATTACCAAACGGAACTGCGAATCTCAGCAACACTCAGAACAGTAACTAAAAGCTGTTCAGTTCATTAATCCGTTTTTTTGCAATGAACTTTATAATTTTGCAAACCCGTTAACTCCTGGCACAGACCTCATTATTGCCAATAACTGCTATTATTAACAGAGAGACTAAAGTTATTAAGATTTTGGTTTTTCATTGGCTTTAATCCCTTTTGCATATTGATTTGTGTCGTTTGCTATTGCTACTTTTGCATTTGCATGTCGATTTCTGTTTGTATCAATTTTTATTTATTTATTTTTGAGTCATCAGTCTTCTGACTGATTTCATGCGGCGCACCACAGATCCGTCTCCTGTGTCAACCTCTTCATTTCAGAGTAGTACTTGCAACCTACGTCTTGGATGACACTGATGAGGCAAAACATTACGACCACCTGCTTAACAGTTGGTTTTTTCGTCTTTGGATCGAAATACATCACTCATTCTGTGTATTAGCGATCGAAAGTCCGTTGGTGGGTTTTTGGAGATATGTGGCATTAGAAGTCTACGCACAGTTCGATTGAATAGGACTTACATCAGGCGAATTTGGTAGCCGAGACATCAACATCAGTTAACTACACTCCTGGAAATGGAAAAAAGAACACATCGACACCGGTGTGTCAGACCCACCATACTTGCTCCGGACACTGCGAGAGGGCTGTACAAGCAATGATCACACGCACGGCACAGCGGACACACCAGGAACCGCGGTGGTGGCCGTTGAATGGCGCTAGCTGCGCAGCATTTGTGCACCGCCGCCGTCAGTTTCAGCCAGTTTGCCGTGGCATACGGAGCTCCATCGCAGTCTTTAACACTGGTAGCACGCCGCGACAGCGTGGACGTGAACCGTATGTGCAGTTGACGGACTTTGAGCGAGGGCGTATAGTGGGCATGCGGGAGGCCGGGTGGACGTACCGCCGAATTGCTCAACACGTGGGGCATGAGGTCTCCACAGTACATCGATATTGTCGCCAGTGGTCGGCGGAAGGTGCACGTGCCCGTCGACCTGGGACCGGACCGCAGCGACGCACGGATGCACGCCAAGACCGTAGGATCCTACGCAGTGCCGTAGGGGACCGAACCGCTACTTCCCAGCAAATTAGGGACACTGTTGCTCCTGGGGTATCAGCGAGGACCATTCGCAACCGTCTCCATGAAGCTGGGCTACGGTCCCGCACACCGTTAGGCCGTCTTCCGCTCACGCCCCAACATCGTGCAGCCCGCCTCCAGTGGTGTCGCGACAGGCGTGAATGGAGGGACGAATGGAGACGTGTCGTCTTCAGCGATGAGAGTCGCTTCTGCCTTGGTGCCAATGATGGTCGTATGCGTGTTTGGCGCCGTGCAGGTGAGCGCCACAATCAGGACTGCATACGACCGAGGCACACAGGGCCAACACCCGGCATCATGGTGTGGGGAGCGATCTCCTACACTGGCCGTACACCACTGGTGATCGTCGAGGGGACACTGAATAGTGCACGGTACATCCAAACCGTCATCGAACCCATCGTTCTACCATTCCTAGACCGGCAAGGGAACTTGCTGTTCCAACAGGACAATGCACGTCCGCATGTATCCCGTGCCACCCAACGTGCTCTAGAAGGTGTAAGTCAACTACCCTGGCCAGCAAGATCTCCGGATCTGTCCCCCATTGAGCATGTTTGGGACTGGATGAAGCGTCGTCTCACGCGGTCTGCACGTCCAGCACGAACGCTGGTCCAACTGAGGCGCCAGGTGGAAATGGCATGGCAAGCCGTTCCACAGGACTACATCCAGCATCTCTACGATCGTCTCCATGGGAGAATAGCAGCTTGCATTGCTGCGAAAGGTGGATATACACTGTACTAGTGCCGACATTGTGCATGCTCTGTTGCCTGTGTCTATGTGCCTGTGGTTCTGTCAGTGTGATCATGTGATGTATCTGACCCCAGGAATGTGTCAATAAAGTTTCCCCTTCCTGGGACAATGAATTCACGGTGTTCTTATTTCAATTTCTAGGAGTGTATAATGCGCCTCAAACCACTGACGCACGGTTCTGGCTCCGAGGCGCAGACAATTATACTGCAAGAAGATGATATCGCCGTCGTGGAAGACATGACATGAAGTGATGCAGGTGGTTCACAACTACCACAGGTGCCATACAAATGCTCGAGAATGTCTCCCATAGCATAATGCTGCACCCACCCGCCTGCGTCCTTGGCGCGCTGCACGTTTCGAGCCTCCGTTGACCTTGATGACGGCGTCTGTGGAGACGACCATCGACCTATTATAGCAAAAAGTCTGATTCGCATGAAGAGCCGGCAAGTTTGTATTGATCTACGTTCGAATCCCGATGGTGCCATACCCACTGCAATCCTAACTGACGATGTCGTTGGTTCACCTTGCGAAAACTTAACCATCTACCTAGTACAGCAAAAATTAGCTTCACATGAAGAGCCTTCACGTTTGTATTGATCGACGTTCGAATCCCGATGGTCCCACACCCACTGCAACCCTAACTGACTATGTCGTTGGGTCAACTTGTGAAAACGTAGCGCTGGTGTGCAGCGGAGGACCATGTTCAATAATTACGACGCATGGTGTGCTCCGAATCACGTCTGTCTGCACCAGCGTTGTGCTGTTTCCGCAGGGAGGCCTCACACCATCATCTACTATACAGGGCAGGCAAGACCCTGAACCCCACGTTCTGAGAAGAGTCGTGAACGCCAACCATTCACAGCGTAGGGGTAGTTTAACTCTTTCCGTAGATACTCGCGACGGTAACACGTGAACATTCAACCAGCTTCACCGTTTTCGAGATACTCGTTCATAGGTTTTGCGTAATAATAATTTGCTCTTTGTCAAAGTCGCGTATCTCAATGGATTTATTTATTTATTTATTGTTCCCTGGGACCACATTAAGGAGAAGTCTCCATGGTCATGGAACGAGTCAATACATGAAATTATAACACGATAGTGGAAACAGATAAAATGAAATATAAGAAACATATTCAGGCGACAATTCGTAAGTTTAAGTAAAGAAAATCAACAAGGTAACACTGGAATTTGCTTAATTTTTCAGCTCTTCCAGGAGCTCCTCGACAGAATAGAAGGGGTGAGACATGAGGAAACTCTTCAGTTTAGACTTAATAGAGTTTGGGCGACTGCTACGATTTTTGAGTTCTTGTGGCAGCTTATTGAAAATGGATGCAGCAGGGTCCTGCACTCCCTTCTGCACAAGAGTCAAGGAAGTGCATTCCACGTGCAAATTTGATTTCTGCCTAGTATTAACTGAGTGAAAGCTGCTAACTCTTGGGAATAAGCTAATATTGCTAACAACAAACGGCACTAAAGAAAATATTTACTGTGAGGGCAATGTCAGGATTCCCAGACTATTGAATAGGGGTCGACAAGAGGTTCTCGAACTTACTCCATACATAGCTCGAACAGCCCGTTTTTGAGCCAAAAATACCCTTTTTGAATCAGAAGAATTACCCTAAAAATTAATACCATATGACATAAGCGTATGAAAATATGCGAAGTAAACTACTTTTCGTGTTGAACTGTCACTTATTTCAGATACTGTTCTAATGGTAAATAAGGCAGCATTTAGTTTCTGAACAAGATCCTGAACATGGGCTTTCCACTACAGCTTACTATCTATCCGAACGCCTAGGAACTTGAACTGATACGTCTCGCATATAATATGCCCATTCTGTCTGATCAAAATATCGGTTGTTGAACTGTGAGTTAGAAACTGTAAAAACTGAGTCTTACTATGATTTAGCATCAAATTATTTTCCACAAGCCACGAACGTATTTCATGAACTACATTATTTGATAACGTTTCAATATTACACACAAGATCCTTCACTACCAAGCTGGTGTCATCAGCAAACAGAAATTTTTTTGAATCACCTGTAATACTAGAAGGCATATCATTTATATAAATAAGAAACAGCAGTGGCCCCAGCACCGACCCTTGGGGAATGTCCCACTTAACAGTGCCCCATTGGGACTGAACATCACTACCACTCTCAATAATGGGGAGAATTACCTTCTGTTTTCTGTTCTTAAAGTAAGAGGCGAACAAATTGTAAGCTACTCCACTTACTCCATAATGGTCTAACTTCTGCAGTAATATTTTGTGGTCAACACAGTCAAAAGCCTTCGTTAAATCAAAGAAAACACCCAACGTTCGCAACCTTTTATTTAATCCGTCCAAAATCTCACAGAGAAAAGAGAATATAGCATTTTCAGTTGTTAAGCCATTTCTAAAACCAAACTGTACATTTGACAGCAAATTATGTGAATTTAAATGCTCCAGTAACCTTGTATACACAACCTTCTCGATAACTTTAGCAAACACCGATGGCATAGAAATAGGTCTATAATTGTCACCATTATCCCTGTCTCCCTTTTTATAAAGTGGCTTCACTACCGAGTACTTTAATCGGTCAGGAAACCGACCACTCCTAAAGGAAAAGTTACAGATATGGCTAAGTATTGGGCTAACATACATAGAACAATACTTCAGTATTCTGCTAGATAGCCCGTCATATCCATGAGAGTTCTTGGTCTTTAGTGATTTAATTATTAACTCAATCTCCCTCTTGTCAGTATCATGGAGGAGCATTTCAGGTAACAGTCTCGGAACACCTTTTTCTACGAGCGCTATATGATTCCCTGTTGGGACTAGGTTTCTATTTAGTTCACCTGCTATATTCAGAAAGTGATTATTAAATACTGTACATATATGCGACCTATCAGTAAGACGGACATTCCCACTACACACTGATTCTATATCCTCGACCTGTCTCTGCAGACCAGCCACTTCCTTTACCACTGACCATATGGTTTTAATTTTATCCTGAGACTTAGCAATTCTATCTGCATACCACATACTTTTTGCATTCCTAATAACCTTTTTTAGCACCTTACAATACTGTTTGTAATGGGCTGCTGCATTTAGATTTTGACTGTTTCTAACGTTTTGATATAATTGCCACTTTGTTCTACAAGATATTCTTATCCCTTTAGTCAGCCACCCAGGCTGCCTGTTTGTGGTAGTACCCTGTTTTGAACGTTCTAACGGAAAGCAACTTTCAAAGATCACGAGAAAAGTTGAAACGTCCCCTTAGAACAATTATACACGACTGTGCTTAAACTGACACACAATAATTTTAGCGCAACGCAATCTGACTATCAAAAATCCCTACAAAAGAATGGCCCAGACAAACATTAAACTATACCTTTCACAAATCACTTACCTCACAAAAATCTTCGTTACTCGAACTACTGCAATACAGCGAGTACCACTACTGCCAGCTAAATAAAAGATTCAAACTACGGAAGGCACTAACTACTGATAGGCATAGTTAGCAAATGAAAGATTTTAATAGAGAACAAACAATGTATTTACCTTAATAGTCATAATATATATAGCAGTTCATGACAAATTACAAAACTCCGCCATCTCTCTCCCCACATCCACCACTGCTGGCGGCTCACCTCCAACTGCACAACGCTATGCGCTGTTAACATGCAGCTGCCCAACACTACAATGGCAGACAACAATGCTAACTAGCCACAGACTGCACACAACACAGCCAATGATTTTCATACAGAGCGCTACGTGGCGGCGGCGTTACCAATATAAGAACCTAAACAGCCTACTTACATAGCCCCCATGCTCCGCACAAAAAATTTTACAAATTGTTTTGGGCAGTGGCCAATAATGATTTGATAAATTTTTCATAATTACAATAACAAAGAAATCAAATGCACACACTTATTGATACAATGTTGGTCAAAAGCTAAAATTTTCTCACAGTCCATAAAGATAGTCCTGATCATTCATCATAATAGTAATTACAGTTTTTTTTCACAAAGTCTCATTAGTAAAAGAAATTGCACACAGAAGTAGTGGATTTCCATGCAGTCTTGAAGAAGTAGTGTTGGCCTTCCAACGAAAAGTGCTGACTCTTGACATGCAGACAGGTAATGGGCCACAACAGAGCAAACCCACAGCAGAGTCAGTCGAAGTTTTGAAGAATGTAGTATGTCCTCACAAAGTAGACCCACTGTAGTCCTGGTAGAGATTACGGTATTGGTGGGCCACCAGAGGTGCAGACCCACTGCAGTCCTTGTAGAAATAATGGTACTGGTGAGTCAGCAAAGGTGTAACCCCACTGTAGTCCTTGTAGAAATAATGGTATTGGTGAGTGAGCAAAGGTGTAGACCCACTGTAGTCCTTGTAGAAATAATGGTATTGGTGGGTCATTAAAGATGCAGACCCATTGTAGTCCTTGTAGAGATGGCCAGCAGCCATCTGTTGCGACTGTGCAGGTGCTACAATCACCATCGAAGAGTCTTGTGGAGAATATAACAAGTCCATAAACCACCACTTGTGCACTCACAAAGTTTTTGGAATTGTCCTTATAACCAGCAATGCTGTTATCCAGTCCCTTGCTGAATTATTAACACACGTGCAAACACAACAGTCCCAACTTCTCACAGATTGTGCATTACCGTGACCAACAGAAATGTGTGCAGTGAAATGAATGCTTACAAGTTACTTAATTTGATTAACTGGTGTCAATTACAATATTATAACATGAGAATACAATAACAAAGGTACAAAGTACTTCATTAAAGAACATAACAATACAGATAACATTTGTAGTATTACAGGCTTTACAAAACAATAGAAATAAACATATACATTAGTGTTACAGGAATTATGACATAAGTAAATACATAAAAGATCAGAATAACTTTTGAAACATCAACTTTACACATGAGCATTAAAACAAAACAGAATAAATAATGTCTAAGCATATTTACAAGGTAAATAACATATTATTAATGCCAATTATATTTGAGGATAACAGTATTCCTCATCATAGTGAATGTAGGTTAGTATTAGAAGAAGAAAAAATTCTATGAAACTACACAGAGATAGGAAGAAGACAAATACACAAGGGGACACAAACACATAGTGGGATAACACAAAAGGAAAGGACAGGGTTCGTTTTAAGTGTAACATTTGGTACTGCAGTCCAACCCAAAACTTCATTCCATAGATCTTTCGTCTTATTTCAACCTTTGCTTCCACCAATAAAAATCCTATCCAAGCAAACTTTCTGTATTTTTCTTGTATAACCTCTCAGTGCATTTCTTCAAATTCATCGCAACTCATTCTCTTGATGAGGCAATGCAGCAGCACAAAACAATTAACGCAAACAGCAATGAGAAAAAAAATTTAAATAGGCAAAGCAATTGCAATATTACAACTAATATAAGGCACTGTGCAGCAAACAAGGAAAATAAATCAGTAGTAAAACTGGCTTAACAGAGTAATACAAAGTCAAATTCAGTAACACTATGCCTGGCAAACAGCAGCAGCTATAACTTATACCTAAACATGACATAGCTCAAGCAGAAAAAACATTACACTAAAGACAATAATGCAGAAAAGGGAAATGTATATTCACATCTTAATGTCTATGTAATTAAAGTGGTGCACCACAACTTATTCTACAAAAGAAATTACCAAGTACTTGAAAAGAAAATTATATATGCAGTTATTGTTATCAGTCCCTTCTTATTGTTCCTTCCATTCCAAGAGCTCCTTTTTCGAAGAATGTGGATCATAAAATAATTATTTAATAGATCTGTTGACAGAAAGTGTTCACATTAGCAAATGCATCTAAGTTTATTTTATAAAACTAATGCTGCAAAACAGCTGGAAACCAGATATTAAACAAAATGAGCAATCTCTCAACTACAAAGACAATAGATGTAAAATGTTTCTCATCATTTCATTAGGGATTTTAGTAAATATCATAAATTAATAGCTCCACAGTGTTATCATGTTTTCAAGTTTGAGGGTGTCGTATTTATGATGCTTTCTACAAAGGAATGTCAATAGCGAGGATAATGGCCTCCCTTTTTTTTTCTCCACCTGTACCTCTGAAAGGGGCACACGCTAATGGCTTTTTTCCAGGCGACTGTCGCCCAGCTGGATGCCCACGACGCATTATGTGCAGGTGGTCACTTAACTTTCTTACTGAAATATTTACGACAGCAGTTTCCGCTACAGTGACAGTCTCATATAAAAATATTTCACAGGTCAAGAATTTGCGTTACAAATCTGTAGAAACAAAATCCTATAAATATAACAGTGTCCAAAAAGTTTTCGTCGGCATTGTGATACATTCACGCATTTACACACATTTCATATCTCTTAAAGTACGATTCTTGGTTTCCAACATCCTTTTTCACAAATCAGAGTCCCTAACCACTACTCATTATTCCTTACCTTATTACACATATACGTATTCATCGACACTCTTCAATATTTCATCATTATAAATATGTAGCATAATCAAATAACTCATATAGCCTCAGCCTATTAATCATAAACATACCGCAGCAGCATAATACACATCGTCGTCGTAAAAATAACATCGTAACACCTCAGTCAAATCTCAAAATCGTCGTAGCTTTCTGCAATAATTTCAAAACCTAAAGAAATTCTCTGCTCATTTCAGTAGTGTCATCTACCTCAAACGTACTTTAAAAATCATGATCTCATACCAGATACATCATTCAAAGCTCTCATAGTATCACAATGGTTCTGAAAAAATATGAAGAGTTCACACAGTACAGACAAAATACAATTTCGTAAGTGTGAAGTTATCCAACGGTGTAATTGCATAAACATGTGTCACTGACGTAATGAAAAAGTTTGTCTCTTTCAGTTAAATGATCAGATAGCTGTGTAATTTGTGTTAGAGAAATATGGTACTGATGTTTAAAGTTGTATAAGCAAATACCATATTAGCTAGGGCTCCTTGTGCTTGCCAAACACATGGTACACAAAGTAAGCGTGTACCCCCCTGAGGATTAATGTAATTATACCTTCAGGTGTTACAGGTTACAGCAATGGAATGAAATGTATCACGGAAAACCTTTGTACTATTGTACTTCAAATATCTTTAAAAATAAATGTTTTAAGTACAAAATTAGCGATAAATGTGCTTCTTGCTGTAAGATAATCTCTGTGGAAGTGTCGTAGTTATTGTCCTCCGAAAGCTAAGTTCTGCAGAAGTCAATGTACTTACCTCATGATAAACAAAAGTGAAATGCTTTGCATATAGATATCTTAGTTATTACGCTTATTGCCGTGATAAAGAAAGTACTGTGCTGTAACGTATTGTTGTCCTACGGAAAAGGCTGTCTCCTTGTAGCTATAGCACAAAAGTTACTACTAAAACATGTTTTACTTTCCAGAATAATACAGAAAAACTGTACAGATATAAAACAGATACACCGCAAGAGCAACATTGTAAATTGTCACTCATTAGTAACGTCATGATTGTCACTTAAACTAACCACTGTGTCATCTGGTATCTCTCAGAAAGTACTTTAAATCCAGAATGTATTTTCAAGTAAACCAAAATGTTGCATTAAAATCTCATTAGCAGTACTGGTAAATGTTCTGAGTATGTGAGCCTTATAGTCGTTACGTAACCGTGCAACTAACAAGGAAGAATGTATAAATAACAACACTGTGTCATCTGTTCGCAATAACAATGCATTCGCAATTACTCGTCTAAGTTACCTATGTTCTTGACTGGATAGTTAGTTAGCTTTAAAACATAGTTGCATGTTAACAGTTTGTAAGTGTGACAAAGAGTACTAGTAAGTGAAAATTTTATAGCAAAGACTAAATTAAAAACAGTTTATCTCTCAATACACGGTTTTACATGTGAGATGTGGTGTAACCCTTTGCTCTTCTCAGTATGCAGAGTTTCAACTTGAATGCAATTATCATGCGGTATTTGTCCGTAAAGAATACTGGAATTTTGCTCAAGGTTAGCATCAATGTTATTTTTCCCTGAGCCAGCGGGCGCAAGTGGCTGCCTGCGGTGCGAGTCATTGTCTGTTTCTTTGTTGGCGCACATCGTTATTGGGATTAGGAGACCTAACTTCCACAAATTCGCCTTGCCGAGAGGGCCCTGCCATGTTTAAATCCCGCCAGTTCTGATGCAATTCAGGTCTGTCGTTACGATCATGTCGTCTGTCGTCATGTCGGTAGTTCCTGTGGCTTTTTTCTTGTCGGTTAAGTGGTGGAGAATTTCTCCCTGAATTATCACTGCACGGTGGACCATTGCGTCTGAAGTTATTCTGTCTCCCGTGATAATAATTGTTCTGGTTGCCGAATTGTCTGTTTCTATGAGTGTCTCTGTCGTATTCATTACTACGGAAATGCGATCTCTCTCTGTAACTAATACTCTGCCAGTGGTTGTCATATGGGTGGTGTGTCTTTTGGTCACGATTTACGTTGTAAGAATAGAATTGTCGTGTCCAGTTATTGTTTCTGTCATCAGGGATTTGTGACGGATGTGACCTATAGTGATTGTTTTTCTGTTTTCGCATCCCGCGATTGTCAGTGTCAACTTCCAGTTCTTGTAACAGTCCCTGAAAAACTTCAATGTCGTCTTTGCAACGTCCTGCTAAAATAATATGTCGTAAATGTTCAGGTAATTTGATTAAGCAAATGCGTATGAGTTCTGAGGGGCTGTATGGGTTTGTGCAACATGTCTTCAAAATATTTCACAACACTGGAAAATTCAGATTGTTCGAAAAGTTTCATCATTATGATGCTATGTTTTACTCGGTCTTGTGTAGTTTGAGACCAATATGCAGAGAGGAAGGCATGATAAAAATCTCCTTCACTGTGACAATCGTGAATGACCGATCGCATTCTTACAGCTGGTTCATTCTCCAAGTTGCCACACATAAATTCTAATCTGTGCTGTAGTGACCAGTTGGGAGGAAAACAATGAGAGAACTGATGGAGCCACGCTTGTGGATGAATGTCGTTGGCAGAATTCTTAAACGTTTTGAATTTACGTGTAGTAATGAACAGCTTATAGTCAAAATCATCATGTCGGCGAGTCGCATGTCGGTCATTGTTACGTTGTGTCGGCGGTTCCATCTCAAAATTCGGTGCATATTGCAAATTTCTTTCATAACTTCCGAAATGCCCTGTGTTATTATTTTGTGGCTGTTCCGTATTTCTATGTCCCTCTTCCCGTATTGGGGCGCGAGTGTCCTCTGAAATACGTAATTCTTGTATTACCTGTGTCAGCTGATCTTGTACTTCCCGGATTTCTCTTTGATGTTGCGTATTAATTTGATTCTGATTTTGTTTGAATTTCCTAATTTGTTCGCACTCTTCTGTGTCATTAAAGACTACTGGTTTTGTGTCATTCAGATTATCATCTACCTTCGTAGATAAATTATTTAGCTGATCCGAAAGTTCAACTACTTTCTCTGATAATGAACTAATTTCCTCCATGTGTCTTTCTGAACCAATTTTCAGAGTATCTACTGCGTCCTTTAAGTTTTCTTGAGTTTTTGAAAGTTGCGTAACCAAATGGGTAGATGCAACTGAGTCAATTTTAGCTTGCAAGGTCTCATGATTTTCATGAACAATAGTTTGCAGTTCTTTTATGGCTGCTTCGTGATTCTGTAATGCATTTTCATGCCGCCAAAAAATAGGTTGAAAATGCTCACAAATTTGTGTTTTTACGTCATTACAGACTTTTTGACATTTCGATTCAATGTTATGTAACTCAGTAGTTAAATCTTCACGTGTTTGGTCAAGCTTATGTTCCACTGAGTCTAACTTTTGAAGCTTTTGTTCCATTGTGTCTAACTGTTGCTGTGTTTGCCTCTGGTGTTGTTCCATTGTGTCTAACTGTTGCTGTGTTTGTCTCTGGTGTTGTTCCGTTGTGTCTAACTTCTGAAGCTTTTGCTGTGTTTGTCTCTGATTTTGTTCCATTGTGTCTAATTTTTGAAGATTTTGTTCCATTGTGTCTAACTTTTGAAGATTTTGTCCCATTTGTTGCATTAATTGTAATAACAATGCATTAGTGTCTGGAATCTGTTCCTCTACGCTTTTCGGCAGTGCATTTACACCAGCAACATTCACATTTTGACAAGCAGAAAATGTGTCTTGACTTATTTGAGAAAACGGTGAGGACGCAAAACCTGAATCTACAGTGTTTTTAAAATTGTGTCCTGTCATTTCGGATTCCTGAGGCGAGCTGTTGCCGAGCGATCGATCGATAATGCTTCCCTGTTCACTAATTGTTTCACTGCCTACGCCATTGTTTGCCGCCTGCTCCATTTCCCTATGCACAATTACCAAATTATTATGTTGAACATTAGTTAATTCATTACACGGTGGCGCTAACACACTGCTTTCGTCTTCACTGTCATTTCTCAGTTTACTTTGGAGCCTAGTATTACGTTTTTCACACGCCATTATTGTCACAATATTTCACACGACAACACAGAAAAGCACAATTTGAAGAGCAAAAATAAGAGAACACATTAACATAGCACTGCAAATAATATCTAGTTAATTGCAGCTGCGAAATACTTGGTGCAAATCTACATGCGTGCCACACCTGTTTTACTGTACAACAATAAATGGCTGCAACTACAAAGGAGATTCTCTCTACAGTTACGCGCTAGCAATAAACAAAATCTACACTAATTACACAAACTACAAGAAAAAATCACAAGATTCCAGTGAGGTATCCTCGGCTAAGAGTCGTCCCCTTAGAAAAATTTTACACGACTGTGCTTAAACTGACACACAATAATTTTAGCGCAACGCAATCTGACTATCAAAAATCCCTACAAAAGAATGGCCCAGACAAACATTAAACTATACCTTTCACAAATCACTTACCTCACAAAAATCTTCGTTACTCGAACTACTGCAATGCAGCGAGTACCACTACTGCCAGCTAAATAAAAGATTCAAACTACGGAAGGCACTAACTACTGATAGGCATAGTTAGCAAATGAAAGATTTTAATAGAGAACAAACAATGTATTTACCTTAATAGTCATAATATATGTAGCAGTTCATGACAAATTACAAAACTCCGCCATCTCTCTCCCCACATCCACCACTGCTGGCGGCTCACCTCCAACTGCACAACGCTACGCGCTGTTAACATGCAGCTGCCCAACACTACAATGGCAGACAACAATGCTAACTAGCCACAGACTGCACACAACACAGCCAATGATTTTCATACAGAGCGCTACGTGGCGGCGGCGTTACCAATATAAGAACCTAAACAGCCTACTTACAAAGTCTTGAGGAAAGCATTATATTTATCGTCTACTGTATCAGCACTATAAACATCTTGCCACTCTTGTTCCCTGATAAGGTTTACAAAGGTCTCTACAGCAACTGGATCAGCTTTCCTAAAAGGTTGATAACTATATTTAACATGTGTTGCAGCACAAAAATCTTTTAGAGTTAAAATTTGTGCATCATGATCTGAAAGGCCATTCACCATTTTGCTGACAGAATGCCCTTCTAGTAATGAGGAATGAACAAAAATATTGTCTATGGTTGTTCTACTGTTCCCTTGTACTCTCGTTGGAAAGAATACGTTTTGCATAAGATTATATGAATTGAGGAGGTCTACCAACATCCTTTTCCTTGCACAATCACTTATACTATTAATATTGAAGTCACCACATATAACTAACTTTTTGTATTTCCTATAAAGTGAACCAAGAACCTCCTCTAGCTTTAGCAAAAATGTTGTGAAATCGGAATCTGGGGATCTATAAATAACAACAGTAAGAAGTTTAGCTCCACTAAATTTAACCACACTTGCACAACATTCAAACAGCTTTTCATTGCAGTACTTTGAAACATCAATTGACTCAAATGGGATACCATTTTTCACATACATGGCTACTCCCCCACACCGCAAAGAGCTCCTAGAAAAGCTGCCAGCCAACCTGTATCCTGGTAAAGGAAGCCTCTGAATTAGTTCATTATCTAAAAAGTGTTCAGATATACCAATAATTTCAGAGTCAACATCTATAAACAGTTCACTAACTTTAATACCTTGTATATTTTGCTGAAATATACTAATTCCCTCATTAATCGGATACCTAAGCTTTGTCGAAATTGGTTTCTTTATTAGAGAGACTTCCCTTAAACAGGAATACCTATCAGCTGACTTCAATCTAAAAAAGGTACAGCTCTAACACTCACAACTACCGGAATTTTCCCATGAGTGATCCCACCACCCCCACCTATGCTGTCACCTATAAGCTTTGCCAACCTGAACTTTGTTCTTGCTCTTCCACTTCTTTTGTGCCCACTTGGTTCTCGTACAGACTGTATTTTACCCAACTTCCTCTATGGCTTACCCATAGTTTTTTCAGAATTTCGAACATCTACCAGCACTTGACATTATCGAACGCTTTAAAAGGTCGACAGATCATATGAACGTGTTTTAACTTTTCTTTAGTCTTGCTTATATTATCAACCGCTACGTCAAAACTGCCTCTCTTGCGCCTTTAGTTCTCCTGAAGCTCAAGTTTCGTTTCCAGTTTCTGTACATCACTATTGTCAGCAACTTGGACGCATGATCTGCTACGCTGATTGTGTGATCCTTCTCGCAGTTATCGGCCCTATCATCAAAATTCTGTGGATGCTGTTTTTCCAAAAATGTGATGGTATATCGCCAGTTCATACATTCTACACACCAACTTGAATAGTCGTTATGTTGCTATTTTCCACAATGGTTTCAGAAATTCCATCGTAATGTTATCTATTGTGGCACTTCTCAAGTGGACCACTGGTGTGCGTTTATGTAGGTCGCGCCAATAAGCTATCAGGCAGCACAAATCCAATGTGTTTGGTGAAGCGCTCTGGTTGAGGGAAACTTTTGATTTAGGCAGTCAATTTTTACGGAAGCCCCTAACTTTTACTGTCTTCCTGTATCTCTGTCGTTGTTTCGTCACCGAACAGTAGGACACTAAAGACTAAATATTTCATCAAACTTTTCCTTTATTGTACTTTCCTAGCGCCACAGAAAATGCTCCTCTTCTTAGAGAACGGTAATTTTTACACTGATACTGTAAATTTAATAAAATGCTAGAGACACGTCCAGTTGAATTCTGTTCCAAGTCCTAGTTACTTCAATTCATTCACTCTTCCACGCATTGCAATTTATATCTATTCAGCAACATTTTTTCCCATTATTATTTTCGCTTCTTTGTGTTTGTTTTTATTTCATAGCCTTTGTCAGTAACCTGTATCTATTTTATAATCTCTGGGTGCTATGTGCCAAACTGTGCTGTAAAAACCATTTCTTCTGCGAATCTCAAACACAAAATTTTACAGCCACAGGTTTTATTTTAAATCCAGCAGTAAAGAATGCTCAATCAAATCTTCGAAATATGCAAGGTGTTTTAAAGGTGGCTGTCTGGAAGTTACGAAATAATAAGTGAAATGAATATTTATTTATAATAGGCAAACTGCAGAAATTTTACTCTTACGAACACTGTTTAGTTATTTTCCACAGTGTTGCAACAAAGAGCAATAAATACTCAAATACAACATGATTTTTTCTTTTGTGTAATTAAACTGTGTACAAATCAATTTAAATCAAACTTCTATTTTAGTTATGGAGCTGTAAACGTTGAAGGTTTTAAGGATGAATGCACCACACTGAATACAACTGTCGTGTTGAGATGGATGTACTTCTGGGAGATTGCACACGTAAGTGAGGTGTTCAAACTAGTGCCCAATCTAACCAATCTAATCGAGTATGATTTAGAACAGTTCATCGAGAAAGATTGTCGCTCCATGACACCGACACCTCTATGTCTCGTTTGCAGGGTCTTTAGAAGGGGCAATGAGTTACACACTCAGGAAACGGGGCACTGTATTGAACATATAGCTTGAATGAACGTGACGCCACAGTAATATTCGTCTGGAAACAGCGTATTACGTACAGCATGCTACATCCAGCCCTAAAACTTTGAATGTTTTGAATTCCCAAACGAAAATCGATAGAAATTCAGTTTAAACTGGTTCGTACACAGTTGGTTGAAAGACATCAGCTACAAAATTGGTTCTACTTAAAGGGAGTTTACAGGGCGTATGTAGTCAATGTTAAATAAGCCTCATTTTGGTACTTTTATCCCTGGAACCAATACAGATAACAATCTAAAATTTTTGGGCTTATCTTATCTACATTACTTGTGTATACTGAAGCAGAATTAAGAGATAAGATAGAAAAGAACGAGAGATATATTTTTTTTAAATTATTCCATTTTTATGGCGAACATTTGCGCATGTTAGCCCCTAGATTCATACCTACTCAAATTAGAATCATGACTATGCTTCAGTAGGTACATTATGTCATAATAAAGAAGATCACAAACTTTGATGTAGCTGTTGTGGATGGGGCCAGGAGCTGCCATATTAAAACTCAGCGAGAACTTTCCACATGATTTGTTTGTTTCCACTACAGTGCTCCGTTCAGCGCAGTCTGCATCACAGGGTCCCGCAATGCTGAGAAAGCACCCCAGCAGCCTGTGCAATGCAATGCTGTGTAGTGCCAGCCTTGGCTGGCCCACTTAGTTCCAATGTCGTCAGGATGGCTGAGTCAGCAGCTGACTCAGCAGCCACCATCCTCGCTGTTTCTGCGCTGCTCCACCAGGAGCTGTAGGCCGGTCCCGCTGCTTTATTCTGCCTCAGTGGTGTAGCTGAGAACGCGGCAGCAACGACCGCCCATGATCCAGCCTCTGAATCTGTGGCCATTGCCTCACAAGTCTCCAGCGTGTGTCAGCCCGCAGTAGTGAGCCAAAGAGTGGCCCACCCTGGCTAGCTGCGGACCCTGCGTCAGCCTCAGAGGGTCGAACCAACGACCTGCTGTGAACTGGGATACTGGCGCCCCATCTGTTGCTGCGTGTAGCTCAGTGGTGTGATACGCCCCGCCGTCCAGGAGAGCTGCAAGGGTTGAATGAATCTCGTTAGAAAGTGGCACATACGTATACTCAGTTGTGCGCCTCTGTTTTGCCAAGCGCACCGCTTCACGTCACATATGCATAACACTTAGGTTGGCCAGTAGCCCTCTTCTGCCTGTGACTTGCTCCATGGAAACTGCTGTGCGCGCCCTCTCCAGCAGTTCTACACACCTGTGGCCTCTATTTGCCTTCGCAACTGCTGGTTTGCGTAACTTACTGCAATCCGACCCACACCTGGCTGTATATACAGGGTGTCACAAAAAGGTATGGCCAAACTTTCAGGAAACATTCCTCACACACAAATAAAGAAAAGATGTTATGTGGACATCTGGCCAGAAACGCTTAATTTCCATGTTAGAGCTCATTTTAGTTTTGTCAGTGTGTACTGTACTTCCTCGATTCACCACCAGTTGGCCCAAGGAAGGTAATGTTGACTTCGGTGCTTGTGTTGACATGCGACTCATTGCTCTACAGTACTAGCATCAAGCACATCAGTATGTAGCATCAACAGGCTAGTGTTCATCACGAACGTGGATTAGCATGGGGCAATAGCCATGGCGCGGTACGTTTGTATCGAGACAGATTTCCAGAACGAAGGTGTCCCGACAGGAAGACGTTCGAAGCAATTCTTCGGCGTCTTAGGGAGCACGGAACATTCCAGCCTATGACTCGCGACTGGGGAAGACCTAGAACCACGAGGACACCTGCAATGGACGAGGCAATTCTTCATGCAAATGACGACAACCCTAATGTCAGCGACAGAGAAGTTGCTGCTGTACAAGATAACGTTGGCCACGTCACTGTATGGAGAGTGCTACGGGAGAACCAGTGGTTTCCGTACCATGTACACCGTGTGCAGGCACTAACAGCAGCTGATCGGCCTCCACAGGTACACTTCTGTGAATGGTTCATCCAACAATGTGTCAATCCTCATTTCAGTGTAAATGTTCTCTTTACGGATGAGGCTTCATTCCAACGTGACCAAATTGTAAATTTTCACAATCAACATGTGTGGGCAGACGAGAATCCACCTGCAACTGTGCAATCACGTCATCAACACAGATTTTCTGTGAACGTTTGGGCAGGCATTGTTGGTGATGTCTTGATTGGGCCCCATGTTCTTCCACCTACGCTCAATGGAGCACGTTATCATGATTTCATACGGGATACTCTACCTGTGCTGCTAGAACATGTGCCTTTACAAGTATGACACAACATGTGGCTCATGCACGATGGAGCTCCTGCACATTTCAGTCGAAGTGTTCGTACGCTTCTCAACGACAGATTCGGTGACTGATGGATTGGTGGAGGCGGACCAATTCCATGGCCTCCAGCTCTCCTAACCTTAATCCTCTTGACTTTCATTTATGGGGGCATTTGAAAGCTCATGTCTACGCAACCCCGGTACCAAATGTAGAGACTCTTCATGCTCGTATTGTGGACGGTTATGATACAATACGCCATTCTCCAGGGCTGCATCAGCGCATCAGGGATTCCATGCGACGGAGGGTGGATGCATGTAACCTCGCTAACGGAGGACATTTTGAACATTTCCTGTAATAAAGTGTTTGAAGTCACGCTGGTACGTTCTGTTGCTGTGGGTTTCCATTCCATGATTAATGTGACCTGAAGAGAAGTAATAAAATGAGCTCTAACATGGAAAGTAAGCGTTTCCGTACACATGTCCACATAACATATTTTCTTTCTTTGTGTGTGAGGAATGTTTCCTGAAAGTTTGGCTGTACCATTTTGCAACACCCTGTATATAAATACAAATAGGTACGTCAAACTTTCAGGAAACATTCCTCGCACACAAAGAAAGAAAATATGTTATGTGGACATGTGTCCGGAAACGCTTACTTTCCATGTTAGAGCTCATTTTATTACTTCTCTTCATATCACATTAATCATGGAATGGAAACACACAGCAACAGAACGTATCAGCGTGACTTCAAACACTTTGTTACAGGAAATGTTCAAAATGTCCTCCGTTAGCAAGGATACATGCATCCACCCTCCGTCGCATGGAATCCCTGATGCGCTGATGCAGCCCTGGAGAATGGCGTATTGAATCACAGCCGTCCACAATACGAGCACGAAGAGTCTCTACATTTGGTACCGGGGTTGCGTAGACAAAAGCTTTCAAATGCCCCCATAAATGAAAGTCGAGAGGGTTGAGGTCAGGAGAGCGTGGAGGCCATGGAATTGGTCCGCCTCTACCAATCCATCGGCAACCGAATCTCTTGTTGAGAAGCGCACGAACACTTCGACTGAAATGTGCAGGAGCTCCATCGTGCATGAACCACATGTTGTGTCGTACTTGTAAAGATACATGTTCTAGCAGCACAGGTAGAGTATCCCGTATGCAATCATGATAACGTGCTCCATTGAGCGTAGGTGGAAGAACATGGGGCCCAATGGAGACAACACCAACAATGCCTGCCCAAACGTTCACAGAAAATCTGTGTTGGTGACGTGATTGCACAATTGCGTGCAGATTCTCGTCAGCCCACACATGTTGATTGTGAAAATTTACAATTTGATCACGTTGGAATGAAGCGTCGTCCGTAAAGAGAACATTTGCACTGAAATGAGGATTGACACATCGTTGGATGAACCATTCGCAGAAGTGTACCCGTGGAGGCCAATGAGCTGCTGATAGTGCCTGCACACGCTGTACATGGTACGGAAACCACTGGTTCTCCCGTAGCACTCACCATACAGTGACTTGGTCAACGTTTCCTTGTACAGCAGCAACTTCTCTGACGCTGGCATTAGGGTTATCGTCAACTACACGAAGAATTGCCTCGTCCATTGCAGGTGTCCTCGTGGTTCCAGGTCTTCCCCAGTCGCGAGTCATAGGCTGGAATGTTCCGTGCTCCCTAAGACGCCGATCAATTGCTTCGAACGTCTTCCTGTCGGGACACCTCCGTTCTGGAAATCTGTCTCGATACAAACGTACCGCGCCACGGCTATTACCCCGTGCTAATCCATACATCAAATGGACATCTGCCAACTCCGCATTTGTAAACATTGCACTGACTGCAAAACCACGTTCGTGATGAACACTAACCTGTTGATGCTACTGACGGATGTGCTTGATGCTAGTACTGTAGAGCAATGAGTCGCATGTCAACACAAGCACCGAAGTCAACACTACCTTCCTTCAATTGGGCCACTACTGGCGGTGAATCGAGGAAGTACAGTACATACTGACAAAACTAAAATGAGCTCTAACATGGAAATTAAGCGTTTCCGGACACATGTCCACATAACATATTTTCTTTCTTTGTGTGTGAGGAATGTTTCCTGAAACTTTGGCCGTACCTTTTTGTAACACCCTGCATATACAGGGTGAGTCACCTAACATTACCGCTGGATATATTTCGTAAACCATAACAAATACTGACGAACCGATCCCCTGACCGAACGTGAGGAGAGGGGTTAGTGTAATTGTTTAATACAAACCATACAAAAATGACGGAAGTATGTTTTTTTAACACAAACCTTGTAAGATTGTTACTCTAATTTTGTTTATGCTGAGGTGTAATGTTGTAACTTTAATTTGGTATGCTGATATCGGTGCTAATTGACAATGAAAGTGGGTTAAAAGCCGTGATCTGTCTGGGGACGTTAACCGTGGATTACTGGGCAACTGTTTCATCAGATATTTAGTCTAGGTTTACCAACCAGGCTAACATTAATGATAATCTTTTAATAGTCATACAAAACCGGTAAAATATATATATAAAAAGGAGAATTTAAATAAAAAGAAAGAAATCAGTTTATATTTGGAAATTTATTTTAAGATTGTTCATTGAAATTTCAGCATATTATACGTGAGTTATAACTGAGCTGGTGCCTTATTTACGATTGAAAAGAATGTGAGATTGTAATCTTACGGAACACATAAAATATGGAGCCAAGATTGGGAGACTGGATACAACACTGCATTCATAAAATAACACACGAAGAACATTGAAACATAAGCAAGAAGAAATTAACCACAACCAACAGATTCAGTTTTTACCCAAAGAAATTACGTTCATACCACAATCCTGTCCGTCATGTAATTACCACACACTGGTATACTAAATTCATATTAACTCTTTGTGAAGTCTTCGCAAAAAGAATAGCTGAGGGCTACTTTGATGATTACACCACATGCTTCACGTGGTCAACTTGGTTTACACAAAGCGTACAACTCCACAATAATTTTGATAATTAAAATACATTAGATCGAAAAGCAATTGACAAAAGAAAAACCTTGAACTGGTTACTAACGCCTTACTATTAACCTGATGGGTCAAACAGTTATATAAGCACGTGGTAGTGGTCTCCCAAAGTACACCCCACGTGGGCTGAACATAAAGAAAAGCATAAAGAAAAGTTGCTATATTAAAAAAATATTCTCAAGACGAGACGTTATAATCTCACGCACATTCGGATTTAAGATTGATGAACTTAGTTAGAGTTACTGATCAACACGTGGTTCCACTTTACTCACAAAGTAGTAACAAACCAACTACCGGAAAATAATCTGAACTTCACACGATAATTACACTGCGCTGCAATTTAAGATAACATCGGATATTTTAGACCTAAACCCGAAATAAAGGTGATTAAATTTTCAGTTAGGCTGAACTTAAGAAATCCATTGTCCTACGGACTTAACAGACACGCGCTTAGCCTGAGATCTTACCACTTCAGACGCTCGCCACGGCCACACTGCCACTGCCTAGTGCCGAACGCTCTTCCTGAGGGTGTCTCACAAAGACCAACGGAAGTGGCCAGAGGGGCAGCTTCCTATACCAACATGACAACGGACGGACAGGACCATACTAAGGATAGAAACCTCTTTGCTTTTAGGAAGCGTAGCTACCTGTTCCGACGTTGGTCCTACTGTTCTCTAGCAGACAGCCTTGTCTGCTACCCTCAAGCATGCAACTAGAAATACATATGCTCATTCATCCTCTCACACAAAAGGGAAGGGGGATGACAGTATCTTATCATATACAGTATATAAAAGAAAGCGGATGTAGGTTCCGTATGAGACTGTGTGACATGAATTACATATAAGAATTACATATAAACTGTGCTTTAAAGTGTAGTAGTGTGACAGATCGTTCTTGTTTATGTGTAAAAGTAACACGTTCCACTGCTCAGTCTCCTCCCATATAGTCAGAAACGCCACAATACATTTAGAAGAGGAATTTATTCCATAAATGGCAACAGATTTAAGAAATTAAACATGAAAGGAATCCAACAGAGACCTTTCATAACCCCAACGCTCCGGGAAAAGACTGTGCAGGGAATTTTCTGGCCATGCTAGGACATTCCCAAGCAGGCTTCTCACACCCTACTTAAACCAAAAGTGTAAAAGAAAAGGCAAAAGGACACCAGCTACTTGCTAAAACACAATAATTTCAACACATCTTTAGAATCTACCAATTTCAAACAAAAAAAACACAATCTGTGACACCTATTTAAAAGGTAGTGTAGACCTAATTCGGTCAGCAAGTAAAAACAATGGTTCCTGTGTCATTAATATGAAAACAATTTCTGGTTGTTACCCTTATGGAGTTCACCAGTATTTGCTCATTGCAAGAGCCAACTGATCACAGGAAAATTTATGACTGTTTATTAACAAGTAAAATTTATGAAAATAGCAAAGGTGCCACAGCAATTAAAAAAAAAGAACATGAAATAACATCAGTATTAAAAAGCAGAACATTACAATGCAAAATTCGCAAAAGCAACAAAATGATAAGAGAAAAAACATGTTTTACAAAGTGGTTATCGCAAAAAAATTCTATATCTTATAAAACTAATAATTTGTAGAATTAAAATAACTATGTGGCACTAATTTAATCAGTCTACTATATTTCAATTAGCTAGCAAACAATGAGCACTGTGTCATTATACTGAAACTACAATAATTATGTGATTGTTACCCTTAAGGGGTTCCTCACAATAAATATGCCCCATGCAAAGGCTAATCGATCACAGTTCAATGAGAATAAAAAGCTATCTGACTGATAAACGAAGCAATGCCACAGCAATGAATTTACGAAACAAAATATCACAAATCTAATACATCACACAAAAACAAACATTGATCAATAAAACAGCTCTCAAAGTTCAATAGTCACGTCTAAAACAAAAAACACCTATAAATAAAACACCTGCAAAAAACAAGAGTCAAAGACTAAAAAAAAGATAAATAGAACACCTGCAAAATACAAGAGTCAGTCTAATAAACACCAATAAATCGAACTCCTGCAAAACACACGAGTCAGAGTTTCTCTGACAGAAACACACGTATATGCACTGGACTAAGAACCGTATAATCACTGTTCACTGACACACTCAGTAGTTCCACTGTTCCGAGGCACAATATAATGGAAAGGGGGGGGGGGGGTTCGTCGCCGCAGCTGTCAGTAGGGATTTTTGTCCATCTGTTGCGTGCGATCCCGCCGTCTCTGCCCTCTCATGAAGTTTCTCTCGTGTCACGTACATCTCGATTTGGTTCCATGTTTGTATTGTCAAATTCGTGCGGTATCCTCGTTTGACACGCCAGGTTGATATTCTCGGGCAAGGATGACACTTAATGGCTCTTCTTTTGTGCCACCCTTAGCGACCAGAGAACATCGAACCAAGATTTACTGTCGCTTGACAGTAGGCATCCATCAGGAAATGTCGATAGGCGTCGTTGACGTCTGCAAGTTTCTCTGGGCAGTACCTGTCAAAAGACTCCACGCCCCTTGTGTTGTTTCACCGCGGCCGTCTCGTCACGGTCGCGTGCGTGTGGTGCGTTGCCAGCAGATGGATTTCCGCGCGGTGGACCGCTCGCCCATCTCAGGTCATCGCCTCGAGGAAAGGTCGCCCGGGGCGGCCGCCCATTAGCTCCAGGTACAAGGGAAAGTGTTTGCCGCTTACTCTCCTTTTGTTGTCGGCCGCGCTCCCAAAGTGGCCCGGATGACAGCGTGTCCCGCTGGGAAACCCGCCAGTTTACAACTAGTCCGGCTGCTCCCGCTGTCTCTTAAGAGTTTTGCCGGTTCGCTTTCACGTTCTCAACTGCATTCACAGAGATTTTTCATCATCCTTATGTGATTACACAATGTCATACATAATACCACTTAGTATTGTCTTTCACAATTTTTAAGAACAAAGTGAGACTTAATTTTTTTTTTTATAAAAAATTAGATGAATCGACAATATAAAATAAAGTTTAAATGACTTGACAATGTAAAAAAAATAAAAGTGAAATGACTTTACAATGTAAAAAAATAAAAGTTAAATAAACTGACAATATAATATTTAAATCCACATCACTAATGTGGTTCACTTACGTTTTAATAAATCAAATGCTACTTATTAATTCACTAAAATGAATAGGATTATGCCTTGTGCAAGTATAGGTCAGGACAGCATAGGGTTCACATGTTATTTACACACACATACATGCACACCTGTTGTCTATTCTACAAACTGACTACCCATAAACATGCATTACTCAGTATTCTACTTCTATCCACTACTAGTTAACCCAATAAGCTACTTCAATGCTATTTCAACACCGTGTATATACCACTACAACATTGTTCTAATTCGTCCTCTTCTTGACGCTCTCGGCATACGTCTTGTCACATGATAAATATGGAGAACTTTCCTTAAACATACACATTAAAAAGAACAAAACATTTATACCAGTTCGCACACCTGAAAAGAGACTCGCAATTATACATTTATCATACTCATATATTCACACATAAAACAGTAAGAAAATTTCACCTAAAATTACGTTATCACAACAATTAATCACGCAGATGACTCTGAGAAGGTTAAAAATATTTGCATTATACAGGTTATATTACATTTTCTTACCCATTTTGCTGCGATTTCGTTCCTTCTTTACGTTACCTTTCGCTTCCAAATCAGTTATTTCGCCTTTGGTGGTTATTCTGGATTCATTTCTCATGAATGGCAAAATTGTGGTCACCTCTATTCTGTAAAACAGTATCATCTTAACATATTGAACTTACAACAGACACAAAAGATCCGAATCCTCCTGTAGTTTAAATGACAAATGTTTTGCTTTATCCTTATTACCTTAAACCAAGCTTTCCTTCGTTCCCATAATCAAAATTATTTAATCATCCTCTACCTTCAAGAGGGAAATTTCCTCAGTACAAATCATATAGGCTGCAGTGCATCCCGCACCAGCGAAAACAGTAAGCTGTAATGCTCACAGCATCAGCAAAACACATAAACGTCGCTTTTCTAGGACAAGTATTAACGCAGAATAATTTTTTAGGCTTTGGCTCAACATCAATCAAGACTACAAAAAGGATCCATATTTCCGTTCCATTCTCCATTTGCTGAAAAGCTGCTCGTATTTGACTACCACAATAATATTTCAGAGCCACGTAAATTACACAAACCACAATTCTTCTTTCACCTTGAAGGGAATCAATATACTTACGAAATCCACAGACAGCACTTTACGTATTCAGCTATAAAGAACAAAAAAAGACATATATCATCAATATTAACATATCATCGCATATTGGAACCCAATGGTTCAACAATCGTATTATCGCATCCTGTTTTCAAGATTCCAAACTTACTCATTCCTTTCTCAGAGTTCTCCTATCTTAAAATATTCATACAGCACGCATACTATAGTAAGAGATCCTCATTTCTACTGACAGATATAGAATAGTAATAGATAGATAGTAGCACTGAAAGCAGAAAATCGGAAACAAGGCTACTAACAGCTGGGGACCTGGGTTTGCCAGACCCATAATACCCACAGATCGGATATTCCCCTGAGTTTATGCACTAATTCAGCAACATTCTTGCTTCTCTCAGGAGCGACTCCATTCAATTTACACACAAAAAAAACATAAACAGCATTTTACTCGTTCACAAAGAAACCTTTTATCTTCACGTTTGAATCAAACTAAATCCCAATTGCACAAAAAAAAAATTTAAACATCACTTCAATCCATCACATAGAAACATCTTTATCACTATTTTTACCAACATATTATTCAAAATGCATGTTATAAATTTAAACTAATCAATTGTCTCTCTTCACCGTCCTCTCTACTCCTCACTGCTCTTTCTACTCAATGTATGGTTTTACATTTGACACATGGTGTAGTCCTTTTGATTTCTTCGATCGAAGAGTTTCCACTTCTATGGCGTTTTTATGGGGAATCTTCCTTATCCGATACGGGCCGTTAAAGAGATTAAAAAATTTCTTGCAGACACCTGACCGTTTGTTAGACAGCTTGTGTGATCTGATAAGAACTTTTTGTCCTACATGAAACACTGTTTTTCTCACGTGTTTCTTATACGCCTTGACTCTGGCTTCTGCTGCACGCTTGATGTTGCGTAAAGCTAAGTCAACAATTGCGTTCCGGCGTAGTCTCGGCTCTAGTGGCCAAGGCACCACCTCTTTGAATTTGCTTGGGGGCTCCTTGTTTTTTAGCACAGTGATTGGCGGAAGCTTTGTTGACGTATTAGGCAACTCATTAATTATGTTCTGAAATCCTTTTAGGTGTATGTCCCACGATCGGTGATCACGACTGCAGTATAACCTACATAATTTTCCTAATTCACGCATAATACGCTCACTGGGGTTCGAGCTGGGGTGAAAGAGAGATATATATATAGGTTTAATTCTTCTTCTTCGAAGCATCCGCTGCCAGTATTGCGATCTAAATTGTGGTCCATTATCCGAGATAACCCTTCTCACGCTCCCAACTTCATGCAGAAACTGCTTTGCAAATGCAGTTGCCACTGCCCTTCCTGTGGCTCGCTTCAACGGAGTCAGACACACAAACTTGGAGGTTAGCTCCACCGCTACGAAAACATATGCAAAACCTGCTTTAGATCTTATTAGTGGCCCAAATAGATCCACGGCCGCGAGGTCACAAAGTTTTCTTGGTATTATCGGGTGCAATGATGCAGCATAAGTCACTGTGGCCGCCTTTGCTCGCTGACAAGCTCCGCACACTCTAAGTACACCACGAATACGCCGTAGCATGTTATTAAAATAGCATGTCTCTTTCAGTTTTTCACAACATTTCTGTGCTCCGAAGTGACCATAACTCAAATGTATGTACCATATAATTTTGTTTACGAGTTCCTCCGGAATCACCAACACCCATCTGGAGTCGTCCGGGGCTCGTTTCTTGAATAATATTCTATTGCGCACTAAGTAGTACTGGCGTATTCCTACATTCTCCTTGTCCTCCCACTTCTTCTTTATATCTTTCAATACTGCGTCCTTATCCTGTTCGTCCGCTATACTCCCTAAAGAGGTGGTAACAAAATTCTCGAACGCTACATTCCGTAAGTATAGAATGCTAAAATTATTTTCACCGAGTTCCCTTTCTTCTGTGTGAACCAAACCTATAGGAATGCGCGATAAAGCGTCAGCAATTACATTTTTCTGTCCAGGAATGTATTCTACAGTGAAGTTATATTCCTGTAGGTATAGTGCCCAGCGTCCTAGTCTCCCATGCGTGATTTTCGTGCTCATAAGAAATGGTCAGTGTATACCTTGGTGGTCCTCCCAAATAAAAAATACCTAAATTTTGAGAATGCCCAAACTATCGCGAGTGCTTCGAGTTCCGTGACAGAATAATTTTTTTCACATCGAGAGAGCACCCTGCTCCCAAACGAGATTGTTTTCCAAGTTGTAATATCATCATTTCCTCCCGTTTGAAACAGTACCGCACCTAATCCTGACAAGGAACTGTCCGTCATTAAACAGAATTCTTGTGTCAGGTCGGGATGCACGAGGATGGGAGCCTCTACCAATGCCTTTTTTAATTTATAAAATTCATCCTGTGCCTCTTGATCCCAGACCCACAAAGCGTTCTTCCCTGTTAGTCCACATAGACGGGGTGTACCAAGTACACTAAAATTTATAAATCGCTTATAAAAGTTACACAGGCCTAAGAATGCGCGTAACTGTTTTTTATTTGTCGGCATTGCACACTCCGCTATCGCTGCAATTTTCTCCGGGTCAGGTTGTATTCCATTTGCTGAGACAATATGGCCTAAGAATTTTATGTTCTCTCGTCCGAACTGTGACTTATCTAAGTTGACTGTTACACCTGCCTTCTCAAAAACATCCAGTAGTCTGTTCAGAACGTCATTATGGTCCTCCCACGACTTTTCCGCAATTAATATGTCATCCACGTAAATTGTCACTCGCTGTTTCAAATCATCAGGTAAAATGCTATTTAATCCCCTTATAAAAGCAGCTGATGAGACATTTAGTCCGAACGGGAGGCGCCGGAATTGGAAACAATTTCCGTAACACAGGAACGCAGTATATAATCTGCAAGATGGGTGTAGCACGATTTGCCAAAAACTCGAACGGAGGTCGACAGATGATAGTACCTTTACCCCGTGGAAACGTTGTAAGAGTTCCTCAAGGCTCTCAGGCCTGTCCGTTTCCGACATAATAATTGTGTTTATCTGTCTCGAGTCTAGCACCAAACGAACCGAGTTGTCGCGTTTTGGCACGACAAGCAAGGGTGAGTTGTACGAGCTTACTGCCCGCTCAATTATTCCTTGTTCTAACATCTTGTTTATTTCCTTCTCCACCTGGGCTTTATATGCCACGGGAATAGGGTATGGTCTAACAGAAAACTTCTGATGGTCACGTACTCTGAATTGGTACGTAAAACCCTTAATAGCCCCCGGAGTCTCAGAAAATACCCGTTCATGATTCCTAAGTAGACAATACAATTTCTCCTTTTCCCTGTCCGTGGTTCTGACACCCGCGATGCTCTTTCTCAGTGCATCCGCAAACGCAACATCTTTCCCCTGCTCACCAGACGGAGAGCACGACTCACTTATATAGTTCACGAGTAGCTCCAGTCTGGGTTGCGACTCGGTTTGAGCTTGAAATTTTAGGCAACTAATTTCTGACTCGGCACGTAATATGCATTCATCAAATTCTAAACAAATTGGCTGATCCCCAACTTGAACTGTCATTACTCCTCCACCCATGTCAATTACTGCATGGTGGGCATTCATGAAGTCATTTCCTAAAATCATTGCCACATTCAGCATTGGGAGCACAAAGAAGTTGTACTCAAACTCTCTTCCCTGGCAGGTAAAATTAAGCCGAGTTTGCCTTCGGATTTCTATGCTCTTACCGTAGATTGCGCCCTTCACCTTAATTCCTCGCACTTGAAAAACGGGCCAAGTCCCAGTCCCTTCGCATTTTTGAAATGCTGCCTCGCTCACTATCGAGAAAGGGCTTCCAGTATCAATGACACACTTAAAACATATTTCGTTTACTGCAACTGTCACGACTGGATTTACTCCCGAAATTTTAGTACTCGTAGTTTCTTGCAACAAATCCTCTCTAATATCTTCCCTCTCTATATACCGTATGCACTCCTTTGCCATGTCGTTCATTGTTTCCGATTGGGCGCCTTCTGCGCTGATCGTTTGTCATTGCCGGTTTTGTTCATTTCCATTTGCTGGATTATGTCTAGGGTTAGCTGGCCGAATTTCAACATCATGAGGTGTTCCGCCTATAGTCCTATTCCCACCGTGTTCACCGTAGTATCGATTCTGGTTGCCGTAACTGTTTCGTTCACGATTCTGTCTACGTCCTCGATCATTTCTGTTGTTCCACCTGTGTTCGCGACTGTCACCCCAGTTTCTATACGGTCGGTCCCGAGTATTGTTCCGTTCGCGTCGCGACGACCAGTCACGCCGTTGATTAGTAATACGGCCACGACTGCGGTCGCGCTGCTGTGCCCCGTAATAACTTTGTGCCTGATTAGGCGGGCATTCTCCTGTATTGTATTCCAACTCTTGGAGAAGCGTCTTAAACGTTTCCACGTCCTCTTTGCATCGTCCCGCAAGAATGACGTGCCGCAAGTGCATCGGCAATTTGGTGATGCATATCCTAATTAGTTCCGCAGGCCCGTATGGGTCGTATAGGAATTGATTTGCCTGCAGCATGTGGTCGAATAGGCGTGCAGGGCTGCCGAAACCAGACTGGTTCAAATTTGGCAGCATAATTATGCCATGTTTGACCCTATCTTGTGCCGCTTCCGACCAATAGGCGGACAGAAAGGCTTGTCGAAACTCCCGAGTGGAGTTGCAGTGACGCGCTGCCGACCTCATGCGAATCGCCGGTTCGCCTTCCAAATATCCACACATATATTCTATCTTATGTGAACTTGCCCAGTCGGGGGGAAGACAAAACTCAAATTGCTCGAGCCATGCACGTGGATGTATTCCTTTTTGCGAATTTCGGAATATCTCAAACTTTCTTACCGTAAGGAAATGTTTGAAATCAAATCCCCGCATTTCCTCCTGGCGAGGCCCTTGAATGTTTCTGTTTCTCTCATGTCTGCCCCTTAAATTACATTCTTCCCTGTCGTCAAAATCTCCCTCGTGGCCATGCGGTTTTCCAGATGCGCCACGCGTTCTTGTAATTCGCCTGTTACAGCTTTGTGTTGTCTGTTCACTTCAAACTGTCCCTTCTGAAATCTAAGAAGCGAACGCACTTCTTCGGTCTCTGCGGCCGCTACCGGTGTAGTATTGTTCTCACTTTCCGTCAGCTTCATCGTATCTACAGTGTCCGCTAATGCCGCAATCTTATCATCAATTTGTCTCTTGTCCTCCGCCCCAGTCTGCTTCAATTGTTCTATTTGCTGTTCCAACGCGTGGATCGCTAAACTGTTGTCCGCTATTGTGTTGCTAACGGACGTGGGACAATGCGTTTCCGCCTGCTGGACCCTCGAGATTACCTGCTGGTGTTCCCTTTGGCATTCTTCCCTCAGCTCTTGGAAATTCCTAAGTAGCCGTTCTTCGCTTTCTTTAGATTCGGTATCGCCCCTCCGCTTGCTCTGTTCTAAAGCTTGCAGACGATCATCGATTTGTTCAAATGTACGGCCTAATTCTTTCATAATATCACTTTTTATCTCACTTGCCAGATTGTTTATTCTTTGTGAGATATCATCGGACACTCTCTGCATCGACTTGTCGACTTTATTTGTCTGCTGGATTAGTTTTTCGTCTATTTGTTCGCCTAGATCTCGGATCGATTTTTCGGATGATTCTTTTTGTTCTCGGAACGATTTTTCAAATGATTCTTTATTTTGTTGCAATAAGGCTTTCATGAGTTCTGCCAAATCAATTTGGTTAGTTGAAGGCAAATTAATTTGTGGCTCTGATGTGAGCCCGTTCGTCCTGTCTTGCATTTCGTCTGAAGTATTCCCCATTGCATTTTCGGAACCGCCCGACGCGTTAACATTCGAAATTAAATTATCCCCTTGGTCCATGTTGCTTAGGTTGTCGGACCGCTTACTTTTAGTTTGGTTACGTGTCTGCATTAGTGCAATTTATAACCGGTATGCGACACACTAATCAAAATAAATGTGTCCCACAAAAATTACGACAGTCACACGAAAGATACCCAACCTAGTACGCACTTTTTCACACGCAAAACAAATTTTTTATCTTAGATCGAAACAGTGGAATTTACAAGCGAGAATAAAAAACACACAGACATATAAAACACACAAGTATAAAAAACAAAACAAGACAAACAACGCAACGCCGATCAACAACGCCGTGAATCTTTTGAAAGTCTGCTCGGAAACAACACAGAAGTTGTTTGAGCGCTGTAGGGAAAAAAAAATTAAGATTATAACACGCTCGCAATCTAACGTTTCAGAGATTCCAGAGTCTAGCGGAATCACAGAACAGGGTCGCCATGTCTAAGATTGTTACTCTAATTTTGTTTATGCTGAGGTGTAATGTTGTAACTTTAATTTGGTATGCTGATATCGGTGCTAATTGACAATGAAAGTGGGTTAAAAGCCGTGATCTGTCTGGGGACGTTAACCGTGGATTACTGGGCAACTGTTTCATCAGATATTTAGTCTAGGTTTACCAACCAGACTAACATTAATGATAATCTTTTAATAGTCATACAAAACCGGTAAAATATATATATAAAAAGGAGAATTTAAATAAAAAGAAAGAAATCAGTTTATATTTGGAAATTTATTTTAAGATTGTTCATTGAAATTTCAGCATATTATACGTGAGTTATAACTGAGCTGGTGCCTTATTTACGATTGAAAAGAATGTGAGATTTTAATCTTACGGAACACATAAAATATGGAGCCAAGATTGGGAGACTGGATACAACACTGCATTCATAAAATAACACACGAAGAACATTGAAACATAAGCAAGAAGAAATTAACCACAACCAACAGATTCAGTTTTTACCCAAAGAAATTACGTTCATACCACAATCCTGTCCGTCATGTAATTACCACACACTGGTATACTAAATTCATATTAACTCTTTGTGAAGTCTTCGCAAAAAGAATAGCTGAGGGCTACTTTGATGATTACACCACATGCTTCACGTGGTCAACTTGGTTTACACAAAGCGTACAACTCCACAATAATTTTGATAATTAAAATACATTAGATCGAAAAGCAATTGACAAAAGAAAAACCTTGAACTGGTTACTAACGCCTTACTATTAACCTGATGGGTCAAACAGTTATATAAGCACGTGGTAGTGGTCTCCCAAAGTACACCCCACGTGGGCTGAACATAAAGAAAAGCATAAAGAAAAGTTGCTATATTAAAAAAATATTCTCAAGACGAGACGTTATAATCTCACGCACATTCGGATTTAAGATTGATGAACTTAGTTAGAGTTACTGATCAACACGTGGTTCCACTTTACTCACAAAGTAGTAACAAACCAACTACCGGAAAATAATCTGAACTTCACACGATAATTACACTGCGCTGCAATTTAAGATAACATCGGATATTTTAGACCTAAACCCGAAATAAAGGTGATTAAATTTTCAGTTAGGCTGAACTTAAGAAATCCATTGTCCTACGGACTTAACAGACACGCGCTTAGCCTGAGATCTTACCACTTCAGACGCTCGCCACGGCCACACTGCCACTGCCTAGTGCCGAACGCTCTTCCTGAGGGTGTCTCACAAAGACCAACGGAAGTGGCCAGAGGGGCAGCTTCCTATACCAACATGACAACGGACGGACAGGACCATACTAAGGATAGAAACCTCTTTGCTTTTAGGAAGCGTAGCTACCTGTTCCGACGTTGGTCCTACTGTTCTCTAGCAGACAGCCTTGTCTGCTACCCTCAAGCATGCAACTAGAAATACATATGCTCATTCATCCTCTCACACAAAAGGGAAGGGGGATGACAGTATCTTATCATATACAGTATATAAAAGAAAGCGGATGTAGGTTCCGTATGAGACTGTGTGACATGAATTACATATAAGAATTACATATAAACTGTGCTTTAAAGTGTAGTAGTGTGACAGATCGTTCTTGTTTATGTGTAAAAGTAACACGTTCCACTGCTCAGTCTCCTCCCATATAGTCAGAAACGCCACAATACATTTAGAAGAGGAATTTATTCCATAAATGGCAACAGATTTAAGAAATTAAACATGAAAGGAATCCAACAGAGACCTTTCAACCTACGTTTTTTAAATGGAACCACGTTAGATTTGCTAGCACATCTGAACCTACAATCAAAAACGTAATCAGTGCCGTTTGTTGCATTGTAAAATGTTAAATACATCCGGAGATATTGTAACCCAAAGTTGACGCTTGAGTACCACTCCTCCGCTGTTCGATCGTGTGTATCGGAGAGCACCGAATTACGTAGGGATCCAAAGGGAACGGTGATGGACCTTAGGTACAGAAGAGACTGGAACAGCACATTACGTCCACATGCTAACACCTTTTTATTGGTCTTTTTCACTGACGCACATGGGCATTAACAGAGAATGCGTTGCAGTTCTACCTGTCTACTGAACATGCATTACTGGTCCGTGGACAATCCTCGCTGGCTCAGACAGGTAGAGCGACAGCGACGGTGGACTGTAAATGTATGGTGCGGAATCATTGGCGACCACCTCATTGGTCCTCACTTCATTGCAGGGGCCCAAACAGCTGCAACATACATCGCGTTTCTACAGAATGATCTGCCAATGTTGCTCGAAAATGTCCCACTGAAAACGCGCGACGCATGTGGTATCAGCATGATGGTGCACCTGCACATTCCGCAATTAACACTAGGCTGACTCTTGACAGGATGTTCGACGGGCGTTTCATAGGACGTGGAGGACGCATAAATTGGCCAGCCCGTGCTCCTGATCTTACACCTCTGGACTTCTTTCCGTGGGGTACGTTAAAGGAGAATGTGTACCGTGATGTGCCTACAACCCCAGAGGATATGAAACAACGTATTGTGGCAGCCTGCGGCTACATTACACCAGATGTACTGCGGCGTGTACGACATTCATTACGCCAGAGATTGCAATTGTGTGCAGCAAATGATGGAAACCACATTGAACATCTATTGGATTGACATGTCGGGACACACTCTATTCCACTCCGTAATTGAAACGGAAACCACTTGTGTATCTCACCCCTCATGGTAATGTACATGTGCGACAGTGAAAAAAACCAATAAAAAGGTGTTAGCATGTGGACGTAATGTGCTGTTCCAGTCTCTTCTGTACCTAAGGTCCATCACCGTTCCATTTGGATCCCTACGTAATTCGGTGCTCTCCGATACACACGATCGAACAGCGGAGGAGTGGTACTCAAGCGTCAACTTTAGGTTACAATATCTCTGGATGTAATTAACATTTTACAATGCAACAAACAACACTGATTACGTATTTGTTTATATGTTCAGATGTGCTAACAAAACTAACGGGGTTCCATTTAAATAAAACGTAGGTTTTTGTTAAAAAACATACTTCCGTGCATTTTTGTATGATTTGTATTTACCAATTACACTAGCCCCTCTCCTCACGTTCGGTCTGTGGAATCGATTCGTCAGTAATTGATGTGGTTTACGAAATATATCCAGCGGTAGTGTTAGGTGACTCACCATATATATATATATATGGTGAGTCACCTATATATATATATATATATATATATATATATATATATATATATATATATATATATATATATATATATACAGGGTGTTACAAAAAGGTACGGCCAAACTTTCAGGAAACATTCCTCACACACAAAGAAAGAAAATATGTTATGCGGACATGTGTCCGGAAACGCTTACTTTCCATGTTAGAGCTCATTTTATTACTTCTCTTCAAATCACATTAATCATGGAATGGAAACACACAGCAACAGAACGTACCAGCGTGACGTCAAACACTTTGTTACAGGAAATGTTCAAAATGTCCTCCGTTAGCGAGGATACATGCACCCACCCTCCGTCGCATGGAATCCCTGATGCGCTGATGCAGCCCTGGAGAATGGCGTATTGTATCACAGCCGTCCACAATACGAGCATGAAGAGTCTCTACATTTGGTACCAGCGATCCGTAGACAATAGCTTTCAAATGCCCCCATAAATGAAAGTCAAGAGGGTTGAGGTCAGGAGAGCGTGGAGGCCATGTTCTAGCAGCACAGGTAGAGTATCCCGTATGCAATCATGATAACGTGCTCCATTGAGCGTAGGTAGAAGAACATAGGGCCCATTCAAGACATCACCAACAATGCCTGCCCAAACGTTCACAGAAAATCTGTGTTGATGACGTGATTGCACAATTGCGTGCAGATTCTCGTCAGCCCACACATGTTGATTGTGAAAATTTACAATTTGATCACGTTGGAATGAAGCCTCATCCGTAAAGAGAACATTTACACTGAAATGAGGATTGACACATTGTTGGATGAACCATTCATAGAAGTGTACACGTGGAGGCCGATCAGCTGCTGATAGTGCCTGCACACGCTGTACATGGTACGGAATCCACTGGTTATCCCGTAGCACTCTCCATACAGTGACGTGGTCAACGTTACCTTGTACAATAGCAACTTCTCTGACGCTGACATTAGGGTTATCGTCAACTGCACGAAGAATTGCCTCGTCCATTGCAGGTGTCCTCGTGGTTCCAGGTCTTCCCCAGGCGCGAGGCATAGGCTGGAATGTTCCGTGCTCCCTAAGACGCCGATCAACTGCTTCGAACGTCTTCCTGTCGGGACACCTTCGTTCTGGAAGTCTCTCTCGATACAAACGTACCGCGCAACGGCTATTGCCCCGTGCTAATCCATACATCAAATGGGCATCTGCCAACTCCGCATTTGTAAACATTGCACTGACTGCAAAACCATGTTCGTGATGAACACTAACCTGTTGATGCTACGGACTGATGTGCTTGATGCTAGTACTATAGAGCAATGAGTCGCATGTCAACACAAGCACCGAAGTCAACACTACCTTCCTTCAATTGGGCCAACTTGCGGTGAATCGAGGAAGTACAGTACATAGTGACAAAACTAAAATGAGCTCTAACATGGAAATTAAGCGTTTCCGGACACATGTCCACATAAAATCTTTTCTTTATTTGTGTGTGAGGAACGTTTCCTGAAAGTTTGGCCGTACCTTTTTGTAACACACACACACACACACACACACACACATATATATATACATATATATATCGGCTGGTCGGGGTAGCCGAGTGGTTCCAGGCGCTACAGTCTGGAACCGCGCGATCGCTACGGTCGCAGGTTCGAATCCTGCACCCAGAAGCATAGTCAGTATTATCTTGTTTGCCACACTCTTTCTCCAAATGCTTATTTCTTCTGGGTAACCTTGCTTCTTCGGTGGCGAAATGGGATGCACATTGTGTCTCGGCTTGAGTTATCTAATAATTTCAACCTGTTTACTACATGACAGTTTGGGGTGATGTTAACATAAGCTAGAATTCAGATTCTCCCCGTTTTTCCATCATTAGAAGTTTATATAGGATCACTAACTCACAGTTTCAGTGTATGTAATCTAGAAACACATTTCTTGGCACTCTTGTTAAGATAATATTATTGAAAGAGTCATTGGGATTCTGATATAGCCCATGTAGACACTTTTGGAGAAGGTCTGAGTGAGGTAGGTTCCTATGAATTCGCTTGATGGCTTCCACAGTATCTTCAGGAATAGAGTTCCAGTACTGAAGATACACTTCCGAATCTTCAACATTCTGGAATTTACGCAATGTTTCAGGTCCAGGTGGACAAAATGAAAGTACTCGTTTTCTGTCAGCTGAGAGTCTGTGGAATTCTGCGGTCAAGACTGCTTTCTTCGTACTTTGTAAATCATTTCTGTTATCCCTGATGGCTGTTCCATAATACCGCTGAAGCTCATCTATTGTTTTGTCAGTCAGTCGCCCCTCAGTGGCTTGGCATATGGCAGTACGATGGTGCGAAGACGTTGTTTCAGCTTTCTGAAGCGTGTGCCCATTCCCTTTTGTATGTGTCCATTGCATTCCAGTTTCTTTACTTCCGTGTTTTAATATGGATTTGATTCAACTACACTCTTAAGGGCATTAAAATTCATATGAAGAGAAGCATATCTGAAATTTGGTAGTTTGGGAGATATGCAAGTAATATAATAAAATTAAAAATAAAATCCTTCTAAATGTGACACAAAGATAAGTTATATATCTTTTTGCGCAGGAAAGAGAGAAGAATATTGTTTTGTAAAAAGAAAAACATTTTTATTTATTTTGCCTGCAAACTCACTGGAAAATGAGTTAACAAACTGTGTTCGTAACTCTGCAGAAAGTGTGAGGTTTATTTACCTATCCAAATAAATATCTCTTTCACTTTTTGTTTTGTAAGTTACCGGGAAATACAGTTTATCTGACAAGCGTGTATGTTGAAGAGTGCAGGTGACGAAAAACAGCCTTGCCTCTCACTTCTCTCTCCTTATTTCCGGTTGGTATTCTCTCTCCTCGTTGTTACCGAAGCTTTTTGCTTCAAATACAGAGAGTGTGAGAATGGTGCGGCGTTCGTAGCTCGCAGTCTGCTGGCCCGTTCGCCGAGAGCGTTCGCAGAAGCCCGCACGGATGATCGGAAGCCTCTGCTTGGCCTCTGGAGCGCTGGAATTCCTCGGCAGCCAGTCGGCGGACAGGTGCCGTCCTCGCCGTGTTTTATGTCCCATTGACGAGTGGCTGCCGTCTGTCGTCACGACGTACTTGCACCGCGGTGCCATTCCCACGCGAGGGCGGCGCAGTTATTCGCCAATTCCGTGCCTGCCCGCGGCGTGTCAGCACCGCTATTAAGCTGCGTGCCGACCGCAGGCACGGCAAAGTGACTCGCTAGTCGGCATTAACAGCTGCTGCCCTGTCGGCGCCACCTGTTACTGCTGCTGTTATTGCCGAAGCTGTCCTTCCAAACACGGTCGCCAGCATGCTGCGTCACAGATCGTTCTTCTCATTCTGCATTTCATCTACAGACACACTCTGCACTCAATCGTACGCTGCTTTGCGACAAGTACCTTGTATGGTCGCCACTGATTCCTCTTCCTGTTCCGCTCGCAAATGGAGCGGGGGAAGAACAGCAAGATGCTGGTAAGCTGATTCCAATACGATCATTCTGTTGTCTGTTACAAATGCCTGTTCTATAAACTTTATCAATAGTAATCATACACAGTTTATGTTCCTGAGACGTATTGAGTCTCACCTTTACTTATAATACACAACCGGCCATTACAATTGCTACACCACGAAGATGACATGCTACAGACGCGAAATTTAACCGACAGGAAGAAGACGCTGTGATAAGCATATGATTAGCTTCTCAGAGCATTCACACAAGGTTGGCGCCGGTGGCGACCCCTACAACGTGCTGACATGAGGATAGTTTCCAACCGATTTCTCATACACAAACAGCAGTTGACAGCCGTTGCCTGGTGAAACGTTGTTGTGATGCCTCGTGTAAGGAGGACAAATGCGTACCATCACGTTTCCGACTATGATAAAGGCCGGATTGTAGCCTATCGCGATTGCGGTTTACCGTATCACGACATTGCTACTCGCGTTGGTCGAGATCCAATTACAGTTAGCAGAATATGGAATCGGTGGGTTCAGGCGGGTAATATGGAACGCCGTGCTGGATCCCAACGGCCTCGTATCACTAGCAGTCTAGAAGACAGGCATCTTATCCGCATAGCTATAACGGATCTTGCAGCCACGTCTCTATCCCTGAGTCAACAGACGGGGACGTTTACAAGACAACAACCATCTGCACGAACAGTTCGACGAAGTTTGCAGCAGCATGGACTATCAGCTCGGAGACCATGGCTGCGGTTACCCTTGACGCTGCATCACAGACAGGAGCGCCAGCGATGGTGTACTCAACGACGAACCTGGGTGCACGAATGTCAAAACGTCATTTTTCGGTTGAATCCAGGTTCTGTATCCAGCATCATGATGGTCGCATCCGTGTTTGGCGACATCGCGGTGAACGCACATTGGAAGCGTGTATTTGTCATCGCCATACTGGCGTATCACACTGTGTGATGGTATGGGGCGCCATTGGTTACACGTCTCGGTCACGTCTTGTTCGCGTTGACGCACTTTGAATAGTGGACGTTACATTTCAGATGTGTTACGACCCGTGGCTCTACCCACCATTTGATCCCTGCGAAACCCGACATTTCAGCAGGATAAAGCACGACCGCATATTGCAGGTCCTGTACGGGCCTTTCTGGATACAGAAAATGTCTCTGACATAAGCACCGGCTTCGTGTGACACTTTGGCGCTCTTTCAAAAATGGTTCAAATGGCTCTGAGCACTGTGGGACTTAACATCTGTGGTCATCAGTCCCCTAGTCATCAACTACTTAAACCTAACTAACATAACGACATCACACACATCCATGCCCGAGGCAGGATCGAACCTGCGACCGTAGCGGTCACGCGGTTCCAGACTGAAGCGTCTAGAACCGCCCGGCTTGGCGCTCTTTCCATGTACATTTGTACTCCGCAGATCACTGGAAAAACAGTGCCAGAGAGTATACATAAGGGTATTAAAGACTGTTTGTTGTGTTCCAGCCGTGTAGTGAGTGAACGAAAAATGTTTTTATGCCTTTACACTCGTCCAAATAACTCATACCTATTTCTAATTAGCGCAAAGGGCGACATTCGACAACGGCGATAAAATTGTGCTTAAGCACGAGCATGGAAACCGAATCGCGAAATCAAATCACGATTGCCGAGCGGTTCTAGACGCTACAGTCTCGAACCACGCGACCGCTATGGTCGCAGGTTCGAATCCTGGCTCGGGCATGGATGTGTGTGATGTCCTTAGGTTAGTTAGGTTTCAGTAGGGGACTGATGACCTCAGAAGTTAAGTCCCATAGTGCTCAGAGCCATCTGAACCATTTCAAAGTCACATTAATGTGACCACCTGTTAAAAGCCTGAATGCTCACATTTTTTTCAGCACGAACCTGTGCGAGAAGCACAGGAATACCGTTAGCGAGGTTCTGGAAGGTACAGACAGGGACTTGGAGCGACACCGACTCCAGTGGCGCGGGCAGCTGCGCCAGGTTTCTCAGTTGGGGACCCATGGCTCCGACAGCCCGATCGAAGTGGTCCCAAACATTCTCGATTGGGTTTAAATCGTGGGAACCTGGTGGCCACGGGATTACAGCAAACTCATCCAGGTGCTCTTCGAAACACACGCGTGTACTGCGAGGAAAAACGTATTTAGGGGCAGACATAGTCCCCAATTACACTCCTGGAAATTGAAATAAGAACACCGTGAATTCATTGTCCCAGGAAGGGGAAACTTTATTGACACATTCCTGGGGTCAGATACATCACATGATCACACTGACAGAACCACAGGCACATAGACACAGGCAACAGAGCATGCACAATCTCGGCACTAGTACAGTGTATATCCACCTTTCGCAGCAATGCAGGCTGCTATTCTCCCATGGAGACGATCGTAGAGATGCTGGATGTAGTCCTGTGGAACGGCTTGCCATGCCATTTCCACCTGGCGCCTCAGTTGGATCAGCGTTCGTGCTGGACGTGCAGACCGCGTGAGACGACGCTTCATCCAGTCGCAAACATGCTCAATGGGGGACAGATCCGGAGATCTTGCTGGCCAGGGTAGTTGACTTACACCTTCTAGAGCACGTTGGGTGGCACGGGATACATGCGGACGTGCATTGTCCTGTTGGAACAGCAAGTTCCCTTGCCGGTCTAGGAATGGTAGAACGATGGGTTCGATGACGGTTTGGATGTACCGTGCACTATTCAGTGTCCCCTCGACGATCACCAGTGGTGTACGGCCAGTGTAGGAGATCGCTCCCCACACCATGATGCCGGGTGTTGGCCCTGTGTGCCTCGGTCGTATGCAGTCCTGATTGTGGCGCTCACCTGCACGGCGCCAAACACGCATACGACCATCATTGGCACCAAGGCAGAAGCGACTCTCATCGCTGAAGACGACACGTCTCCATTCGTCCCTCCATTCACGCCTGTCGCGACACCACTGGAGGCGGGCTGCACGATGTTGGGGCGTGAGCGGAAGACGGCCTAACGGTGTGTGGGACCGTAGCCCAGCTTCATAGAGACGGTTGCAAATGGTCCTCGCCGATACCCCAGGAGCAACAGTGTCCCTAATTTGCTGGGAAGTGGCGGTGCGGTCCCCTACGGCACTGCGTAGGATCCTACGGTCTTGGCGTGCATCCGTGCGTCGCTGCGGTCCGGTCCCAGGTTGACGGGCACGTGCACCTTCCGCCGACCACTGGCGACAACATCGATGTACTGTGGAGACCTCACGCCCCACGTGTTGGGCAATTCGGCGGTACGTCCACCCGGCCTCCCGCATGCCCACTATACGCCCTCGCTCAAAGTCCGTCAACTGCACATACGGTTCACGTCCACGCTGTCGCGGCATGCTACTAGTGTTAAAGACTGCGATGGAGCTCCGTATGACGGCGGCGGTGGACAAATGCTGCGCAGCTAGCGCCATTCGACGGCCAACACCGCGGTTCCTGGTGTGTCCGCTGTGCCGTGCGTGTGATCATTGCTTGTACAGCCCTCTCGCAGTGTCCGGAGCAAGTATGGTGGGTCTGACACACCGGTGTCAATGTGTTCTTTTTTCCATTTCTAGGAGTGTATAAGCTGATACTTCTGTTGATCCATTGTGCCTTCCAGAATGGCTGTGAGCGTTATGGGACTTAACTTCTGAGGTCATCAGTCCCCTAGAGCTTAGAACTACTTAAGCCTGACTAACCTAAGGACATCACACACATCCATGCCCGAGGCAGGACTCGAACCTGCGACCGTAGAGGTCTCACTGTTCCAGACTGAAGTGTCTAGAACCGCTAGGCCACACCGGCCGGCCTTCCAGAATGACTAGATCAGCCAGGGACTGCCACGAAAACATTCCCTATACCATAACGCTCCGTCCTGGTTGCAGGGCGTTTACTTTTAGACATTTCACGCTATACACGTCAACAGCCATTTGTGCTATAGGGCATAAAATGTGATTCATCTGAAAAGGCTACCTGTCTACGCTGAGTGGTCGTCCAGCTGTGCAAATTCCATCCTTCGTCGCCGATGAACACCAGACAGCACGGCTACATCAACCGGGTGATTGCTACACAGTCCTGTACGCAGCAACTTTCGTTGAACGATCGTTGAGAAGACAAGCCCTCGGTTAATCACGGCAGCCAGTTGCTCAACAGTAGTGCTTCTAACCGCCCGTACACATCTCCGCAGCCGTTGTTCTCCTGTGTCATTTGCGGGCTGTGGTGCACCACAGCTACCTAAACGCATGCTCATAAATTAAGGATAATGATGTTAAATGGTGAAACAACGCTCTGCTGGGCGGTTTTCGGGTTTAAATCACCTCGGAGTATATCCATGCGGTACATTTGACCTGCGGTCGTCGCACGGTGGCGCTGGCACCAGACCACATACGCAGAGGTGTGTTGGTGCATGTCAGAGCATGGTGCAGCGAGTAAATGTGCAGACGTTTTCAGACGTGCTAATGGTGACCGTGTGTTGAAAATGGCTGAAAGAACACATATTGATGACGTTATTAGGGGTAGAATACTAGGGCGACTGGAGGCTGCTCAAACACCACAGGTCGTAGCACGGGCACTCCCTGTGCCACAAAGTGTGATCTCAAGATCATGGCAACGATTCCAGCAGACAGGAAACGTGTCCAGGCGCTACAGTACGGGACGTCCACCGTGTACAACACCACAAGAAGACCGTTACCTCACCATCAGTGCCCACAGACGGCCACGGAGTACTGCAGGTAGCATTGCTCGGGACCTTACCGCAGCCACTGGAGCAGTTGTCTCCAGAAACACAGTCTACATACGACTGAACAGACATGGTTTCTTCGTCCGGAGACCTGCAAGGTGCATTCCACCGATACCAGGTCACAGGAGAGCCCGTAAAGCCCGGTGTCAAGAGCACAGTACATGGTCATTGGAAGAGTGGTCCCAGGTTATGTTCACGGACGAGTCCAGGTATAGTATGAACAGTGATCCTCGCCGGGTTTTCATCTGGCGTGAACCAGCAACCAGATACCAACCCCTTAATGTCCTTGAAAGGGACCTGCATGGACGTCGTGGTCTGATGGTGTGGGGTGGGATTATGATTGGTGCACGTACACCCCTGCATGTCTTTGACAGAGGAACTGTAACAGGTCAGGTGTATCGGGACATCATTTTGCACCAATATGTCCGCCTTTTCAGTGGTGCAGTGGGTCCCACCTTCCTCCTGATGGATGATAACGCACGGCCCCACCGAGCTGCCAACCTGGAGGAGTACCTTGAAACAGAAGATATCAGGCGAACTGAGTGGCCTGCCTGTTCTCCAGAACTAAACCCCATCGAGCATGTCTGGGATGCTCTCGGTCGACGTATCGCTGTACGTCTTCAAACCCCTAGGACATTTCAGGAGCTCCGACAGGCACTGGTGCAAGAATGGCAGGCTATGCTCCAGTAGCTGCCCGGCCACCTGATCCTGAGTATGTCAACCCGTTGTGCGGCATGTATACAAGTGCATGGTGATAATATCCCATATTTATGTAGGGGCACATGCGCAGGAAACAGTGGCGTTTTGTAGCACATGTGTTTCGGGACGGTTTTCTCAACTTATCACCAATACCGTGGACTTACAGATCCGTGTCGTATGTGTTTCCTACGTGCCTATGCTATTAGAACCAGTTTTGTGTAGTGCCACGTTGTGTGGCACCACATTCTGCAATTATCCATAATTTATGAGCATGAGTGTAGAAGCCGGTTTTGGATAGCGCCATTTATTGAAGAAGCACGATATACTTTAACCACGGCAGCATGCGAACAGTTTACAAACTTAGCCTTTTGAGGACATTTCCACCCGTGGCCCGAAAGCCAATGATGATGCCATTTTGAGCATCAGATGGATCGCTCCGTTTCTGCATTAAGACGACGAGTGCACTGCCCTCTGGATAGGCGTTGTATACGCTCTACTGCCAGTGCTGCCACCTGCAGTATGTGAGTGGTTATTGCACGTTGACGTCGAACATTGAGCGTGGACACATTAATGTGACTGTTATGTGTATGGTTTCTTATTCAGGAAGTTACATTTGATTGTTGGCTGTCTACGAAAAGATCGAATTACGCCTCATGTATGAAAGTGGAACATATTCAAGCACATGTCAAAATTTGACTGGGTTGTGGGTGAAAACTGGTGTTCATTGCCTCACGTAATGGCTGCTTGCGTTGTTCGTGGTCCCATGACTGCCATAGGAATAACGAATCAAGAAGCTGAGTTGCTTTCTGCAAGACATTTATCCAGAACAGACAGACGGCTGGAGCGCCAGTGGCTCTGGTACAGTGAATTGTGGCTTCCCTCGACGCAGCTGCAGACAAAACTAGCCGACATTGGTGTGTCCGGCAACCACACTGGTCACAGGGACGAGACAAATCATCTTTTCAGACGAGTCTCGATTCTGCGTACTGCTTTAAGATGGACTAATCCGTGTGTGGAGGCACCGAGAAGAAATACTTTGTCAAATTCGTCATCACCATCAGGATACAGCACTTGGCGTGACGGTATAAATTGTCATTTAGTATACACCTAGCTTAGAGCCCGCTGTTCCGCTCGCATAGACTGCATGGTATACAGAGATTTTGTTCTTTTATTTAATCGAAGTTTTCCTTGTTCACAAACTGCAACACCTTCCAAGGTTTTCTCGCTATTAAGACAATATAAGTATGTCTTTTCCCAATGTACTTTTGACCGAAAAGCGATTCCGGTAGTTGGTGTCCCCCAGTTTCTGTTACTTTTGCGTTCTTGTGGAGATATTTCCATAGCAACTTTCATCCTATTGATAAATATTTCGCCGGCCGCGGTGGTCTAGCGGTTCTGGCGCTGCAGTCCGGAACCGCGGGACTGCTACGGTCGCAGGTTCGAATCCTGCCTCGGGCATGGGTGTGTGTGATGTCCTTAGGTTAGTTAGGTTTAAGTAGTTCTAAGTTCTAGGGGACTTATGACCTAAGATGTTGAGTCCCATAGTTCTCAGAGCCATTTGAACCATTTTTTGATAAATATTTCTTTATATCTAAATATACCAGTATCCAATTGCGGCGGCGCGGTTCCTTCCGTCCCTTTACGACGTACCTGCACCTACCTGTGAACATTGTCTCAGCAGATCATCAGTGGGGAAGCCGAGCGAAACCTACTGTACTTCGACGTGAACCACGCCGCAATTAAAGTCACTAATCTACGTTTCGGGAGAAAGTTTTCACATGAAATGAAAGGTTGGAAATTTTGTCCTTAATTAATATATTCTGAGACTTAGGTGAACGAGTATCACTGCCAAGCCCGTGCTAGTCTTGACACAGTCACTCACAATCCCTTTCACTCACGTTAGTAAATTTATGGTGTTGCATTTCCCTAAAACGTAATAGCTACAAAAATACGGATTGTTTTTGATTGAGAATGCTCGCCAAATATTAAGTCTGTCGGTACCTGATGCAGTCACAGTTTCTAGCCACCGACCTGCTCAATACGCCACGCGGTATTTATGTCTTTTCTCGTCACAAAATTCAGTTATTATTCCGAAATTTCTACACACCCATCGGAATAAGTATGCCGTCAATTTACAATACTTTTGATGTATGGAACACTGCTAGATCTGGTAACTTGTCATTTCCATCGGAACTACTACTACACACGTCTGAACTGTTTCATGGCTAGGCTCCGACTCCTCTCTAGAATACTCTAAGTCTTCTCTACCAGCAGAGAAAGGTGCGCGAAGAATATTGCTTTACCATTGGCCTGTTTACCCAACAACCAATAGCAAAGCGACATTCTCCCGCGTCAGTCCGTGCTTTTCATCAATAACCAACCACAAAATAGTAAACTGCACTTTTTACCGACGTAATTATCTAGTATGCTGAAGTTTTGTGTATGCATAAAGTTATTTACTATTGTTATTTATACCTGAATTAACTTTCACTTTACCATAAACTTACTTCACAAATCTATTCTCCAAAAATCCCCTTTGTCCACATCCATACTTCTTCGAAATGTTCCCAGACTAAATCTCACTACATAACTCGTTAAACAGTTATCTTCATATTAACCTTAAACCACACTCACGCATCATTCATACTGCTAAAAGACATTTATAACATTTTACATACACAAAAAGACATAATAACACTTTATGAAAATACTAGGACAGTTTATGAAAAACATTCTATTACTTTAGTGCACTGTACTGAGCACAATCGAATCTAAATCACAGTCCCCTATCCAACACTGTCCTCTATCGGCTGATACATAAAGTACGTGGGCGTCCAGTCTCGCGCCACCATCTGTCACTATCCAGCTCTGAGACACATCTCCCACTTAACCACCTCAAAAGCAGGATCGGTATATGGCTGTACGCCTCACAATATCCATAAATTTAGCTTTAAATTTTTTTAAATGTAACGAAATATTTTCTTAAAAATTTTCATCCCCTACTGCACTCCCTTAGGGGTTGAATTTCCAAAAACACTGAAACACGTATTTTTTTTATTTGTGACTGAAAATTCAAATACTAATGTTCATAGATAAAGCTTTAAAAATTCTTTAGTGGATCATTAATAATGATATATTAAAAAAAAGCTTTTACCCACTATTTCATTCCAAGAGGGTTAAATTTCCAAAAATGCTTAAATACTTATTTCTTTATTTCTGTCAGAGAAACAAATACCAATTTCCTTAGGTCTAGCTTCAAAACTGCCTTAACAGTAACATTTTCAAAAAACTCTTCATCCACTATTTCGCACCTTTAGGGTTGGAACTTCCAAAAATCCCTTCTTAAATTATGCCTACAGTATAAGAACCACACTTTCTTCAGATCTCAAGTTTCTAACCTTAGCGTTTGGGCTGGACGATGATGCGTCGTCAGTCAGTCAGGGCACTGCCTTTTATATACAGAGATAAGATCATCCATAGTTCGGACAGATAGTAATTTTGATAGTAGACACGAGATTTTTGGTGTGCTGATTCTGGTGGCTGTGCTTTATCTTCGTATCTCTTCGACAAGACAACATTTCAGATGTCTGTGCTGTCCTACTACAATACAAATGGTGTTCGAGCGCTGTCATGGCCGGCTCATTATCCAGATCTTTGACCCACTGGAAACCTCCCTCCGTGGGTTGCTGACAGACTGGCATGCAACCAACCTTCCGCCAGTCACCATGGCCGACGACCTCTAGCGTAGAGTTGAAGCCGCCTGTAATGAAGTGCCTGTATGAGTCATCCATGTTTACTTCGACACAGTGCCCAGCAAATATAGAGCCATTGAGAGCCATTGTTGCCTCCAGAGGAGGAGGAGATTAATGTTTAACGTCCAATCGACAACGAGATCTTTCGAAACGGAGCACGGGCTTGGATTAGGGCACGTTGGAGAAGGAAAGGTGCTGTGCCCTTTCGAAGGAACCATCCCGGAATTTGTCTTATGTGGTTTGGTGAAATCGCGGAAAACCTAAATCACGATGGCCGGAAGTGGCTTTGAACCGTCGTCCTCCCGAATGCGAGTCCAGTGTGCTAACCACTGCATTATTCTGCTCGGTGTAGTTGCTTCCCGCGATGGTGGCTCTGTATAGTGATTATGGCTCTTTTTTTCCTTGACTCATCAGTCCTCTGACCAATCTGATGCAGCCCAGCACGAATCACCGTCCTGAGACACCCTTTTCATCTCAGAGTACCACTGGCAACCTATGTCCTCAATTATTTGCTGGTTGTATTCCAGTCTCTATTTTCCTCTACAGTTTTTACCTTCTACAGCTCCCTCTAGTACCATGGAATTTTTTCTGTGATATCTTAACAATTGCACTGTCATCCTTTCCCTTCTGCTTCTCAATTTTTCGATTATTCCTCTCCTCGCCGGTTCTGCGCAGGACCTCCTCATTCCTTACCTTATCAGTGCACCGAATTTTCAACATTCGTCTGTAGCACCACAAAAAATGTTTCAAATGGCTCTAAGAACTATGGGACTTAACATCTGACGTCATCAGTGCCCTATAACGTAGAACTACTTAAACCTAACTAATGTAAGGACATCACACACATCCATGCCCGAGGCAGGATTCGAACCTGCGACTGTAGCAGCAGCGCGGTGCTGGACAATGTAGCACATCTCAAACGCTTCGATTGTCTTCTGTTCCGCCGGCCGTTGTGGCCGAGCGGTTCTAGGCGCTTCAGTCTGGAACCGCGCTGCTGCTACAGTCGCAGGTTCGAATCCTGCCTCGGGCATGGATGTGTGTGATATCCTTAGGTTAGTTAGGTTTAAGTAGTTCTAGGGGACTGATGACCTCAGATGTTAAGTCCCATAGTGCTTAGAGCCATTTGAACCATACTTCTGCTCCGGTTTTTGCACAGTCAGTGTTTCATCACCATGCAAAGCTGTTCTCCAAATGTACATTCCCAGAAATTTCTTCCTCAAAATAAGGCCTGTGTTTGATACTAGTAGACTTCTTTTGGCGAGGAATGCCCTTTCTGCCAGTGCTAGTCTGCTTCTGATGTCCTCTTTGCTCCATCTGTCATGGATTACTTTCCTTCCTACTTCCTGATCACCAATACTGCTGCTAAGTTCCTCGCCATTCTAATTTCACAAGCTTCTCACTGCTGTTGTCCTTCTTCGGTTTACTATAATTCCGTATTGTATACTCATTATACTGTTCACTCCATTCAACAAATCTTCACTTTCACTGCCACGCGGGATTAGCCGAACGGTCTCAGGCGCTGCAGTCACGGACTGTTCGGCTTGTCCCGGTGGAGGTTCGAGTCCTCCCTCGGACATGGGTGTGTGTGTCTGTCCTTAGGATAATTTATGTTAAGTAGTGTATAAGCTTAGGGACTAATGACCTTAGCAGTTAAGTCACATAACGTTTCACACACATTTGAACATTTCACTTTCACTATGAATAGCGACGTCATCAGGGAATCTTATCATTGATATCCTTTCACCCTGAATTTTAATCCCACTCTTTTACTTTGCTTTTATTTCCACCTTACTTTTCCGATGTACAGATCGAACAGTAGGTGCGACAGACTACATCCCTGTCTTACACCTTTTTAATACGAACACTTCATTCATGGTCTTCCATTATTATTGCTTCCTCTTGTTTCTTGTACATATTGCATAAATTACCCGTTTTTCTCTATTTTCCTCAGAATTCGGAACATCTTGCACCATTTTACATGTCGAACACTTTTCCCACGTCGACAAATCGTGTTGTGTCTTTTATTCACTTTTGCTTCCGTTATCAACCACAAGCTTCCGTTATCAACCGCAACGTCAGAACTGCCTCTCTGATACCTTTCCTAAAGTCAAACCTATCGTGATCTAGCAGATTCACATTTTCTTGTCCATTATTCTGTTATTGTATTCAGGATCTTGGACGCATGAGTTGTTAAGCAGAGTGTGTGAAAACTTTCGCACTTGTCGCCCCTTGCAATCTTCGATCCTGTGTGGAAGATGTTTGCCCGAAAGTGTGATGGAATATCGCCAGTCTCATAAAAAAATGGTTCAAATGGCTCTGTGTACTATGGGACTTACCATCTATGGTCATCAGTCCCCTAGAATTTAGAACTACTTAAACCTAACTAACCTAAGGACATCACACAACACCCAGTCATCACGAGGCAGAGAAAATACCTGACCCCTCCGGGAATCGAACCCGGGAGCCAGTCTCATACGTTCTTCACTCTAACGTGTACGGTCTTTTTCTTAGCGCTTCCCACAATGAGTTTAGAAATTCCGGTAGAATGTTATCTGCCCCTTCTGCTTTATTTGATCTTTAGTCCTCCACAGCTCTTTTAATTCTGTGCAATTTTGTCATATGATGGCATAATGGACACGGTGGCTGTTGTTTGAAGACAAATGTTGATGGTGTGAGGACAGCAACCGGCCACAAATTTACTTTCAGTTCCTCTATTCAAAGGAAACCGTTACAGGTTTCGAATCGTTGTGATTCATCCTCAGACGCTTTACACGCTTTCTTTATGACATTTGGTGTGTTTTTACATATTAATGTAAAAACACACCGGTTTCGAATCGTTGTGATTCATCCTCAGACGGTTTACACACTTTCTTTATGACATTTGGTGTGTTTTTACATTAATATGTACCGTTACCGGTTTCGAATCGTTGTGATTCATCCTCAGACGGTTTACACGCTTTCTTTATGACATTTGGTGTGTTTTTACATTAATATGTAAAAAGAAAGAAAACGTGTAAACCGTCTGAGGATGAATCACAACGATTCGAAACCGGTAACGGTTTCTTTTGAATAAAGGAACTGAAAGTAAATTTGTGACTGGTTGCTGTCCTAACACCATCTTTTAATTCTGTTTCTACTACTGGATCTTCTATCTCTTCTCTCCCAAATCACCTACGAATTTACTCATGAGTTCTTCTTAATGTACTGTATTCGCACAGTATTCCAATTCTAATGGCCAGCACTGTCAAACAAGAGATGGGTCACATATAGGTATTTAGTTATTTAAAATGTGAATGGTACCTGCACCAGTATCAGCCGGTCAGCGCCGGGCACGCCCTCTCTTCCTGCTCAGCTACCTCACGGACCTCGACGCCATCCCTCTCAGTGTCGCGCCAGAGAGAGACTCTAGCTGTACCTACCGTACGACAGAGAGCGAGGCCCACGGCGTCACTGGGGAAAGCCATGCTGCGCAGCCGAGTGAGAAACATTGCACAACGGCCGAGCCGCCGGCTGCCGTCCGAGCGGCGCAGTGTTGACGCGCTGGTTCAAAAATGGCTCTGGGCACTATGGGACTTAACATCTATGGTCATCAGTCCCCTAGAACTTAGAACTACTTAAACCTAACTAACCTAAGGACATCACACGACACCCAGTCATCACGAGGCAGAGAAAATACCTGACCCCGCCGGGAATCGAACCCGGGAACCCGGGCGTGGGAAGCGAGAACGCTACCGCACAACCACGAGCTGCGGACTTGACGCGCTGGACTCGTATCGGGGAGGATGGTGGTTCAAATCCACATTTAGGATTTCTGTGAGTTCCCATAAATAGCTTAAGGCTAAAGGTTCGTTCCCACGTGGCGTGACACGACAGTGTCTCTCACGTTTCTATCGACTACGACCAAGGGAACTAAGCATCGCACGGAGTCCTGTGACGGTGCAGGCACGCCTTAAGGCTCATGTCCCATATCAAAGTTGTTTCACTGGTGAGTCTGCCTCCGAAGCAATAAAACTACTATTCCTGTGATTTCTGTAACTATGTTGTTGTTGTTGTGGTCTTCAGTCCTGAGACTGGTTTGATGCAGCTATCCATGCTACTCTATCCTGTGCAAGCTTCTTCATCTCCCAGTACCTACTGCAACCTACATCCTTCTGAATCTGCTTAGTGTATTCATCCCTTGGTCTCCCTCTACGATTTTTACCCTCCACGCTGCCCTCCAATACTAAATTGGTGATCCCTTGATGCCTCAGAACATGTCCTACCAACCGATCCCTTCTTCTGGTCAAGTTGTGCCACAAACTTCTCTTCTCCCCAATCCTATAACTATACAGAGGTGAAACAGTGTCGTAAGCAGCTTTTTATACACGAAATAAAAATTTCAGAGTCTTCAAATAGTCTCCTGTAGCTAAACAGCCTAAAATGACGCAAATATTTAATGTGAACCTACTGCCTCTCTAATATCAATATCTCATATCTCCTCTATACAGTCCCAATCTCTCTCCATGAGATTTCTACAATTTTGGTGCTCTGAAGAAAAACATTCGTGGCTGTTGATTTGCTTCGGACGAAGAAGTGCACGCCTGGGTACAATCGCGGTTCCAAAGGCAACCGCAAATATTTTGTCCATAGCGACCCTGACCGTCTTGTCTCACAGTGGGATAAATGTATTCACAGTTACGCCGATTACTTTTGAAATAATAAACAGTTTACTACACGTAATTCCATACTTTCGCACCAACGGTGTTCAGACGATGAACGTGCTAAATTCTGCTGTTTTAGAAATTGCTCTGTGGTGAAGCACAGATTATTTTACCAGCTGTTCCCAGTCACACTTCTTGTGGATCAGTTTGGCTAAATGGAAACGAAAAAAAGAGAGAAAGCACACGATTCTAATATGAATGGGAATTGGATATACCTTTCTCCCCCCCTGCCTCAGTCCATCTCCCCCCCCCCCCCCCTGTACCCCATCTCTCCTGCCTCCTCTCTCTCTGTCCATCACCTCATCCCCTCTTTGCACGCCAATTTTCTCCCCCTCGCTCCATCCCTTTTGCCCTCTCTCCATCTATCACCTCCACCTTCTACCTCGTTTCTACATCAATTTTGTCTTCCCCCCCTCTCCATCTCCTCCTGTCTCATTTCCCTGCCCATGTCCCCCTTTCTGTTTTCTGTGTCTCTAGCCTCCCACCGTTCTGTCCATCTCCACTCCCCTTCTCTCTGACATTGAGGCCTGGTTATTGTTATTGCAAATTTAGAATTTCTACTAGACTTCCAACCATAATCCAATAAGTAATAAATAAAACTTCCATGGTTCCTAATAACGTTTCCTATTTAATATATCTATGTCGAAACATTACAGAAACATATAAAAATTTGAAATAGATTGGTCACGTACTTCTCGAGGTATTCTCTGCCTCGTGATGACTGGGTGTTGTGTGATGTCCTTAGGTTAGTTAGGTTTAAGTAGTTCTAAGTTCTAGGGGACTGATGACCATAGCTGTTAAGTCCCATAGTGCTCAGAGCCACTTGAACCAGTTTTTTTAACTTCTCGAGATATTTGGTAACAACGTTTCCTCTGCAAATATCATATTTTATTCATTTACTAAAAATTATGTATAAATACATGATTGTATTCAAATGCAACATTGTGTCGAAATTGCGACGAAATCACAGAAGAACTTTCGGAGATTTAAGATTTTGAATGCCTGAAACTTTATATTTTTGTTTATATAGATGTAAATGTTACATTGTACAAAATGATAAATCTCAAACAGTTCTTCACCGATTGCTTTAAATTATTGATACAATGCTCATATTTTTATATACCAATGGAAGTGCCACATGAAATATACAATACATTGAAGATACATTGTTGGCAAAAATCACATGTTATTTTTTCAGAATCTAAATTCTCCACAAATTCTGCACTGACTTCTTTGAAATTTTCACACAATGCTGCATCCGAATGCGAGCATATTTATATACCTACTGGAGCGCCGTATGATATACATACATAGCCTGTATAAGACAGCAAGTGTCTGGCACTGTTAGATCGGTTACTGCTGCTACAATGGTAGCTCATCAACATTTAAGTTAGTTTGAACACAGTAAATAATTGACCATTTTGTTCATGAATAGTGTATATCGGATATAAACAAAGACATAGATGACTAAATATATTTATAAGCATGCTGCTAACGTTTTTTCGTGTAAATGTGGAGTACTTATGGCCTGACGCGATCGATAGTAATTGGTCACTTTGACCTCCAATAACTCATGTACTATTAAAAGTTACATGCCTGTAATTTATACCAATTTAGATTTACACTAATAGCTTTCTAAAGACATGTCGGTCGACAAAATCGGATAAACCGTATAGGGACTCTCGGAGCCAAAGGCTCACTCGTCTATCCTTGGTGACTGCAGGACACAAAGCTTTACGCCTCGAGTGGGTCCGTCAATCCTGACATTGGACTGTTGATGACTGGAAACACGTTACTGAATCGAACTGAGGGAAAATTCAATTTACGTATTACACAATGTAACTAACATAAGGGACTGGCTGACCAGGCTTTTCCTGAGGCATGAAAGAATCATCAACTTGCTGACTGAGGATAGTCTTGGGAGAAGGGGTTTTTTAGAAGAAAAGCAAGGGTAGAATATAGTGAGCAGCTTCAAATGAATGTAGGTGTCTGGAATAGTCACACTGAGATGAAGGGACATGGATAGGATAGACTGACACGAGGAATTGCATCAAAGTAGTCTTCAGACTGAACACAACAACAACAACAACAAAAATAACTACAACAACATGTAAAAATTCCATTTCACAGCGATTTTCAAGTTTAAATCCTATAACACTGCGTTTATATACTGAAACGCCAAAGAAACTGGTATAGGCATGCGTGCTCAAACACAGATATCTGTAAACAGACAGAATACGACGTTGCGATCGACAACGTCTATATAACAAGTGTCTGATGCTGTTGTTAGATCCGTTACTGCTGCTACAATGGCAGGTTATCAAGATTTAAGTGACTTTGAACCACGTGTTACAGTTGGCGCACGAACGATGGGAGACAGCATCTCTTAGGTAGCAATGAAGTGGGAATTTTCCCGTACGACCATTTCACGAATGTACCGTGAATATCAGGAATCTGGTGAAACATCAAATCTCCGACATCGCTGCGGCCGGAAAGAGATCTCGCAAGAACGGGACCAATGACGACTGAAGAGAATCTTTCAACGTGACAGGAGTGCAACCCTTCCAAACATTGCTGCAGATTTCAATACTGGGTCATCAACAAGTGTCAGCGTGCGAACCATTAAACGAAACATCATCAACAGGGGCTCTCGGAGCCGAAGGCTCGCTCGTCTACCCTTGGTGACTGCAGGACATAAAGCTTTACGCCTCGCCTGAGTCCGTCAACACTGGACTGTTGATGACTGGAAACATGTTGCCTGGTCGGACGAGTCTCGCTTCAGTCTGTATCTAGCGGATGGATCGTGTATGGGTATGGAGGCAACCTCATGAATTCATGGACCCTGACCGTCAGCAGGGGATTGTTCAAGCTGGTAGAGGCTCTGTAATGGTGTGGCGCGTGTGCAGTTGAAGTGACGTAACAGCCCTGATAGTCTAGACACGACTTTTGACAGGTGACACATACGTAAGCATCCTATCAGATCATCTGCATCAATTCATGTCCAGTGTGCATTCCAACGGACTTCGGCAGTTCTAGCAAGACAATGTGACGCCCTACAAGTCGACAATTGATACAGAATGGCTCCAGGAACACTCTTCAGAGTTTAAACACTTCCGCTTGCCATAAAACTCCCCAGACATGAACAATATTGAACATATATGGGATGCCTTGCAACGTGCTATTCAGAAGAGATCTCAACCCCTTCGTACTCTTACGGATTTATGGACAGTCCTGCTGGATTCTGGTGTCAATTCCCTCCAGTACTACTTCAGATATTAGTCGAGTCCACGTCACGCCGTGTTGCGGCACTTCTGCGTGCTCGTTGGAGCTCTACACGGTATTAGACAGGTGTAACAGTTTCTTTGGCTCTTCAGTGTATATTAAATTTTATGCCACGTATTCAAGTCGGTCATCGACTTAACTGCTTTATATAAAAGGATATCGTGAGACTCCCGAAAACTAAAGTGGATTAACATTTCTTAGTAAGTGTTGTAAGTTAAACGCACAAATAGTTAACAATTGTCAGAGTAACATTGTGGACTCACTACTAGTAGAAGAGCAGAACAAATTTAGGAAGAGAAGTTATTATAGCGACAACATTACTGTTATAAGAGGAATCGTGGTTTCACAATAATGACAGGAATTATTTACAGAAGAATGGAATCGCTGGTAGAAGCAGACCTCAGGGAAGATCAGTTTGGGTTTCGAGGAAGTGCGGAACCCACGAGGCTGTACTGCCCCTACGACTTACCTTAGAAGGTAGACTGAGCAAAGGCAACCCTGCGTTTGTAGCGTTTGTAGTTTTAAAGAAAGCTTTTGCCAATGTTGACTGGATTACACTCACTAAAACTCTGAAAGCAACAGGAAGTGATAGATTATTTGTACACAGCCTAGGCAGCAACTGTTGGAGTCAAAGCACATGAAAAGAAACCAGTGACTGAGAAGGCAATGATGCAGCGTTGTATTCCAATGCCGTTGTTATTCAGACTGCACATGGAGCAAGTAGAAAAGAAAAACAAGCATAAATTTTAAAGGGAACTGAAATCCAGGGACAAGTAATAAAAGCTTAGAGGTTTGCTGGTGACATTACAATTCTGTCGGACAGAAAAAGGAATTGGAAGAGCTGTTAAAAGGAGTGGGTAGTATCTTGTAAAGAAGTTGTACGTACGATGAACATCAACAAAAGTAAAACAAGGGTAATGGAACGTAGTCGGCCTAAATCAGGCGATGCTGAGGAAATTAGATTAGAAAAAAAACGGTTCCAATGGCTCTGAACACTACTATGGGACTTAACATCTATGGTCACCAGTCCCCTAGAAGTTAGAACTACTTAAACCGAACTAACCTAAGGACAGCACACAACACCCAGCCATCACGAGGCAGAGAAAATCCCTGACCCCGCCGGGAATCGAACCCGGGAACCCGGGCGTGGGAAGCGAGAACGCTACCGCACGACCACGAGATGCGGGCAATTAGATTAGAAAATGAGACACTAGAAGTAGATGAGTTTGCCATTTGGGCAACAAAATAAGTGATGATGTCGGAAGTAGGGAAGATATACAACGAACATTGTCTATAGCAAGGGAAACATACGTGAAAAAGAAGAATTTATTAACAATTAACGTGAATGTAAGTGTTTGGAAATACTTTTCTGAAGATATTTGTCTAGTGCACGGTTGAGCAACTGTCGTCCCACGCACCAGATCCGGCCCGCGATTGATTTCAGTCTGGCCCGCGAAAGTAATTCACGTCTCGTATTCTTTTATTTAATTTTGAAAGTCACTTTGTATGATATGACTTATGTTCTCTTGAAAAGACGTATTTTGAAGGGTAATTCATTGCGATGGTATGTCGGATAGCTTCGCGCTGAATTAAAATACACTGAAGCGCCAAAGAAACTGATACAGGCATGCGCATTCAAATACAGAGATGTGTAAACAGGCAGAATATGGCGCTGCGGTCGGCAACGCCTACATAAACAAGTGTCTGGCGCAGTTGTTGGGTAGGTTACTGCTGCTACAATGACAGGTCATCAAGATTTAACCCTTTGTTGCCTGACGGTACTTAAAAGTACCAGTAAGTTTTGACTCTCATTATTTTCTCGTGGTGCAGTTTCGTGATCTGAGAGACTGTCGGTACGTAACAGTAGCTCTGCTCTACTGTTTCATAGATGTTATTGTGCAATACATAGACCTCTCTGGCGGTCAGAGCTTGAAATTGTTTTTCGCGCGCTGCTGTGAAAACAGAAGATTGTATGTGCTTGTTTCCATGGTGTTGCCTGAATTTGTGCGCAGTTTATTGAAACTTCCGTTGAGTTTCCCATTGCACGTACTTATCTTCTTTGTTTTTTATAATAGTTTGAAGCATTACGTTACATGTGAATGAGATAAAGTGGAAAATATAAGGCGGACTTATTAGTACCGTCAGGTTGTGTGAACACTTTTTGTAGCAACAATGCGTTACCTCTCACTAGTTGTTCTGTCCACTTTTTCTCACATAGAAATCGGTAAATACATTTGCCTGTGGAGCAATTAGAACAAACAGGAAAGGTTTGCCAGGCAATTTACCTAAAGAAAAATGTCTAAATCAAATCACAGAGAGTCATCTTTAGACCTAACAGTATTTAAATGGAAGGAAAATAATGTAGTGTATTTTGCGTCAAACTTCCATGGCACTGAACAGAGCGTAGTGACAAGAAAACAGAAAGATGGAACTAGTATGACTATACCATGTCCAGTTATTGTATGTGATTACAATAAAAACATGGGTGGTGTGGATCATGCAGACAGATTACGTTCAACTTATGGTCTTGACAAGCGATCAAAGAAATGGTGGCACCGTCTCTTCTGGGGAGCAATAGAAATTGCTTTTGTCAATGCTTACGTCATTTTCAGTGATCTACATGGGGCACTGCCACTGCTGGAATTCAGGCGTGCTGTGGCACTAGGGCTAATGAATGAACAGCAAGTGCCAAATCTCAAAAAGAGAAACTCTGGTAAAGATGAAATAACTCTCCCAAATAGAAGGAAGGATAACTTTTCTGTTCCGAAGGATGTACGTCTTGGCAACAGAGGAAACCATTTTGTAGTGTTCAGTTGTAAAAGAGGACGATGCGAAATGTGTGCGAAAAATAAAATTCAGCCGAGACCACATTCACAGTGTAGTACATGTAAAGTGTATTTGTGCTGCAATGAGAAAACGAACTTTTTCCTACAATTTCATGAGGTATCAGTAAATATGTGATATGTATATACTGTCAAAAATGTATAGCTAAGTTACTATGTATTGTGAAGTTGCTCTAGAATAAATCTACGTGAAATTTAAAAAAAATTCAGAAATATCATATTTCTGTTAATTAAATTTCTAATGTAAAAATATTTAATATTTATGTGGAATAAAGTACAACTTATAAAAATTGGAGCATTTTTCTGCGCATGTTGTGATTCTGTCCATGGAGTCTGACGGTACTTGTGAGTACCAGGAGAGAAAAAAGTTGTGAAAAATAAAATAAAATTTTACAAAAAATCCTACCGTCATTTGAGGCCACAATAGCATAAATTCTGCAAAGAAAATATTAAAAAGTACATTTTTTCTTATGTCAGGAAACAAAGGGTTAAGTGAGTTTGAACGTTGTGTTATACTCGGCGCACAAGTGATGGGCCCAGCATTTCCGAGGTAGCGACGAAGTGGGGATTTTCCAGTACGACCAATTCACGAGTGTACCATGAACATTAGGAATCTGGTAAAACATCAGATCTCCGACATCGCTGCGGCCGGTAAATGATCCTGCAAGAACGGGACCAATGACGAATGAAGAGAATCGTTCAAGCTGACAGAAGTGCAACCCTTCCGAAAATTGCTGTAGATTTCAATGCTGGGCCATCAAAAAGTTTCAGCGGCGGAACCATTCAAAGAAACATCATCGAACTGTATCTAGTGGATGGACGTGTAAGGGTACGGAAACAGCCTCATGAATCCATGGACCATGCATGTCAGCAGGGGACTGTTCAAGATGGTGAAGGGTCTGTATTGGTGTGGAGCATGTGCAGTTTGAGTGGTATGGGACCCCTGATACGTCTAGATACGATTCTGATAGGTGACTCGTACGTAAGCACCCTGTAAGGTCATTTGCATCCATTTACGTCCATTGTGCATTCTGACGGACTTGGGCAACTCCATCAGGACAATGCGACACCCCACACGTCCAGAATTGCTACAGAATGGCTCCAGGAACACCCTTCAGAGTTTAAACACTTCCGCTGGCCACCAAACTCCCCAGACATGAACATTATTGACCATATCTGGTTGGCCTTGCAGCTTGCTGTTCAGAAGAAGTCTCCACCTCTAGTACTCTTACGGATTTATTGACAGTCACCCAAGATTCTTGGTGTCAATTCCCACCAGCACTACTTCAGACATTAGTCGAGTGGATGCCGCCGCGCGAAGTGACGACGTGATTTGAGGCGCCATGCACAGATTGCGCGGCCCCTCCCGCCGGAGGTTCGAGTCCTCAATGGCTCTGAGCACTATGGGACTTAACATCTGTGGTCATCAGTCCCCTAGAACTTAGAACTACTTAAACCGAACTAACCTAAGGACATCACACACATCCATGCCCGAGGCAGGATTCGAACCTGCGACCGTAGCGGTCGCGCGGTTCCGAACTGCGCGCCTAGAACCGCTAGACCACAGCGGCCGGCTTCGAGTCCTCCCTCGGGCACGGGAGTGTGTGTTGTTCTTAGCATAAGTCTAGGGACCGATGAGCGTAGCAGTTTGGTCCCTTCGGAAATAACACACGTTTGAACATTTCCCACGCCACGTCGAGATGCGGCACTTCTGTGTGCTCGAGGGAGCCCTACACGATATTAGGCAGGTGTATCAATTTCTTTGGTTCTTCAGTGTATATTATCCATAAACATTAAGATCACGGATGCTAGACCTTCGAACTTATGCATTAGAGGGACTGCTGTCACCTCGCATGAGTACTGCTGTCTTATTAGCCGAGCAGTCTGTAAAAGTTTTAGTGAGCTTTGCTGTCGTGTGTTTTTTAGCACTTTTTCTGTTTCATGCAGCGCTAACAACATGACATAGATGAGCAGAAGTTAAGGGACCCTCACACGTTCAATATTATTGCTAATGCGTCAGTATAACAACCGTCTGAGGGCTAGTATTGTCGTATTGTCAACACTACAAATATGAACGTATAGTACTGATTCGACCCACAATATGTTAAGTATTATCAATACGCACTAGGCATTAACAAATAATTCTGATCCATCGTAGATGGCCGGCCGCTGTGGCCGAGCGGTTCTAGGCGCTTCAATCCGGAACAGCGCGGCTACTACGGTCACAGATTCGAACCCTGCCTCGAGCATTGGTGTGTGTGATGTTGTTAGGTTGGTTAGGTTTAAGTAGTTCTAAGTCTGATGACCTCAGAAATGAAGTCCCATAGTGCTTAGAACCATTTGAACCATCGTCGACGTATTAGAACGCCGTAACTGTTGAAACGGAAGACATTTTATAATGAATTAACTCAATCAATTGACTTTATAGGCATCTGTGTTTCCTTGATGACATTTCAAGATGCCTGGCATCCCATCCTCAGATATTCTCTTTGATATGTCCTGAATATCTGTTCATTACTAGCGATGTGCAGAATTTCGCAGTTGAAATTAAAAAAAAAAAGGATGGTTTACATGGCTCTGAGCGCTATGGGACTTAAAATCTCAGGTCATCACTCGCCTAGAACTTAGAACTACTTAAACCTAACTAACCTAAGGACATCACACACATCCATGTCCGAGGCAGGATTCGAACCTGCGACTGTAGCAGCAGTGCGGTGCTGGACTGAATGTAGCACATCTCAAACGCTTCGATTCTCTTCTGTTCCGCCGGCCGTTGTGGCCGAGCGGTTCTAGGCGCTTCAGTCTGGAACCGCGCTGCTGCTATAGTCGCAGGTTCGAATCCTGCCTCGGGCATGGATGTGTGTGATCTCCTTAGGTTAGTTAGGTTTAAGTAGTTCCAAGTTCTCGGGGACTGATGACCTCAGATGTTAAGTCCCATAGTGGTTAGAGCCATTTGAACCATACTTCTGCTCCGGTTTTTGCACAGTCAGTGTTTCATCACCATGCAAAGCTGTTCTCCAAACGTACATTCTCAGAAACTTCTTCCTCAAAATAAGGCCTGTGTTTGATACTAGTAGACTTCTCTTGGCGAGGAATGCCCTTTCTGCCAGTGCTAGTCTGCTTCTGATGTCCTCTTTGCTCCATCTGTCATGGATTACTTTCCTTCCTACTTCCTGATCACCAGTACTGCTGCTAAGTTCCTCGCCAATCTACACTCCTGGAAATTGAAATAAGAACACCGTGAATTCATTGTCCCAGGAAGGGGAAACTTTATTGACACATTCCTGGGGTCAGATACATCACATGATCACACTGACAGAACCACAGGCACATAGACACAGGCAACAGAGCATGCACAATGTCGGCACTAGTACAGTGTATATCCACCTTTCGCAGCAATGCAGGCTGCTATTCTCCCATGGAGACGATCGTAGAGATGCTGGATGTAGTCCTGTGGAACGGCTTGCCATGCAATTTCCACCTGGCGCCTCAGTTGGACCAGCGTTCGTGCTGGACGTGCAGACCGCGTGAGACGACGCTTCATCCAGTCCCAAACATGCTCAATGGGGGACAGATCCGGAGATCTTGCTGGCCAGAGTAGTTGATTTACACCGTCTAGAGCACGTTGGGTGGCACAGGATACATGCGGACGTGCATTGTCCTGTTGGAACAGCAAGTTCCCTTGCCGGTCTAGGAATGGTAGAACGATGGGTTCGATGACGGTTTGGATGTACCGTGCACTACTCAGTGTCCCCTCGACGATCACCAGTGGTGTACGGCCAGTGTAGGAGATCGCTCCCCACACCATGATGCCGGGTGTTGGCCCTGTGTGCCTCGGTCGTATGCAGTCCTGATTGTGGCGCTCACCTGCACGGTGCCAAACACGCATACGACCATCATTGGCACCAAGGCAGAAGCGACTTTCATCGCTGAAGACGACACGTCTCCATTCGTCCCTCCATTCACGCCTGTCGCGACACCACTGGAGGCGGGCTGCACGATGTTGGGGCGCGAGCGGAAGTCGGCCTAACGATGTGCGGGACCGTAGCCCAGCTTCATGGTGACGGTTGCGAATGGTCCTCGCCGATACCCCAGGAGCAACAGTGTCCCTAATTTGCTGGGAAGTGGCGGTGCGGTCCCCTACGGCACTGCGTAGGATCCTACGGTCTTGGCGTGCATCCGTGCGTCGCTGCGGTCCGGTCCCAGGTCGACGGGCACGTGCACATTCCGCCGACCACTGGCGACAACATCGATGTACTGTGGAGACCTCACGCCCATCGTGTTGAGCAATTCGGCGGTACGTCCACCCGGCCTCCCGCATGCCCACTATACGCCCTCGCTCAAAGTCCGTCAACTGCGCATACGGTTCACGTCCACGCTGTCGCGGCATGCTACCAGTGTTAAAGACTGCGATGGAGCTCCGTATGCCACGGCAAACTGGCTGACACTGACGGCGGCGGTGCACAAATGCTTCGCAGCTAGCGCCATTCGACGGCCAACACCGCGGTTCCTGGTGTGTCCGCTGTGCCGTGCGTGTGATCATTGCTTGTACAGCCCTCTCGCAGTGTCCGGAGCAAGTATGGTGGGTCTGACACACCGGTGTCAATGTGTTCTTTTTCCATTTCCAGGAGTGTAATTTCACTAGCTTCTCACTGCTGTTGTCCTTCTTCTGTTTACTATAATTCCGTATTGTATACTCATTATACTGTTCACTCCATTCAACAAATCTTCACGTTCACTGCCACGCGGGATTAGCCGAACGGTCTCAGGCGCTGCAGTCACGGACTGTTCGGCTGCTCCCGGTGGAGGTTCGAGTCCTCCCTCGGACATGGGTGTGTGTGTTTGTCCTTAAGATAATTTAGGTTAAGTAGTGTGTAAGCTTAGGGACTGATGACCTTAGCAGTTAAGTCCCATAACGTTTCACACACATTTGAACATTTCACTTTCACTATGAATAGCGACGTCATCAGGGAATCTTATCATTGATATCCTTTCACCCTGAGTTTTAATCCCACTCTTTTACTTTGCTTTTATTTCCACCTTACTTTTCCGATGTACAGATCGAACAGTAGGTGCGACAGACTACATCCCTGTCTTACACCTTTTTAATACGAACACTTCATTCATTGTCTTCCATTATTATTGCTCCCTCTTGTTTCTTGTACATATTGCATAAATTACCCGTTTTTCTCTATTTTCCTCAGAATTCGGAACATCTTGCACCATTTTACATGTCTAACACTTTTCCCACGTCGACAAATCGTGTTGTGTGTTTTATTCACTTTTGCTTCCGTTATCAACCACAAGCTTCCGTTATCAACCGCAACGTCAGAACTGCCTCTCTGATGCATTTCCTAAAGTCAAACCTATCGTGATCTAGCAGATACACATTTTCTTGTCCATTCTTCTGTTATTGTATTCATGATCTTGGACGCATGAGTTGTTAAGCTGAGTGTGTGAAAACTTTCGCACTTGTCGCCCCTTGCAATCTTCGATCCTGTGTGGAAGATGTTTGTCCGAAAGTGTGATGGAATATCGCCAGTCTCATAAAAAAGTGGTTCAAATGGCTCTGTGTACTATGGGACTTACCATCTATGGTCATAAGTCCCCTAGAACTTAGAACTACTTAAACCTAACTAACCTAAGGACATCAAACAACACCCAGTCATCACGAGGCAGAGAAAATACCTGATCCCTCCGGGAATCGAACCCGGGAGCCAGTCTCATACGTTCTTCACTCTAACATGAACGGTCCTTTTCTTAGCGCTTTCCCCAATGAGTTTAGAAATTCCGGTAGAATGTTATCTGCCTCTTCTGCTTTATTTGATCTTTAGTCCTCCACAGCTCTTGTAATTCTGTGCAATTTTGTCATATGATGACATGATGGACACGGTGGCTGTTGTTTGAAGACAAATGTTGATGGTGTGAGGACAGCAACCAGCCACAAATTTACTTTCAGTTCCTTTATTCAAAGGAAACCGTTACCGGTTTCGAATCGTTGTGATTCATCCTCAGACGGTTTACACGCTTTCTTTATGACACTTGGTGTGTTTTTACATTAATATGTAAAAAGAAAGAAAACGTGTAAACCGTCTGAGGATGAATCACAACGATTCGAAACCGGTAACGGTTTCTTTTGAATAAAGGAACTGAAAGTACATTTGTGAGTGGTTGCTGTCCTAACACCATCAACATTTGTCTTTTAATTCTGTTTCTACTACTGGATCTTCTATCTCTTCTCTCCCAAATCACCTACGAATTTACTCATGAGTTCTTCTTAATGTACTGTATTCGCACAGTATTCCAATTCTAATGGCCAGCACTGTCAAACAAGAGCTTGGTCACATATAGGTATTTAGTTATTTAAAATGTGAATGGTACCTGCACCAGTATCGGCCGGTCAGCACCGGGCACGCCCTCTCTTCCTGCTCAGCTACCTCACGGACCTCGACGCCATCCCTCTCAGTGTCGCGCCAGAGAGAGACTCTAGCTGTACCTACTGTGCGACAGAGAGCGAGGCCCACGGCGTCACTGGGGAAAGCCATGCTGCGCAGCCGAGAGAGAAACATTGCACAACGGCCGAGCCGCCGGCTGCCGCCCGAGCGGCGCAGTGTTGGCGCGCTGGACTCGTATCGGGGAGGATGGTGGTTGAAATCCACATTTAGGATTTCTGTGAGTTCCCATAAATAGCTTAAGGCTAAAGGTTCGTTCCCACGTGGCGTGACACGACAGTGTCTCTCACGTTTCTATCGACTACGACCAAGGGAACTAAGCATCGCACGGAGTCCTGTGACGGTGCAGGCTCGCCTTAAGGCTCATGTCCCATATCAAAGTTGTTTCACTAGTGAGTCGGCCTCCGAAGCGATAAAACTACTATTCCTGTGATTTCTGTAACTGGCCGGCCGCGGTGGTCTTGCGGTTCTAGGCGCTGCAGTCCGGAACCGCGGGACTGCTACGGTCGCAGGTTCGAATCCCGCCTCGAGCATGGATGTGTGTGATGTCCTTAGGTTAGTTAGGTTTAAGTAGTTCTAAGTTCTAGGGGACTGATGACCTAAGATGTTAAGTCCCATTGTGCTCAGAGCCTTTTGAACCATTTTTTTCTGTAACTATGCAGAGGTGAAACAGTGTCGTAAGCAGCTTTTTATACACGAAATAAACATTTCAGAGTCTTCAAACAGTCTCCTGTAGCTAAACAGCCTAAAATGACGCAAATATTTAATGTGAACCTACTGCCTCTCTAATATCAATATCTCATATCTCCTCCATACAGTCCCAATCTCTCTCCATGAGATTTCTACAATTTTGGTGCTCTGAAGAAAAACATTCGTGGCTGTTGATTTGCTTCGGACGAAGAAGTGCACGCCTGGGTACAATCGCGGTTCCAAAGGCAACCGCAAATATTTTGTCCATAGAGACACTGACCGTCTTGTCTCACAGTGGGATAAATGTATTCACAGTTACGCCGATTACTTTTCAAATAATAAACAGTTTACTACACGTAATTCCATACTTTCGCACCAACGGTGTTCAGACGATGAACGTGCTAAATTCTGCTGTTTTAGAAATTGCTCTGTGGTGAAGCACAGATTATTATACCAGCTGTTCCCAGTCACACTTTTTGTGGATCAGTCTGGCTAAATGGAAACGAAAAAAAGAGAGAAAGCACACGATTCTAATATGACTGGGAATTGGATATACCTTTCTCCCCCCTGCCTCAGTCCATCTCCTCCCCCCCCCCTCCTGTCTCCCCATCTCTCCTGCCTCCTCTCTCTCTCTGTCCATCACCTCATCCCCTCTTTGCACGCCAATTTTCTCCCCCTCGCTCCACCCCTCTTGCCCTCTCTCCATCCATCACCTCCACCTTCTAACCCGTTTCTACATCAATTTTGTCTTCCCCCTCTCTCCATCTCCTCCTGCCTCATTTCCCTGCCCATGTCCCCCTTTCTGTTTTCTGTGTCTCTTGCCTCCCACCCTTCTGTCCATCTCCGCTCCCCTTCTCTCTGACATTGAGGCCTGGTTATTGTTATTGCAAATTTAGAATTTCTACTAGACTTCCAACCATAATGCAATAAGTAATAAATAAAACTTCCATGGTTCCTAATAACGTTTCCTATTTAATATATCTATGTCGAAACATTACAGAAACATATAAAAATTTGAAAGAGACTGGTCACGTACTTCTCGAGATATTCTCTGCCTCGTGGTGACTGGGTGTTGTGTGATGTCCTTAGGTTAGTTAGGTTGAAGTAGTTCTAAGTTCCAGGGGGCTGATGACCATAGCTGTTAAGTACCATAGTGCTCAGAGCCAGTTGAACCATTTTTTTGAACTTCTCGAGATATTTGGTAACAACGCTTCCTCTTCAAATATCATATTTTATTCATTTACTAAAAATTATATATAAATACATGATTGTATTCAAATGCAACATTGTGTCGAAATTGCGACGAAATCACAGAAGAACTTTCGGAGATTAAAGATTTTGAATGCCTGAAACTTTATATGTAGATGTGAATGATACATTGTACAAAATGATAAATCTCAAACATTTCTCCAACGATTGCTTTAAATTATTGATACAATGCTCATATTTTTATATACCAATGGAAGTGCCACATGAAATATACAATACATTGGAGATACATTGTTGGCAAAAATCTCATGTTATTTTTTCAAAATCTAAATTCTCCACAAATTCTGCACTGACTTCTTTGAAATTTTCACACAATGCTGCATTCGAATGCGAGCATATTTATATACCTACTGGAGCGCCATATGATATACATACATAGCCTGTATAAGACAACAAGTGTCTGGCACTGTTAGATCGGTTACTGCTGCTACAATGGTAGCTCATCAACATTTAAGTTAGTTTGAACACAGTAAATAATTGACCATTTTGTTCATGAATAGTGTATATCGGATATAAACAAAGACGTAGATGACTAAATATATTTATAAGCATGCTGCTAACGTTTTTTCTTGTAAATGTGGAGTACTTATGGCCTGACGCGATCGATAGTAATTGGTCACTTTGACCTCCAATAACTCATGTACTATTAAAAGTTACATGCCTGTAATTTATACCAATTTAGATTTACACTAATAGCTTTCTAAAGACATGTCGATCGACAAAATCGGATAAACCGTATAGGGACTCCCGGAGCCAAAGGCTCACTCGTCTATCCTTGGTGACTGCAGGACACAAAGCTTTACGCCTCGAGTGGGTCCGTCAATCCTGACATTGGACTGTTGATGACTGGAAACATGTTACTGATTCGAACTGAGGGAAAATTCAATTTATTACACAATGTAACTAACAGGAGGGACTGGCTGACAAGGCTTTTCCTGAGGCATGAAAGAATCGTCAACTTGCTGACTGAGGATAGTCTTGGGAGGAGGGGTTTTTTAGAAGAAAAGCAAGGGTAGAATATAGTGAGCAGCTTCAAATGAATGTAGGTGTCTGGAATAGTCACACTGAGATGAAGGGACATGGATAGGATAGACTGACACGAGGAATTGCATCAAAGTAGTCTTCAGACTGAACACAACAACAACATCAACAACAACAACAACAACAACAATAACTACAACAACATGTAAAAATTCCATTTCACAGCGATTTTCAAGTTTAAAGCCTATAACACAGCGTTTATGTACTGAAACGCCAAAGGAACTGGTATAGGCACGCGTGCTCAAACACAGATATCTGTAAACAGACAGAATACGACGCTGCGATCGGCAACGCCTATATAACAAGTGTCTGATGCTGTTGTTAGATCCGTTACTGCTGCTACAACGGCAGGTTATCAAGATTGAAGTGACTTTGAACGTGGTGTTACAGTCGGTGCACGAACGATGGGAGACAGCATCTCTTAGATAGCAATGAAGTGGGAATTTTCCCGTACGACCATTTCACGAATGTACCGTGAATATCAGGAATCTGGTGAAACATCAAATCTCCAACATCGCTGAGGCCGGAAAAAGATCTCGCAAGAACGGGACCAATGACGACTGAAGAGAATCTTTCAACGTGCCAGGAGTGCAACCCTTCCAAACATTACTGCAGATTTCAATACTGGGTCATCAACAAGTGTCAGCGTGCGAACCATTAAACGAAACATCATCAATAGGGGCTCTCGGAGCCGAAGGCTCACTCGTCTACCCTTGGTGACTGCAGGACACAAAGCCTCGCCTGGGTCCTTCAACACTGGACTGTTGATGACTGGAAACATGTTGCCTGGTCGGACGAGTCTCGCTTCAGTCTGTATCTAGCGGATGGATCGTGTATGGGTATGGAGGCAACCTCATGAATTCATGGACCCTGATTGTCAGCAGGGGATTGTTCAAGCTGGTAGAGGCTCTGTAATGGTGTGGCGCGTGTGCAGTTGAAGTGATGTAGGACCCCTGATAGTCTAGACACGACTCTTGACAGGTGACACATACGTAAGCATCCTATCAGATCACCTGCATCAATTCATGTCCAGTGTGCATTCCAACGGACTTCGGCAGTTCTAGCAAGACAATGTGACGCCCTACACGTCGAGAATTGATACAGAATGGCTCCAGGAACACTCTTCAGAGTTTAAACACTTCCGCTGGCCATAAAACTCCCCAGACATGAACAATATTGGGATGCCTTGCAACGTGCTATTCAGAAGAGATCTCAACCCCTTCGTACTCTTACGGATTTATGGACAGTCCTGCTGGATTCTGGTGTCAATTCCCTCCAGCACTACTTCAGATATTAGTCGAGTCCACGCCCCGCCGTGTTGCGGCACTTCTGCGTGCTCGTTGGAGCTCTACACGATATTACGCAGGTGTAACAGTTTCCTTGGCTCTTCAGTGTATATTAAATTTTATGCCGCGTATTCAAGTCGGTCATCGACTTAACTGCTTTATATAAAAGGATATCGTGAGACTCCCGAAAACTAAAGTGGATTAACTTTTCTTAGTAACTTGTAACGCCGGAAATGCATATCCTCCTATTTCCATCTATTGTACTATAAATTTGTTTCCCTAATTTTGTTACCTGAATATATGATATTTCTGTGTCTTTACATATTGTAATTGTTTTACTATATATATATATATATATATATATATATATATATATATATATATATATATATATATATATATATGTATATGTATAAGTATATATATATATTTATGCATTTATATCGATGTATAATTGGTTTGTTTCGTAAATATTATTTGTATTTTTACGCTGGGTCTTGCCTAGGGAAAACTGCTATCGAACGATTACATCGATAGGTCGTGTGAAGAATCAAAGTGTGTAGGATCTTTGGTAGTGTTAACTCTGTCGCGTGGAGCGCGGGCAGAGGAGAGTCTGGCTGGGGTGGTGCAGTGGAGCAGGTGTGTTGTGTGAAGCTCCCGCGAGTTGCCGCGCTTTCGGGGTTTGGCAGCATGTAATTGCGCTCGACTGGCGATGATAGTTTCTGACATGGTGTCGCAGACGGGAAGCATTTTCTGGCGCACATCAAGAGCCCGTTTCGTCTGGTGACCATGTCGAGAAGAAGGCGCGCCAACATCCAGCTTCTGCAACAGCGACGGCCGACAATGAGTGACTGTCGCCACCTCCTCGATCGACGGCTTCAAACCTTCAATCAACCAACAAGGGAGACTGGAAGCACATAAAGTTTTAGAACTGTATGGCAGACCTCAGCTTTTCAAAATTTTAAAATTGTTGCATTACAAAATTACAGCAACTTAGCATGAACGTTTGTTGCTCATTGTCCCAATTGCATTACCAAGCAGGGTCCCTTCCTTTTCCAACATGAACCCGAGTGTCGTTGAAATTCGAACGCCAGCATTAAAGCAGCATCATTCGATTTCATTGCTTTAATTTCAAAGTTCAGTTAAGGCGTTCATATTTGGCTACAATATTTAGATTACACAAGCACAAATTAAGAGTGTAAGTTTTGTTACCGTATTTTAGCTTACCTGTGACTGCAGCTCAGCTTGGTACGTACTAAATTTTACTATTGTTAATTGTTCAGAATCATTTAATTCAAGTTCAAAGTTAAATCTCTTATTTCTAAATTGCGTAGATTCAAGTAGCTTTTGAAATGATTGTTGAGGTAGTCCAAGACTAACCGTATTTTACTGAATTTCGATGTGCTTCAGAAAGAAAGCTCACTATTAACTTCATTCACTAAATTAACTTTCGATTTTCCGGTTTTATTAATTCCTTTGCTAAATTAAGTCGCGAAATTTATTACTTCTGACAAACTTTCAGTTTTCACACTACACGTGTCAACCTTCAGTTGCCACGCTTCTAGCGCTAATTATATATGTAATAACCTTTCTTTTTCAGTTACTATAGTAATTTTCCTTAGGACTGGCGACCATAATTTCCCCCAAATCTCAAATATCTAATTACCGCTAGTTAATTGTTAACATAATGGGCGCACATTTACTTTCTTTATTAACTTTACCCCTTTTCAAAATTAATTTCCACCAGTTTCATTAGCATTTTTCCTTTCATTTAGATGTAACCCTTTCCTCCCTCTTTACCGACAAATTAACTTCGGTGACGATTGCTTTTCCCAAATTTCCATTAGGTACACGCGGTTTAATTTTGCACTGTCGTTAAGGTCGATAAGTGAGGGAGAGGTTACAAACTGTTGTAAGCTAAACGCACAAATAGTTACTCACTACTAGTAGAAGAGCAGAACAAATTTAGGAAGAGAAGTTATTATAGCGACAACATTAGTGTTATATGAGGAATCGTGGTTTCACAAAAATGACAGGAATTATTTACAGAAGAATGGAATCGCTGGTAGAAGCAGACCTCAGTGAAGATCAGTTTGGGTTTCGAGGAAGTGCGGAACCCACGAGGCTATACTGTCCCTACGACTTACCTTAGACTGAGCAAAGGCAACCCTGCGTTTGTAGCGTTTGTAGTTTTAAAGAAAGCTTTTGCCAATGTTGACTGGATTACACTCACTGAAATTCTGAAAGCAACAGGAAGTGAAAGATTATTTGTACACAGCCTAGGCAGCAATTGTTAGAGTCAAAGCACATGAAAAGAAACCAGTGACTGAGAAGGCAATTATGCAGGGTTGTATCCCAATGCCGTTGTTATTCAGACTGCACATGGAGCAAGTAGAAAAGAAAAACAAGCATACATTTTAAAGGGAACTGAAATCCAGGGACAAGTAATAAAAGCTTAGAAGTTTGCTGGTGACATTACAATTCTGTCGGACAGAAAAAGGAATTGGAAGAGCTGTTAAAAGGAATGAATAGTATCTCGTGAAGAAGTTGTACGTACGATGAACATCAACAAAAGTAGAACAAGGGTAATGGAACGTAGTCGGCCTAAATCAGGCGATGCTGAGGAAGTTAGATTAGAAAATGAGACACTAGAAGTAGATGAGTTGTGCGATTTCGGCAACAAAGTAAGTGATGCTGTCGGAAGTAGGTTCAAATGGTTCAAATGGCTCTGAGCACTATGGGACTCAACTGCTGTGGTCATAAGTCTGTCGGAAGTAGAGAAGGTATACAACGAACATTGTCTATAGCAAGGGAAACATATGTGAAGAAGAAGGATTTATTAACAATTAACGTGAATGTAAGTGTTTGGAAATACTTTTCTGAAGATATTTGTCTAGAGCACGGTTGAGCAACTGTCGTCCCACGCACCAGATCCGGCCCGCGATTGACTTCAGTCTGGCCCGCGAAAGTAATTCACGTCTCGTATTCTTTTATTTAATTTTGAAAGTCTCTTTGTATGATATGACTTATGTTCTCTTGAAAAGACGTATTTTGAAGGGTAATTCATTGCGATGGCATGTCGGATAGCTTCGCGCTGAATTAAAATACACTGAAGCGCCGAAGAAACAGGCATGCGCATTCAAATACAGAGACATGTAAACAGGCAGAATATGGTGCTGCGGTCGGCAACGCCTATATAAACAAGTGTCTGGCGCAGTTCAAATGGTGCAAATGGCTCTGAGCACTATGCGACTTAAATTCTGAGGTCATCAGTCGCCTAGAACTTAGAACTAATTAAACCTAACTAACCTAAGGACATCACACACATCCATGGCCGAGGCAGGATTTGAACCTGCGACCGTAGCGGTCTCTCGGCTCCAGACTGTAGCGCCTAGAACCGCACGGCCACTCCGACCGGCTCTGGCGCAGTTGTTGGATAGGTTACTGCTGCTACAATGACAGGTCATCAAGAGTTAAGTGAGTTTGAACGTTGTGTTATAGTCGGCGCACAAGTGATGGGCCCAGCATTTCCGAGATAGCGACGAAGTGGGGATTTTCCCTTACGACCAATTCACGAGTGTACCATGAACATTAGGAATCATCAAACATCAAATCTCCGACATCGCTGCGGCCGGTAAATGATCCTGCAAGAACGGGACCAATGACGACTGAAGAGAATCGTTCAAGCTGACAGAAGTACAACCCTTCCGCAAATTGCTGTAGATCTCAATGCTGGGCCATCAAAAAGTGTCAGCGTGCGAACCATTCAAAGAAACATCATCGAACTGTATCGAGTGGATGGACGTGTAAGGGTATGGAAACAGCCTCATGAATCCATGGACCATGCATGTCAGCAGGGGACTGTTCAAGATGGTGAAAGGTCTGTATTGGTGTGGAGCATGTGCAGTTGGAGTGGTATGGGACCCCTGATACGTCTAGATACGATTCTGATCGGTGACGCGTACGTAAGCACCCTGTAAGGTCACTTGCATCCATTTATGTCCATTGTGCATTCTGACGGACTTGGGCAACTCCAGCAGGACAATGCGACACCTCACACGTCCAGAATTGCTACAGAATGGCTCCAGGAACACCCTTCAGAGTTTAAACACTTCCGCTGGCCACCAAACTCCCCAGACATGAACATTATTCACCATATCTGGTTGGCCTTGCAGCTTGGTGTTCAGAAGAAATCTCCACCTCCAGTACTCTTACGGATTTATTGACAGTCGCCCAAGATTCTTGGTGTCAATTCCCACCAGCACTACTTCAGACATTAGTCGAGTGCATGCCGCCGCGCGAAGTGACGACGTGATTTGAGGCGCCATGCACAGATTGCGCGGCCCCTCCCGCCGGAGGTTCGAGTTCTCAATGGCTCTGAGCACTATGGGACTTAACATCTGTGGTCATCAGTCCCCTAGAACTTATAACTACGTAAACCTAACTAACCTAAGGACATCACACACACCCATGCCCGAGGCAGGATTCCAACCTGCGACCGTAGCAGTCGCGCGGTTCCGGACTGCGCGCCTAGAACCGCTAAACCACCGCGGCCGGCTTCGAGTCCTCCCTCGGGCATGGGAGTGTGTGTTGTTCTTAGCATAAGTCTAGGGACCGATGAGCGTAGCAGTTTGGTCCCTTCGGAAATAACACACGTTTGAACATTTCCCACGCCACGTCGAGATGCGGCACTTCTGTGTGCTCGAGGGAGCCCTACACGATATTAGGCAGGTGTACCAATTTCTTTGGCTCTCCAGTGTATATTATCCATAAACATTAAGATCACGGATGCTACACCTTCGAACTTATGCATTAGAGGGACTGCTGTCACCTCGCGTGAGTACTGCTGTCTTATTAGCCGAGCAGTCTGTAAAACTTTTAGTGAGCTTTGCTGTAGTGTGTTTTTTTAGCACTTTTGCTGTTTCATGCAGCGCTAACAACATGACATAGATGAGCAGAAGTTAAGGGACCCTCACACGTTCAATATTATTGCTAATGCGTCAGTATAACAACCGTCTGAGGGCGAGTATTGTCGTATTTTCAACATGTCAAATATGAACGTTGTAAGAGGTATGCGCTATATGCGCTGCCTGCAATAGGCAAGGCATAGGAGAGTCTCTGACCAGAGAGCAGTATGTAGTTAGTTGTTGCTTGTCGCTAGTCGACAGTAGTCTGCGTGAGTAGGCGGTAGTCTGCGCGTGTCGGCGGCAGTCTGCTCTGGTCGGGACTCTGGAGGATGAGTATTATTGTAGAAGGTAAAGAAGCAGCCTTGCGCATATCTAGTAAAGTATGTTAACTGTCATCCAATTTCTTAAAAAGAAAAAAAAATGCCCCAATAATAATTTTTATAATATAAAGTAATTTCTTTAAAAAAAGCATTCATTTCAATTTAAAGATTTTATTCAATGGATTATCTTTCCTTTCACGAGTCACAAAGCATAGGCCAGCATTGCACGGAGCTGTGCCGAAAATTTTTTAGGTAAGAGCAGATATATTCGCAGTTTTTATTGAGGTAAGAATTTTTGCTTTTTTTAATTCAGAATACAGGGCCGAGGCGCAGCGCTGCTGTCGTCATAAAATTTACCAGGTTACTGAATTTTTTTATTATTTTGGTGTTTAGGAATTTTTCTGTTTCGAACTTAACATTAAATGAGAAAACAATTTTGTGGGGAACATTAAATGTGAAAGCATTTCTGCACAGAGGTTATAAATGGGAGCCAATTTTGTTCAGAGGTTACAATATTTAAAATTCATTTAATTATTATTTTTGTGTTGAGTTTACACTTGGTTTTTTTTAATATATCTCTGTGGGGAGGTTGCAACGTATAGTACTGATTCGACCCAAAATATGTTAAGTATTACCAGTACGCACTAGGCATTAACAAATAATTCTGATCCATCGTAGATGGCCGGCCACTGTGGCCGAGCGGTTCTAGGCGCTTCAGTCCGGAACCGCGCGGCTACTACGGTCGCAGATTCGAACCCTGCCTCGAGCATGGGTGTGTGTGATGTTGTTAGCTTAGTTAGGTTTAAGTGGTTCTAAGTCTGATGACCTCAGAAATTAAGTCCCATAGTGCTTAGAGCCATTTGAACCATCGTCGACGTATTAGAACGCCGTAACTGTTGAAAAGGAAGACATTTTATAATGAATTAACTCAACCAATTGACTTTACAGGCATCTGTGTTTCCTTGATGACATTTCAAGATGCCTGGCATCCCATTCTCAGATATTCTCTTTGATATGTCCTGAATATCTATTCATTACTAGCGATGTGCGGAATTTCGCAGTTGAAATTTAAAAAAAAAAAGAAGGATGGTTCAGATGGCTCTGAGCACTATAGGACTTAACATCTCAGGTCATCAGTCCCCTAGAACTTAGAACTACTGAAACCTAACTAACCTAAGGACATCACACACATCCATGCCCGAGGCAGGATTCTAACCTGCGACCGTAGCGGTCGCGCGGTTCCAGACTGAAGCGCCTAGAAGCGCTCGGCCACCAGCGGCCGGCGGGAATTTTTTTTAAGACAGTTATTATAAAACTTCGTGAGTAAAGAAATAATGTTTACAGTGAGTGATTAAATGTAAACATCTGAAGATGGGATGAACATAAAATGAATGCTTTCTCAGAATGGCGTGTTTCTTGCTAACGTGGCATGTCAGAAAAGGAGTACCATTCACAATGATGCGTTATTCGATAAACATTCACGTCACGGACGCTATAATTTTGATTTAATGCCTAGGAGCGCTGCTGACGCGTCACGAGCTCAAGTAAGCATATAAATCAGGCACGCAGTTCACGAAAGATTGCCCATGCCTAGTCTAGAGTATAGGCATGAGCGATGTGAAACGTGGACAATAAACTGCACAGACAAGGTGAGATTATAAACTTTTCGAATGCGGTGCTACGGAAGACTGTTGAAGATCAAATGGGTGGATCAATTAACTAGTGAGAAGATACTGAATCTAATTTGGGAAGAAAGAAATTTGCGGTATAATTTGTTTAAAGGAAGAGGTCCGTTATAAGGGCACATTGTGAGACGTCAGAATTCGTAAGATTGATTATGGAGGGAACAGTGCAGCGGAGAACTTGCGGAGGGAAATCAAGGGATGAAAACAGTAAGCAACTCAACTGGGTGTACACTACAGCACTTACTCGCAGATGAAGAGACTTGCACAGGATATATCATCGTGTAGAGCTGCACCTCAAATCAACGGTGCACGAGGAATCACAGAGATAATGAAGGAGGTTAATATGATGATACATACTACCCTTACAGACGACAAGAAACCACTCAACAGTGTCAGCCGGCATGCTTTTGGAGTGTTTTACAAAAACAAGCGTCCCTAAGCCCTCAATAGAACTTATTAAAAACCAGTACTACGGAAAAAGTCATAATAAACTCGGTCAGAGAAGAAATTGGAGTCATAATATCCTTTAGTATCTTTCTTGGTGACATTGTTACACAACAGAAAAACTAATTCAACCGAGGAATTAAAACACACTACTGGCCATTAAAATTGCTAACCATTAAGATAACGTGTTACAGACGCGAAATTTAACCGACAGATGCAGTGATATGCAAATGATTAGCTTTTCAGAGCATTCACACAAGGTTGGCGCCGGTGGCGATACCTACAACGTGCTGACATGAGGAAAGTTTCTAACCGATTTCTCATACAAAAACAGCAGTTGACCGGCGTTGCCTGGTGAAACGTTGTTGTGATGCCTCGTGTAAGGAGGACAAATGCGTACCATCACGTTACCGACTTTGATAAAGGTCGGATTGTAGCCTATCGCAATTTCGGTTTATCGTATCGCGTCATTGCTGCTCGCGTTGGGAGAGATCCAATGACTGCTAGCAGAATATGGAATCGGTAGGTTCAGGAGGGTAATACGGAACGCCGTGCTGGATCCCAACGGCCTCGTATCACTAGCAGTCGAGATGACAGGCATCTTATCCGCATGGCTGTAACGGATCGTGCAGCCACGTCTCGATCCCTGAGTCAACAGATGGGGACGTATGCAAGACAACAACCATCTGCACGAGCAGTTCGACGACGTTTGCAGCAGCATGGACTATCAGCTCGGAGACCATGGCTACGGTTACCCTTGACGCTGCATCACAGACAGGAGCGCCTGCGATGATGTACTCAACGGCGAACCTGGGTGCACGAATGGCAAAACGTCATTTTTTCGGATGAATCCGGGTTCTGTTTACAGCATCATGATAGTCACATCCGTGTTTGGCGACATCGCAGTGAACGCACATTGGAAGCGTGTATTCGCCATCGCCATACTGGCGTATCACCCGGCGTGATGGTATGGGGTGGCATTGATTACACGTCTCGGTCACCTCTTGTTCGCACTAACGGCACTTCGAACAGTGCACGTTACATTCCAGATGTGTTACTACCCGTGGCTCTACCCTTCATTCGGTCCCTGCGAAACCCTACATTTCAGCAGTATAATGGACGACCGCATGTTGCAGGGTCTGTACGGGCCTTTCTGGATACATAAAATGTTCGACTGCTGCCCTGGCCAGCACATTCTCCAGATATCTGACGAAGTGAAAACGTCTGGTCAATGGTGTCCGAGCAACTGGTTCGTCACAAAACATCAGTCACTACTGTTGATGAACTGTGGTATTGTGTTGAAGCTGCATGGGCAGCTGTACCTGTACACGCCATCCAAGCTCTGTTTGTCTCAATGCCCAGGCGTATCAAGGCCGTTATTACGGCCAGAGGTGTTTGTTCTGGGTACTGATATCTCAAGATCTACGCACCCAAATTGCGTGACAACGTAATCACATGTCAGTTCTAGTATAATATATTTGTCCAATGAGTACCCGTTTATCATCTGCATTTTCTCTTGGTGTAGCAATTTTAATGGCCAGTAGTGTAGGACTACACAATTGGGTAAAACTATGTTATTCGCTGATCTGCATATAATTTGGCAAGACAGTGACGACGCTCAGAAGGGGGCAGTACATGACGTAGACGAGGTATTCGAGGGCTAAAATTTTAGTATTTCTCACAGGGAGAGAGAGAGAGAGTATCGATTTTAAAGGAAAAAGAGTTTGCTTGTTCCAAAATAGTGCTACAGTGTATATCTATGATGTAACATTACTGACACTTCGTATCACATATACACTCTAACAGAAAAAAAAGAACCGACGCACCACGAAGGAATCGTGGGAATGGCGCGAAATCGGTAGATGTGACGTACGCATAAGACAAACAAGAGACAACAATTTCGGAAAAATTGGACGATTTATTCAACAGAAAGTGCTTCACAAATTGAGCGAGTCTGTGACGCATTGGTCCACCTCTGGTCATTCTGCAAGCTTGTAACTGATTAATAGAGTTGTTTTATGGCCTCCTGACGGACATCGTGTCACATTCTGTCCAACTGGAGCGTTAGATCGTTAAAACCCCGAGCTGGATGAGGGCACACTGCCCACAATGCTCCACACGTTCTCGATTCGTGAGCGACGCGGCGACCGTGCTGGCCAAAGCAGGGATTGAAAACACGACGACGAGCAGTGGGAGTACTCGCCGTGTGCAGGCAGGCGTTATCTTGCTGAAATGTAAGGCCAGTTTGGTTGGTTGGTTGATATGTGGGAGGGGACCAAACAGTGAGGTCATCGATCCCATCATACACTCCTGGAAATTGAAATAAGAACACCGTGAATTCATTGTCTCAGGAAGGGGAAACTTTATTGACACATTCCTGGGGTCAGATACATCACATGATCACACTGACAGAACCACAGGCACATAGACACAGGCAACAGAGCATGCACAATGTCGGCACTATACAGTGTATATCCACCTTTCGCAACAATGCAGGCTGCTATTCTTCCATGGAGACGATCGTAGAGATGCTGGATGTAGTCCTGTGGAACGGCTTGCCATGCCATTTCCACCTGGCGCCTCAGTTGGACCAGCGTTCGTGCTGGACGTGCAGACCGCGTGAGACGACGCTTCATCCACTCCCAAACATGCTCAATGGGGAACAGATCCGGAGATCTTGCTGGCCAGGGTAGTTGACTTACACCTTCTAGAGCACGTTGGGTGGCACGGGATACATGCGGACGTGCATTGTCCTGTTGGAACAGCAAGTTCCCCTGCCGGTCTAGGAATGGTAGAACGATGGGTTCGATGACGGTTTGGATGTACCGTGCACTATTCAGTGTCCCCTCGACGATCACCAGTGGTGTACGGCCAGTGTAGGAGATCGCTCCCCACACCATGATGCCGGGTGTTGGCCCTGTGTGCCTCGGTCGTATGCAGTCCTGATTGTGGCGCTCACCTGCACGGCGCCAAACACGCATACGACCATCATTGGCACCAAGGCAGAAGCGACTCTCATCGCTGAAGACGACACGTCTCCATTCGTCCCTCCATTCACACCTGTCGCGACACCACTGGAGGCGGGCTGCACGATGTTGGGGCGTGAGCGGAAGACGGCCTAGCGGTGTGCGGGACCGTAGCCCAGCTTCATGGAGACGGTTGCGAATGGTCCTCGCCGATATCCCAGGAGCAACAGTGTCCCTAATTTGCTGGGAAGTGGCGGTGCGGTCCCCTACGGCACTGTGTAGGATCCTACGGTCTTGGCGTGCATCCGTGCGTCGCTGCGGTCCGGTCCCAGGTCGACGGGCACGTGCACCTTCCGCTGACCACTGGCGACAACATCGATGTACTGTGGAGACCTCACGCCCCACGTGTTGAGCAATTCGGCGGTACGTCCACCCGGCCTCTCGCATGCCCACTATACGCCCTCGCTCAAAGTCCGTCAACTGCACATACGGTTCACGTCCACGCTGTCGCGGCACGCTACCAGTGTTAAAGACTGCGATGGAGCTCCGTATGCCACGGCAAACTGGCTGACACTGACGGCGGCGGTGCACAAATGCTGCGCAGCTAGCGCCATTCGACGGCCAACACCGCGGTTCCTGGTGTGTCCGCTGTGCCGTGCGTGTGATCATTGCTTGTACAGCCCTCTCGCAGTGTCCGGAGCAAGTATGGTGGGTCTGACACACCGGTGTCAATGTGTTCTTTTTTCCATTTCCAGGAGTGTATTATGGAACGAACGGGAAGGAAGTCGGTCGTGCCTTCCCAAAGGAACCATACCGTAATCTGCCTGAAGCGATTTAGGGAAATCGCGGAGTTCTTAAATCAGGATGGCCGGACGTGGATTTGAACTGTCGTCCTCCCGAATGAGACATTTTTAATAAATTACTAAACAAGTAGTGGTTACACAGTAGTGAACAAGGTGCTGTTACTCTGTAAGTTAAATTTAACTCCTGCCCTGGAGATACTATTGGATGGAAGTTTTCTTTATAAACCAGAGAGGTCACTGCTCTCGTGAGAGACCGCTCGAAGCGACAAAGGACAGTGCTTGCGATGCCTTTTTACTACATGGAGATATCGAAGGTGGCTTACGGCATCTACTATGACGACGCCGAAGGTGGCTTGTAGCATCCAAGAGGCTGTTAAAACATTCCTGCGCGAAAAAGTTGCTCGCGCCGTGTTAAAACGGCGGCGCTTTATCGCTGGCGTCATTACGCTTCTCCATCCAAGGCTACGAACAGAAAAACTGTAACGAGACTCTAAGCTGCAAGAGGAGCCGAATGCGATAACCGTTGGTCTTCCGAACGCGAAACCACTGATGTTTGAGCAAAAAAGTGTAGAATATGAATGAAACACACAAAACACTGGTGTAATATTCTGCAATGTTTATTATTTGTTACACGAACCTGTTTTCAGCCTTTACGCTATCATCAGGTGCAACGGTACTATGTGGTGCAATGCAATTTTTCTGGATCAAAGATCTTAAACTAAAGCATATAGAGAGTATCTCCATTTCTAAGAGATGAAAATTTTAATGTTCGAATTAGGAATAAAACAGGAGGGATTACTTCAGTCTAAATGCGATGTAAGATTGTTTAACTAAGAAGATTAGACAAATTGCAACACTTATACATACAGGAAAATAATTGAACGGTAAACTTCGAAGACATATTCTAAAGATGAGGCTGAATAAAATAAACTTGTCTTTAATATTATAAAGATGTGGCTGGACAAAAACTTGTCTTTAATGTGTCCCCAACTACAAACATATAAGATGTAATAGTGATATTGAGCAGGTGGTTGAGGCAGATGTGATTATACAAAATAAAGAAACTTTTTAACACAGCGAAAGAAATTACAGTAACTGAAATAAAGGAAATGGGGCATGCGAGTCAGAGGGCTAATTTACAACATGGCCTGGATGGGATTACGAGTAATGTCTGCAGTTAGAAGTCGCGAGTCGGCGAGCTGTGCCTGGTCTTTCAGCACTAAGATTGGTTGATGGACAAGTGTTTAATAATTTCCATTATTTCAAGATAGCCTGTCTTCCTTCCTTTACAGATGTGACGTAATACTTCATGTTTCACCTTGTAACTACGGCCTTCTTTAAGCATGTGGTCTGCAAAAGTAGAGCCTCCTTTTCTAAGTTTCCAGCTTTTGTGGAGTTCCTTCAAGCGAGTACATGTTGCCCTGTCAGACTGCTGGCCTATGTAGAATTTTCCAATATTACAAGTAATTTTACGTATTCCACTCTTTTTCCAAATCTTGAGTGCTGTCTTTATCGTTGGGCAAAAAGTGTCCAACAGTATTGTGCACATAAAATGATGTTTTGGATTTAAGCTTTCTGGGTACATCCAGTGAGATTTTTACTAAGTATGGAACTGTGCACAATTTACTGCATTCTTGAGATGGAGCATCCAGGACAGGATAAAGAAGAGAGTACACCTTGTAAGTAGGCTGTTTAGATTTTTATATGGGTAATGCCACGTAGCTCTCTGTATGAAAATCACTGGCTGTGCTGTGTGCAGTATGTGGCTAGTTTGCATTGTTGCCTGCCATTGTTGTCATGAACTGCTATAGCTGGATGCGAACAGCGCGTAGCGCTGGGCAGTTGGAGGTGAGCCGCCAGCAGTGGTGGACGTGGGGAGAGAGATGGCGGAGTTTTGATACTCTGTAAGACTGAATGTCAATTATGAATATTAAGGTAAATACATTGTTTGTTCTCTATTAATATCTTTCATTTGCTAACTATCCCTATCAATAGTTAGTACCTTCAGTAGTTTGAATCTTTTATTTAGCTGGCAGTAGTGGCGCTCGCTGTATTGCAGTAGTTCGAGCAGCGAAGATTTTTGTGAGGTAAGTGATTTGTGAAAGGTATAGTTTAATGTTTGTCAGGGCCATTCTTTTGCAGGGATTTTTGATAGTCAGATTGCGTTGCGCTAAAATTATTGTGTGCCAGGTTAAGCACAGTCTTGTACAATTGTTCTAAGTGGACGTTTCACATGTAAAATTGTTCTAAGGGGACGTTTCATATGTCGACCCTTAGCCTAGGATACCTCACTGGAATCTTCTGATTTTTTCTTGTAGTTTGTGTATTTAGTGTAGCTTTTGTTTATAGCTAGCGCGTAATTGTAGAGAGAATCTCCTTTGTAGTTGCAGTCTTTCATTGTTGTACAGTAAAACAGTTGTGGCATGCATGTAGCTTTGCGCCAAGTATTTCGCTGCTGCAATTAACTAGATATTATTTTCAGTGCTATGTTAATGTGTTCTCTTATTTTTGCTATTCAAATTGTGCTTTTCTGTGTTATCGTGTGAAATATTGTCACAATAATGGCGTGTGAAATACGTAACACTCGGCTCCAAAGTAAACTGAGAAACGACAGTGAAGACGAAAGCAATGTGTTAGCGCCACTGTGTAATGAGTTAACTAATGTTCAAAGTAGTAATTTGGTAACTGTGCATAGGGAAATGGAGCGGGCGTCAAACAATGGCGTAGACAGTCAAACAGGTAGTGAACAGGGAAGCATTATCGATCGATCGGTCGGCAACAGCTCGCCTCAGGAATCCGAAATGATAGGACACAATTTTGCAAATACTGTAGATTCAGGTTTTGCGTCCTCACCGTTTTCTCAAATGAGTCAAGACACATTTTCTGCTTGTCAAAATGTGAATGTTGCTGGTGCAAATGCACTGCCGAAAAGCGTAGAGGAACAGATTCCAGACACTAATGCATTGTTATTACAATTAATGCAACAAATGGGACAAAATCTTCTAAAGTTAGACACAGTGGAACAAAATCTTCAAAAGTTAGACACAATGGAACAACACCAGAGACAAACACAGCAAAAGTTAGACACAATGGAACAAAATCTTAAAAAGTTAGACACAGTGGAACAAAATCTTCAAAAGTTAGACACAATGGAACAACACCAGAGACAAACACAGCAAAAGTTAGACACAATGGAACAAAATCTTCGGAAGTTAGACACCACACTTGAACAAACACGTGAAGATTTAACTACTGAATTACATAACAGTGAATCGAAATGTCAAAAAGTCTGTAATGACGTAAAAACACAAATTTGTGAGCATTTTCAGCCTATTTTTTCGCGGCATGAAAATGCATTACAGAATCACGAAGCAGCCATAAAAGAGCTGCAAACCATTGTTCATGAAAATCATGAGACCTTGTGGGCTAAAATTGACTCAGTTGCATCTACCGATTCGGTTACGCAACTGGCAAAAACTCAGGACAACTTAAAGAACACAGTAGATTCGATTTCAACACAAATGGACACTCTGAAACTTGGTTCAGAAAAACACACTGAGGAAATGTGTTCACTATCGGAGAAAGTAGCTGAACTTTCGGATCAGGTCACTAACTTATCTACAAAGGTAGATGATGATCTGAATGACACAAGACCCGTAGCCTTCACTGACACAGAAGAGTATGAACAAATAAGAAAATTTAAACAAAATCAGAATCAAATTAATACGCAATACAAAAGAGAAATGCGGGAAGTACAAGATCAGCTGACACAGGTAATACAAGAATTACGTATTTCAGAGGACACTCGCGCCCCAATAAGGGAAGAGGGACATATAAATACGGAAAAGCCACAAAATAATAACACAGGGCATTTCGGTAATTATGAAAGGAATTGGCAAGGTGCACCGAATTTTGAGATGGAACCGCCGACACGACGTAACAATGAGCGATATGTGACTCGCCGACATGATGACTTTGACTATAAGCTGTTCATTACTACACGTAAATTCAAAACATTCAAGAATTCTGCCAACGACATTCATCCACAAGCGTGGCTCCATCAATTCTCTCATTGTTTTCCTCCCAACTGGTCATTAGAACACAGATTAGAATTTATGTGTGGCTATTTGGAGAATGAACCAGCTGTGAGAATGCGATCGGTCATTCACGATTGTCACAGTGAAGGAGAATTTTACCATGCGTTCCTCTCAGCATATTGGTCACAAGCTACACAAGATCGCGTAAAACATAGCATCATGATGATGAAACACTTTGAACAATCTGAATTTTCCAGTCTTGTGAAATATTTTGAAGACATGTTGCACAAGAATCAATACCTGTCAAACCCATACAGCCCCTCAGAACTCATCCGCATTTGCTTAATCAAACTGCCTGAACATTTGAGACATATTATTTTAGCAGGACGTTGCAAAGACGACATTGAAGCTTTTCAGGGACTGTTACAAGAACTGGAAATTGACACAGACAGTCGCGGGATGCGAAAACAGGAAAACAATCATTACAGGTCACCTCCGTCACAATTCCGTGACGACAGAAACAATAAATGGCCACGACAAACCTATTCTTACAACGTAAATCGTGACCAAAACAGACACCACCCATATGACAACCACTGGCAGAGTAATAGTTACAGGGAAAGATCACCTTTCCGCGGTAATGACTATCACAGAGACAATCAGAGAAACAGACAATATGGGAACCAAAATAACTATTATCAAGGGAGACAGAATAACTTTAGACGCCACGGTCCAGCGCGTAGTTACGATTCAAGGAGAAATTCTCCACCATGTGACCGACAAGAAAGAAACTATGGAAACTACCGACATGACGACAGACGATATGATCGTAACGACAGACCTGAATTGCATCAGAACTGGCGAGATTTAAACAGAGCAGAGCACTCTCGTCACGATGAATTTGTAGAAGTTAGTACTCCAAATCCCAATAACGACGCGCGCCAACAAAGAGACAATAGGCGATGACTCACACCACTGGCAGCCACAAGACGTACTTATGAAACTGATGACGCAGCTGCCGTAGCTAGTAATTACGTAAATATGGAAGACATTAGGGACATCTTACTCCAGGAACACGACGTAACACGTAACACCATTGCATATCCTGTGATTCACATTACTGTAAATGACGTTAAATTTACGGCAGTACTTGACTCTGGCAGTCCCATTTCAGTAATTAGCGAAACAGCTTTTAGCAAATGCAACAAAGCGAACGATTGCCCCACACTTCCGTTACGTAAGATTAAATTACAAGGTGCAATCTTTGGAAAAAGTGTAGATGTACGCCAACAAACCAACTTAGAATTCTTTTGTCAAAGCCATAGCTTCTCTATGAACTTCCTTATTGTTCCATTATTGTCGACGGAAATTATACTGGGAGTAGACTTTTTGAATGAATATAAAGCAATCTTAAGTTTTCACGATGCTGAAATAAGTTTAGAGAAAGAAGGTAAGTCAATAGCTTTGAAATTTGAAGACTGGCTCTCAAACCATGATGAGGAAATTAATCGGCTTTATGTTCTGTTAGACAACAGTTCGGAATTTTCTACGGAAGTAGACACCAACAATCACTCTGCAAGTACTGAAAGGGATGATATCGACGGCATATTTGAAATTAATGAGTTAATTCAGAATAAAATTCAAACAATTGAGAATTGTAATGACACTGATAGGCAGGACCTTTTTGAGATTTTACAAGCACATTCCACAGTTTTTACTCACAAAACAGGAACAATCAAGGGATTTCAATACCAATTTCGTGTTCGTGAGCATACTAAATTTTGTGTTAGACCATACGTAATTCCAGCACATTATAGGGACCGTGTTAGAACAGAAATACAATCTATGCTTGACGAGGGCATTATTGAGCCTGCAGCAAGCTCATACAACAATCCGTTACATGTTGTTGAGAAGAAAAATGGATCGATCAGACTTGTCTTAGATTCGAGACAAATCAATACTATCATTATTCCTGAAACAGACAGGCCGCAGACGATGGAAGAACTTCTTCAAAATTTTAATGGTGTAAAAGTGTTGTCTTCCATTGATCTCAGATCCAGCTTTTATCAGATCGAACTTCATCCAGAATGTAGAAAATACACAGCTTTCCTTTGTTTCGGCGTTTGTTATCAGTTTCGGAAACTTCCTTTTGGTTTGAACATTTCTTCAGCAGCATTCATTCGCGGGTTAAATTCCATATTACCTGAGTTCTTAAAACGTCACATCACCTTATATGTGGACGATATTCTAATAGCAGAAGCTTCATGGGAACAACATAACCGCATACTCAACAGTTTGTTACGTATTTTTGCAGAATCTGGAATTACAGTTAACTTGGAAAAGTCTGAATTCGGTAGGACAAAGGTGAAGTTTTTGGGACATATCATTTCTTCTGAAGGCATTCAGCCGGATCCTGAAAAGTTAGAAGCAATCAGAGCCATTCCAGTTCCATCCACAAAAAGACAAGTCCGCAGTTTTCTAGGTCTCGTAAATTTTTACCGTCGTTTTCTGAATATGCAAATTCTAGTTACACCAAAACTTTGTTCTCTCACTGGAAAAAATACAATTTGGAACTGGGACGAACAAGCACAGTTGGAATTCAATTCTTTGAAAGAAGCGTTACTTCACGCGCCAATACTAGCTCATCCAGATCTGTCACAAGATTTCTGCCTTAGCACTGATTCTTCCAAAGTTGGTCTTGGTGCCCATTTATTTCAAGAAGCCATAGAAGATGACATTACTGTTCAGAAAACCATTGCTTTTGCTAGCCGAGTGCTAACAAAATCTGAAAAAAATTATTCCGTTACTGAATTAGAAGCTTTAGCTATCGTTTGGGCATTTAACAAATTCCGTTTCTTTCTTTCTAGTAAGCACGTAAAAGTATACAGTGATCATCGTGCATTACAATTTCTTATGTCTTCAAAATTAAATCATGATAGGTTAAAACGTTGGGCATTGTTTCTGCAAGAATTCCGCTTCACAATAGTCTACATTCCCGGCAAGGAGAACATTGTTGCGGACGCGCTGTCACGCGCACCGGCTGGGCTTGAGAAAAGTAACACAGAAGGCAACCTCGAGAAAAATTTCAGTATTCTTTACATTCAGAAAGTCGCCTTTGAAAACTTCATCACCACATCTTTAAAGGACATTGCTCATGAACAAGATAAAGATCCGATTTGGAAAGATATCAAAAGTAAATGGCATGAAAAGACACACACTCGGATTCGGCATTATTACCTGGTTAGAAACAACATACTTTTCAAACGCTGCACTGTTGATGACAAGCTATGGGTACTTTGCATTCCAGACGATTTTGTTAATAAGCTCATTTGGTACATTCATTTCAGCTACGCACATTTTGGTCCACGAAAATGTTATCATATTCTTCGAACGACTTGTTATTTTAACAATATGGAAAAGCGAATTCGAAGAGTCTTGTCTATTTGTAAACTTTGTCAAAAGGCGAAACCATCTACTATCTCACATCGCGCTCCGTTATTTCCTATTATTCCTTCTAAATTAAAAGAATTTGCTGCTGTTGATCTCTTGGGACCCCTTGTCAGAACATCGAATGGATTTTCGTACGTTCTAGTCGCTGTTGAACTTACTTCAAAATTTGTTTCTTTCACTCCGTTACGTAAAGCCACTGGACGGTCTGTATCCAACGCCTTTGTTAAAAATTTCTTACGTGAAGTTGGACACGTTAGTAAAGTCATTTCAGATAACGGACCGCAATTCAGATCTGCTGTTTGGTCACGCATGCTTCGGAATCATAAAATCAAACCTGTTTTTATTTCATTGTATTCACCACATTGTAACCCGTCTGAACGGATTATGAAAGAAATCAATAAGCTTTGCAGACTTTATTGTCACAGAAAGCATCAGCATTGGGACAGATATTTACACTTATTTCAAAATGTGCTGAATGAAATGCCTCATGATTCCACTGCTTTACCACCTACTCTTGTACTGAAGAATGTAGAACCACCGAACAGAATCAGAGAGCTTGTACCTTTCCCGAATACACGTAAACTGCGACACAAAGACATAATTGATTTGGCTCTTAAAAATATAAAATCTGCAGCAGAGAAAAGGAGAAAACTACACGGTAAAGCAAATGCAAAGAAATTATATATTGGTCAGAAAGTTCTCATTAAAGCTCATTCATTGTCACATAAGAAGAAACACTTGAGTCACAAATTCTTTCTAGTTTACAATGGACCTTACAGAATCCGACGTATACCACATGATAATTGCGTTGAAGTTGAAACTCTGCGTACTAGGAAGAGTAAAGGTTTACACCACATTTCTCATGTCAAACCATTTATTGACAGATAATCTGCTTTTTAACTTAGTCTTTGCAATTTTCACTTCACGCTACTTGTACAATTTGTCACACTGAGAAACTGTTAACATGCAACTATGTTTTAAAGATAACTAACCATCCAGTCAAGAACCAAGAGAACTTATTTAAACAGAAACTACGAATGCATTGTTATTGTGAACAGGCGACACAGTCTTATTGTGTGTGTGCATTCTTGCTTGTCAGTTGCACGATTACGTAACGAATACGGCTTACATACTTAGAACATATACCAGCACTGCTAATGAAATTTTCATGCAACATTTTGGTTTGCTTGAGAGTGGATTCTGGATTTGAGGTGCTTTCTGTGAAATGCCAGATGACACAGTGGTTAGTTTATGTTGACAGCTACACGATTATATCACGATGTTACTAATGAGTGACAATTTACAATGTGCTTTTGCGGTGTATCTGTTTTATATCTGCACAGTTTTTTTTGAATTCTTCTATAAAGTGAGACATGTTTTAGTGGTGACTTTTGTACTATTGCTACAATGAGACAGCCTTTTCTGTAGCACAACAATACGTTACAGCACAGTACTTTCCTCATCACGGCAATAAGCGTAATAACTAAGTTATCTATACGCAAAGTATTTCACTTTTGTGTATCATGAGGTAAGTACATTGACTTCTGCAGAACTTAGCTTTCGGAGGACAATAACTACGACACTTCCCAGAGATTATCTTACAGCAAGACGCATATTTAGCGCTACAGGACACGTATTTGAGTGATTAATTTTGAACTTAAAACATTTATTTTTAAAGATTTTTGAATTACAAAGAAAGTTTTTCGTGATACATCTCATTCCATTGCTGTAATCTGTCACACCTGAGGGTATAATTACAATAAACCTCAGGGGGGTACACGCCTACTTTGTGTACCATGTGTTTGGCAAGCACAAGGAGCCCTAGCTAATATGGTATTTGCTTATACAATTTAACACATCGGTACCATATTTCTCTAACACATAAATTACACAGCTATCTGATCATTTAACAGAGAAACAAACATTTTTTTTTCTACGTCAGTGACACATGTTTACGCAATTACAGAGTTGGATTACTTCACACTTAAGAAATTGTACTTTGTCTGTACCTTTTGCACTGTTCATATTTTTTTGGTACCATTGTGATACTATGAGAGCTTTGAATGATGTATTTTGGTATGAGATCATAATTTTTAAAGTACGTTTGAGGTAGATGACACTACCGAAATGAGCAGAGAATTTTCTTTAGGTTTTGAAATCATTGGAGGAAGCTATGACGTTTTTGACATTTGACTGAGGTGTTATGATGTTATTTTTACGACGACGATGTGTATTATGCTGTTGAGGTACGTTTATGTCAATAAAATTCTTGACCTGTGAAATGTTTTTATATGAGACTGTCACTGTAGTGGAAACTGCTGTCGTAAATATTTCCATAAGAATGTTAAGTGACCACCTGCATGTGCGTCGTGGGCACACAGCTGTGTCAGACACCTGGAGAACAAGCCATTAGTTTGAGTGCCTCGTTAGAAGCACAGGTAGAAAAAAACAGAAAGGGAAGGCCATTGTACGCGCTACTGAAAGCATACTGTGGAGCTCGTAATTTATGATATTTATTGAAATGCCTAATGAAACGATGCGAAACATTTCACAGCTATTGTCTTGCTAGTTGAGAAAAATGCCATATGGCTTGCTTTATGTATTTATTTACATATTTTGTTTAATATCAAGTTTCTAGCTGCACTGCAGCATTGGTTAAAATAAAATTTAATATATGTACTAATATAAATATTTTATGCCTACAGATCCAGTAAATAATTTTATGATCTATCCAAAAAAATGAGGGAGCACAAAAAGACATTTCCCTTCACAGGAATTGCATAAATTATTTTTTATGATTTGGTAACTTATCTACTAGCGTAAGTTTTTGTGATGCATCACTCTAATGTTAAGATGTGACATAGGTATTAGACATGGCCATTTTAGTGTAATATTTTTTCTGCTTGCGCTATGTCATGTTTAGGTATAAGTTGCTGCTGTTTGCCAGGCATAGTGTTATTGAATTTGACTTTTGCTAATTTCTTAATGCTGCTTGCTTTGCAAATCTGCGTTTTTTTTCATTGCTGTTTATATTAACTGTGTTTTGTGATGCTGCATTGCCTCGTCCCTTGGTATATATCTGAGCTCAGTAGATTTAAGTTAGCTTAAGAGGGGGTAGACTATAAGAAACTGACTATGGAGAATAGGTAAAGTATGCATTGCAAGGTTACATGAAAAAGATTTGGGCCCAAATGAGTGTTGTACAATCAGAAATAATCATTTTGAAAGAAATATGAATAGAATACAGGAAGGAGGTATAGGTAGGATTTTCTTGGAAATAAATGATGAGGTAAGCAATGTGTGAACATATAAATACAGAAAGCATGCTTAGATAGGATTTTTTTTGGTGGAAACAAATGTTGAAATAAGACGAAAGATCTATCGAATGAAGTTGTGGGGTGGACTGCAGTACCAAATGTTACACTGAAAACAAACCCTGTCCTTTCCTTTTGTGTTATCCCACTATGTGTTTGGGTACCTGTGTGTATTTGTGTTTTTCCTGTCTTTATGTGTTTAGCTGATGAAAGCTATGCTGTAGAATTTTTCTAATACTCTGTTATTTTCTTTGTAAAGATGCTTAGACATTATTTATTCTGTGTTGTTTTCATGCTCATGTGTGAAGTTGAATTTTTAAAAGTGATTCTGATCTTTTATTTTTGTACTCATGTCACAATTCTTGTAACACTGATGTATATGTTTATTTCTATTCTTTTGTAAAGCCTGTACTACAAATGTTATCTGTATTGTTATGTTTTAATGATGTATTTTGTACCTTTGTAATCGTATTCTTACGTTATAAAATTGTAATTGACAGCAGTTCATCAAGTAACTTGTAAGTTCCATTTCACTGCACACATTTCTGTTGGTCACAGTAATGCACAATATGTGAGAAGTTGGGACTGTTAGTGTTTGCACGTGTGTTAATAATTCAGCAAGGGACTGGATAACAGCATTGCTGGTTCTAAGGACAATTCCAAAAACTTTGTGAGTGCACAAGTGGTGGTTATGGACTTGCTCTATTATCCGCAAGACTCTTCAATGGTGATTGTGCACCTGCACAGTCGCAACAGATGGCTGCTGGCCATCTCTACAAGGACAACAGTGGGTCTGCTCCTCTGGTGGCCCACCAATACCAATACTCTCTACCAGGACTGCAGTGGGTCTGCTCTGTGATGACCTACCTAACAATCTTCTTCAAAACATCGAATGACTCTGCTGTGGGTTTGCTTTGTTGTGGCCCATTACCTGTCAGCATGTCAAGAGTCAGCACTGTCTTTGCGTTGGAAGGACAACACTACTTCTTCAAGACTGCATGGAAATCCACTACTTCCGTGTGCATTGTCTTTTACTGCTCAGACTTTGAGAAAAGAAATGGCAGTTTTACTCTCATGAATGATCAGGACTGTCTTTATTGACTGTAAAAAAAATTTTAGCTGTTGACCAACATTGTATAAATCAGTGTGTGCATTTGATTTCTTTGTTATTGTAATTGTGAAAAAACAAAATTTAACAAATATGTATTGGCCACTGCCCAAAAATATTTTGTAAAATTTTTTTGTGGGGAGCATGGGGGCTATGTAAGTAGGCTGTTTAGATTTTTATATGGGTAATGCCACGTAGCTCTCTGTATGAAAATCACTGGCTGTGCTGTGTGCAGTATGTGGCTAGTTTGCATTGTTGCCTGCCATTGTTGTCATGAACTGCTATAGCTGGATGCGAACAGCGCGTAGCGCTGGGCAGTTGGAGGTGAGCCGCCAGCAGTGGTGGACGTGGGGAGAGAGATGGCGGAGTTTTGATACTCTGTAAGACTGAATGTCAATTATGAATATTAAGATAAATACATTGTTTGTTCTCTATTAATATCTTTCATTTGCTAACTATCCCTATCAATAGTTAGTACCTTCAGTAGTTTGAATCTTTTATTTAGCTGGCAGTAGTGGCGCTCGCTGTATTGCAGTAGTTCGAGCAGCGAAGATTTTTGTGAGGTAAGTGATTTGTGAAAGGTATAGTTTAATGTTTGTCAGGGCCATTCTTTTGCAGGGATTTTTGATAGTCAGATTGCGTTGCGCTAAAATTATTGTGTGCCAGGTTAAGCACAGTCTTGTACAATTGTTCTAAGTGGACGTTTCACATGTAAAATTGTTCTAAGGGGACGTTTCAACCTGTTGTTTCTAATTTTTGCGCCTTGTGGCATTCACCGAGTCTTCTGTGCACTAAGATCTACAGCAATCACCATCAAGCTCTCAGAGCACAGAAAACACTGACGGGAGGAAGAAAACATCCGACTCCAGTGCAAGCCTTCTTCGGATTACTGTACACGTCTGCTACTCGGAGGCGGAAAGGGGGATCACAGTAGCGGCGATACTGCAAGTCGGCCGATTCCACGCGAGTCTCTCCTAGCTACAGTCGCAGGTTCGAATCCTGTGTCGGGCATGGATGTGTGTGATGTTCTTTGGTTAGTTGGGTTTAGTTAGTTCTAAGTTCTAGGCGACTGATGACCTCAGAAGTTAAGTCGTATAGTGCTCAGAGCCATTATTATTATTTTTTTTTTTTTACTGATAGTGTAACACCAAAAATGCAGATAAAATATTTTCTGCACAATCCAAAATTTTTCTCCATTTAATATCTGGTGACAAATTGTAATAAATTGCTATTTCTGAAACTACAAGCTTTATTGCAGAACTTATACAGGGTGTTACAAAAAGGTACGGCGAAAATTTCAGGAAACATTCCTCACACACAAAGAAAGAAAATATGTTATGTGAACAAGTGTCCAGAAACGCTTACTTTCCATGTTAGAGCTCATTTTAGTACTTCTCTTCAAATCACATTAATCATGGAAAACAAACAGCAACAGAACGTACCAGCGTGACTTCAAACACTGTTACAGGAACTGTTCAAAATGTCCTCCGTTAGCGAGGATACATGCATCCACCCTCCGTCGCATGGAATCCCTGAAGCGCTGATGCAGCCCTGGAGAATGGCATATTGTATCACAGCCGCCCACAATACCAGCACGAAGAGTCTTTACATTTGCCGACCGGAGTGTCCGAGCGGTTCTAGGCGCTACAGCCTGGAACCGCGCGAGCGCTACGGTCGCAGGTTCGAATCCTGCCTCGGGCATGGATGTGTGTGATGTCCTTAGGTTAGTTAGGTTTAAGTAGTTCTAAGTTCTAGGGGACTGATGACCTAAGAGCCATTTTTTTGAGTCTCTACATTTCGTACCAGGGTTGCTTAGACAAGAGCTTTCAAATGCCCCTATAAATGAAAGTCAAGAGAGTTGAGGTCAGAAGAGCGTGGAGGCCATGGAATTGGCCCGTCTCTACAAATCCATCGGTCACCGAATCTGTTGTTGAGAAGCGTACGAACACTTCGACTGAAATGTGCAGGAGCTCCATCGTGCATGAACCACATGTTTCGTACTTGTAAAGGTACATGTTCTAGCAGCACAGGTAGAGTATCCCGTATGAAATCATGATAACGTGCTGTATTGAGCGTAGGTGGAAGAACATGGGGCCCAATCAAGACATCACCAACAATGCGTGCCCAAACGTTCACAGAAAATCTGTGTTGATGACGTGATTGCACAATTGCGTGCGGATTCTCGTTAGCTCACACATGTTGATTGTGAAAATTTACAATTTGATCACGTTGGAACGAAGCCTCATCCGTAAAGAGAACATTTGCACTGAAATGAGGATTGGCACATTGTTGGATGAACCATTCGCAGAAGTGTACCCGTGGAGGCCAATCAGCTGCTGATAGTGCCTGCACACGCTGTACATGGTACGGAAACAACTGGTTCTCCCGTAGCACTCTCCATACAGTGACGTGGTCAACGTTACCTTGCACAGCAGCAACTTCCCTGTCGCTGACATTAGGGTTATCGTCAACTGCACGAAGAATTGCCTCGTCCATTGCAGGTGTCCTCGTCGTTGTAGGTCTTCCCCAGTCGCGAGTCATAGGCTGGAATGTTCCGTGCTTCCTAAGACGCCGATCAGTTGCTTCGAACGTCTTCCTGTCGGGACACCTTCGTTCTGGAAATCTGTCTCGATACAAACGTACCGCGCCACGGCTATTACCCCTTGCTAATCCATACATCAAATGGGCATCTGCCAACTCGGCATTTGTAAACATTGCACTGACTGCAAAACCACGTTCGTGATGAACACTAACCTGTTGATGCTACGTACTGATGTGCTTGATGCTAGTACTGTAGAGCAATGAGTCGCATGTCAACACAAGCACCGAAGTCAACAATGACCTTCGTTCAATTGGACCAACTGGCGGTGAATCGAGGAAGTACAGTACACACTGACGAAACTAAAATGAGCTCTAACATGGAAATTAAGCGTTTCCGGACACATGTCCACATATCTTTTCTTTATTTGTGTGTGAGGAATGTTTCCTGAAAGTTTGGCCGTACCTTTTTGTAACACCCTGTATTTAATATGTAATGGATGTCATAGTGTATTTCTTTGTGAATGTATCTAATCCATTGTAATTATACGTAAATATTATACATGGCTGGATAATCGACAAGGGAACTATGCTCATACGTATCGATAACAACGACGAAATGACAGTAGCTGTGCCGTTGTTTATCTTTGCGTAAGGAGAGTCTCTATCGCGTTGACAGCAGAGAGGAAGCAGAGCAGCCCGAGTCATGAACGAATGCGGAAGTGTTTGTCCGGCGCTGCCACAGAAGCGGGGTTCAGCTATGCTCGCACCAGTTTATGCGCGCCTAATTCCTTAACCCGCAAGTATTGAGAGCAGAGTAGGAATGGACAGGCGGAGGAATTTGCAGTCCTAACTGTTGCCGTCCGACAATTATCCGTGGCTGTGGAGACGACTCGGGGTTCTCATAGAGCAGCAACAGCAACAACAACATGGCAGCTCAGTACTGTTGTCGGCTACATTCTCCGTCGTCTGCACAGCTACAACTTCGTAAGACTGTTAACTGACAAAGCATAACTAATATTGTGTAGACGTTATCCCGTGGCATTTCTTTCACAAACTTTACTAACTAACTTTCTCTAATAATAAACTGGTGACCGTTTGATTATCCTATTTCCTTTGCTAACCACTATTTGTGTACTAAATATTATGCGGTACCCTTTTCCCTCCTATGTGGCTTGTGAGCAACTGCACTATATTCCACCATTTTAAAACTATCAGTATTTAGATTAGGTTTGGAATAGATTCTTCCTTCAGAACGGTCCGTTTTACACTCTCTTCCTACTAATCAGAATAATTTTTTTTTCGGTAACGATAGCCTTACTCATTGTAAAATTTCATTAGGCACACGCGATCACTGTCATTTACATCCCAGTCTAATAGTCCGGTTAGGTAGGGGGTGGTTACAATAGTGTGCTGGCCCCTTAAAACCAGCCGCACAACACACAGCGCCCGAGTTACGTGAGATTTGCTGGTTAACGTGGTCCACGCCTTCAGCGTTCTACGGTAACAGTTGTGTGGCTCGAGAGCACACAGTCTGTATACGAAAATGGGTGGGCGTAAAATTCCTTCGTTAGCGTTGTTAAAACGCACATTTCCACCTTTGCACATACGCTAGTTATGTTTTCCGATCTGTAGGATACATAAATAAAATCTTCGTGTTTGTGAATACGGTATAAGACAATAGAGAAAATTCCACATCCGGTCAGTAAGGACATTAAGGTATAAAATTCCAATGCAACTAGTGTGGTAAAAATTTATAACAGTCTTCAAAATAAAAAAGAAATTATTTCGTTATTCTTACTTTTAAGTAAAACTCTAGTCAATCTTATCTAAGCGCTATTTCTATTCAGTCACAGAATTTTTAGAATATGTGAAACAGCAGACTTGAAACAAGGAAGTGTACAATACCTACTGGAAATAGTGTAAGCTCTCTTGTAGGTAGAGCCAAAAGAAAATAAAAAAAGAGTGAAATTCTCATTCTGGAAACATCCCCCAGGCTGTGGCTAAGTCATGCCTCCGCAATATCCTTTCTTTCAGGAGTGCTAGTTCTGTAAGGTTTCGCAGAAGAGCTTTCTGTAAGGTTTGGAAGGTAGGAGACGAGGTACTGGCAGAAGTGAAGCTGTGAGGGCGGGCCGTGAGTTGTGTAGCTCAGTGGTAGAGCACTTGCCCGACGAAAGGCAAAGGTCCCGAGTTCGAGTCTCGGTCCAGCACGCAGTTTTAGTCTCCCAAGAAGTTTCATATTAGCGCACACTCCACTGCAGAGTGGAAATCTCATTATCAAAAGAAAATAATTTATTTACAGAAATATTACTGATACATTTTGTCCACTTCAAGTAAGTGTGTACGAGCGCGCGCGCGCGCGCGCGTGTGTGTGTGTGTGTGTGTGTGTGTGCGTGTGTGTGTGTGTGTGCGTGTGTGTGTGTGTGTGTGTGTGTGTGTGTGTGTGTGTGTGTATGCGCGCGTACATAATGGTAAACATTTATAAAAGACATTTACCCCTAAATCTAGAACATTTGTTGAATGAATAAATAAATACAATATCAAATGCGAACAAATCAAGAAGTGACGGAGAATGCAATCCACCAATTCTTTGGCCCACCTTCCTTGGCATGATAACAAAATCGAACAAACTCACTCCTGACAGGGAATGCAGTTGTATTTGCATAAACATCGAATATTTCAGAAAAGCTATATACCTTGAGGCGACAAAAGTCATCGGATGCTTCCTAACATCGTATCGGACTTCCTTGTTGACTGGCGTAGTGCATAAACTCTACGTGGCACTGATTCAAAGAATCATTGGAAGTCCCCTTAAGAAATACTGAGCCATGTTGCCACTATAGCCGTACTGTAAGTAGGCTGTTTATGTTTTCTTATTGGCAACGTTATGTAGCGCTCTGTACGAAAATCACTGGCTGTGCTGTGTGTAGTCTGTGGCCAGTTTGCATTGTTGTCAGCCATTGTAATGTTGGGCAGCTGGATGTGAACAGCGCGTAGCGTTGCGCAGTTTGGAGGTGAGCCGCCAGCAGTGGTGGATGTGGGGAGAGAGATGGCGGAGTTTTGAAATTTGTTATACTGGATATTATGAACTGCTATATATATTATGACTATTAAGGTAAATACATTGTTTGTTCTCTATTAAAATCTTTCATATGCGAACTATGCCTATCAGTAGTTAGTGCCTTCAGTAGTTTGAATCTTTTATTTAGCTGGCAGTAGTGGCGCTCGCTGTATTGCAGTAGTTCGAGTAACGAAGATTTTTGGTGAGGTAAGTGATTTGTGAAAGGTACAGGTTAATGTTAGTCAGGGCCATTCCTTTGTAGGGATTTCAGAAAGTCAGATTGCGTTGCGCTAAAAATATTGTGTGTCAGTTTAAGCACAGTCATGTATAAATTGTTCAAAGGGGACGTTTCAGTACATAAGTGAGAAAGTGTTTCCCAATGCAGGATTTTGTGCACAAACTGACCTCTCGACTATGTCGCATAAATTGATGGTATTCATATCGGAGTTGAATAACTGTAGGAGGATACAAGATGACTTGGACAGGACATGTGATTAGTGTAAAGAATGACAGCTAACTCTAAATATAGATAAATGTAAATTAATGCAGATGAATAGGAAAAAGAATCCCGTAATGTTTGAATACTCCATTAGTAGTGTAGCGCTTGACACAGTCACGTCGATTAAATATTTGGGCGTAACATTGCAGAGCGATATGAAGTGGGACAAGCATGTAATGGCAGTTGTGGGGAATGCGGATAGTCGTCTTCGGTTCATTGGAAGAATTTTGGGAAGATGTGGTTCATCTGTAAAGGAGACCGCTTATAAAACACAAATACGACCTATTCTTGAGTACTGCTCGAGCGTTTGGGATCCCTATCAGGTCGGATTGAGGGAGGACATAGAAGCAATTCAGAGGCGGGCTGCTAGATTTGTTACTGGTAGGTTTGATCATCACGCGAGTGTTACGGAAATGCTTCAGGAACTCGGGAGGGAGTCTCTGGAGGAAAGGAGGCGTTCTTTTCGTGAATCGCTACTGAGGAAATTTAGAGAACCAGCATTGGAGGCTGACTGCAGTACAATTTTACTGCCGCCAACTTATATTTCGCGGAAAGACCACAAAGATAAGATAAGAGAGATTAGGGCTCGTACAGAGGCATATAGGCAGTCATTTTTCCCTCCTCCCGTTTGGGAGTGGATTGTATGTATGTATGTAGATGTAGATGTAGACCACCTGGGGAGAGAACCATTAGCTCAATTTGTCCAGAACGTTCTTCAAACCAGTCGTGAACAATTGCGTTCCGGTGACATGGCGCATTCTCACCCATAAAAATTCCATAGTTGTCCGGAAATATGACGTCCATGAGTGACTGCAAATGGTCTCCAAGTAGCCGAACATCCAAATAACCCAGTCCATTCCATGTAAACACAGTTCCACACCACTATGGAACCACCAGCAGCTTGAACGATGCCTTGTTGACAACAAGGGTCCATGCCTCTGTAGGGTCTGCGCCGAACTCCAACCCTACTGTCAGCTCTTACTATTTGAAATTGGGACTCGTTTGACCAGGCCACAGTTTTTCAGTCGTCTAGGGTCCAGTCGAAATGGACGCGAGCACAGGGAGAGGCGCTGCAGGCGATGTCGTGCTGCTGGCAAACGCACAAGCGTCGATTTTTCTGCTGCCACATCCCGTTAACGCCAAATTTTCGCACTGTCCTAACAGGTATGTTCGTCGTTCGTCCCACATTGATTTCTGCGGTATTGCTTGTCTGGTATCACTGACAACTCTACGCCAACCCCGCTGCTCTCGGTCGTTAAGTGGAGGTCGTCGGCCACTGCGTTGTCCGTAGCGACAGGTGATGCCTGAAATTTGACATTCTCGACACACTCTTGGCACTGTAGGTCTCGGAATATTGAATCCGCTAACTATTTTCGAAATGGAATTTCCCACGCGTCTAGCTCCAACTTCAGCATTCAAAATCGGTTAATTCCGTCATTCGGCCATAATCACGCCAGAAACCTTTACAAATGAATCACCTGAGTACAAATGACAGCTCCGCCAATGCACTGCTCTTTAATACCCTGTGAACGCGATACCATTGCCATCTGCACATTTGCATATCGCTACCCGACAACGACTGTCCCCTCATTGTATTAAATTAATAAGACACTCCCAGACTGTTTAAGAATCTGCGAGAGTGAGTAAAACTAGTTTTGGAAATACTGATACTCTAGATGAATAAAGAGTTTTTTAAAAACAGCGAGGGTCGAACCAATTTGTGTGCCTCTATCCACTGTACCTGGAGAATAGTGTACTGTAGAGAGTCGAATGATTAGAGCGATCAAGTTATTTATGGGTAGAAACCACCATAGGAGGCTGTTTGACACTGATTTTTTGGGATTTTTTTAGTGGAAGGAATTAATTATAATTTAATTAAGTTTTGACATCATTTCTTTTATATTTCGAAATGTTTTTGTGTTTCTTTTATAATTTTAGCCAAAAATAACAGTGTTACGCTGTGATGTTCGCGGAAGATTCTGAGTATAGTTCTCCACTTGCGTGCACTGTAGCCATTCCAAATTTCATCTGAAATCAAAAAGGTTTTGTTACTTAATAACTTATTTTCTAAGAATATGAGCATACCTTAATCATAGCTAACACTTGGTTCAAGAATCATAAAAGAAGGTTGTATACATGGAAGAAGCCTGGAGATACTGGAAGGTGTCAGATTATATAATGGTAAGACAAAGATTTAGGAACCAGATTTTAAATTGTAAGACATTTCCAGTGGCAAATGTGGACTCTGACCACAATCTGTTGGTTATAAACTGTAGATTAAAACTGAAGAAATTGCAAAAAGGTGGGAATTTAAGGAGATGGGACCTCAATAAACTGAAAGAACCAGAGGTTGTACAGAGTTTCAGGGAGAGCATAAGGGAACAATTGACAGGAATTGGGCAAAGAAATACAGTAGAAGAAGAATGGGGAGATTTCAGAGATGAAATAGTAAAGGTAGAAGAGGATCAAGTGGGTAAAAAGACGAGGGCTAATAGAAATCATTGGGTAACAGAAGATATATTGAATTTAATTGATGAAAGGAAAAAAATATAAAAATGCAGTAAATGAAGCAGGCAAAAATGAACACAAACGTCTCAAAAATGAGATCGACAGGAAGTGCAAAATGGCTAAGCAGGGATGGCTAGCGGACATATGTAAGGATGTAGAGGCGCATATCACTAGGGGTAAGATAGATACTGCCTACAGCAAAATTAAAGAGACCTTTGGAGGAAAGAGAACCGCTTGTATGAATATCAAGAGCTCAGATGGAAACCAAGTTCTAAGGAAAGAAGAGAAAGCAGAATGGTGGAAGGAATATATAGAGGGTCTATACAAGGGCGATGTACTTGAGGACAATATTATGGAAATGGAAAAGGATGTAGATGAAGATGAAATAGGAGATACGATACTGTGTGAAGAGTTTGACAGAGCACTGAAAAACCTATGTCGAAACAAGGCCCCGGGAGTAGACAACATTCGATTAGAACTACTGACGGCCTTGGGAGAGCCAGTCATGACAAAACTCTACCATCTGGTGAGCAAGATGTATGAGACAGGCGAAATACCCTCAGATTTCAAGACGAATATAATAATTTCAATTCCAATGAAGGCATGTGAAAATTACTGAACTAAATGGTTCAAATGGCTCTGAGCACTATGGGACTCAACATCTTAGGTCATAAGTCCCCTAGAACTTAGAACTACTTAAACCTAACTAACCTAAGGATATCACACACACCCATGCCCGAGGCAGGATTCGAACCTGCGACCGTAGCAGTCCCGCGGTTCCGGACTGCAGCGCCAGAACCGCTAGACCACCGCGGCCGGCCTTTACCGAACTATCAGTTTAATAAGTCACAGCTGCAAAATGCTAAAGCGAATTCTTTACAGACGAATGGAAAAACTGGTAGAAGCCGACCTCGGGGAAGATCAGTTTGGATTCCGTAGAAATGTTGGAACACGTGAGGCAATACTGACCTTGCGACTTATCTTAGAAGAAAGATTAAGGAAAGGCAAACCTACGTTTGTAGCATTTGTAGACTTAGAGAAAGCTTTTGACAATGTTGACTGGCATACCCTCTTTCAGATTGGGAAGGTGGCAGGGGTAAAATACAGGGGGCGAAAGGCTATTTACAATTTGTACAGAAACCAGATGGCAGTTATAAGAGTCGAGGGACATGAAAGGGAAGCAATGGTTGGGAGGGGAGTCAGACAGGGTTGTAGCCTCTCCCTGATTTTATTTAATCTGTATATTGAGCAAGCAGTAAATGAAACAAAAGAAAAATTCGGAGTAGGTATTAAAATCCATGGAGCAGAAATAAAAACTTTCAGGTTCGCCGATGACATTGTAAGTCTGTCAGAGACAGCGAAAGACTTGGAAGAGCAGTTGAACGGAATGGACAGTCTCTTGAAAGGAGGATACAAGATGAACATCAACAATAGCAAAACGAGGATAATGGAATGTAGTCGAATTAAGTCGGGTGATGCTGAGGGAATTAGATTAGGAAATGAGACACTTAAAGTAGTGAAGGGGTTTTGCTATTTGGGGAGCAAAATAACTGATGGTCGAAGTAGAGAGGATATAAAATGTAGAAATTTATTAACATCTAGTATAGATTTAAGCGTCAGGAAGTCGTTTCTGAAAGTATTTGTATGGTGTGTAGTCATGTGTGGAAGTGAAACATGGACGATAAATAGCTTAGACAAGAAGAGAATAGAAGCTTTCGAAATGTGGTGCTATAGAAGAATGCTGAAGATTAGATGGGTAGATCACATAACTAACGAGGAGGTATGAATTGAATTGGGGAGAAGAGGAGTTTGAGGCACAACTTGACCAGAAGAAGGGACCGGTTGGTAGGACATGTTCTGAGGCATCAAGGGATCACAAATTTAGCATTGGAGGGCAGCGTGGAGGGTAAAAATCGTAGCGGGAGACCAAGAGATGAATACACTAAGCAGATTCAGAAGGATGTAGGTTGCAGTAAGTACTGGGAGATGAAGCTTGCACAGGATAGAGTAGCATGGAGAGCTGCATCAAACCAGTCTCAGGACTGAAAACAACAACAAGAAACCCACAACGTCTGTTCCCTCATTGTATTAATTTAATAAGACACTCCCAGAGTGTTTAAGAATCCGCGAGAGCGAGTAAAATTAGTTTTGGAAATACTGATACTCCAGATGAATAAAGAGTTTTTTTTAAAAACAGCGAGGGTCGAACCAACTTGTGTGCCTCTATCCACTGTACCTGGAGAACAGTGTACTGTATGGGGTCGAATGATTAGAGCGATCAAGTTATTTAAGGAGAGAAACCACATTAGGAGGCTGTTTGACACAGATTTTTAGGGATTTTTTTTTGGTGGAAAGAATTAATTAGAATTTAATAAAATTTTGACATCATTTCATTCGTATTTCGAAAAGCTTTTTTTTATAATTTCAGCCGAAATTAACAATGTTACGCTGTGATGTCCGCTGAAGGTTCTGAGTACTCCACTTGCGTGCAGTCTAGCCATTCCAATTTTCATCTGATATCAAAAAGATTTTGTTAATTAATAACTTATCTTCTAAGAATATGAGCCTCAATGTAGGTGAAAATAATGAAAATTAAAAATTTTGTTGGCGTTGGAACAATTTATTTTGATTTTAACGATTTTTTCTCTAATTATGCAAAGAAAAATACCCTTAAAATCATAGTATCATCTTAAAAGTTGGTTCTTGTAATTCGTAATTTTATAAGGAATCATACTCTCAATTTTCATAATGATCGGTTCTATGTTTTTTGAGTTAGACTGCACGCAAATGTGAAAAAAGTCATTTCGATCTAAGCGCGTTTGAAAAATAAATTCTCGGAAACTAGAAATTCAAGGAAGTTAACAATAATGTTAAATGTTTATTGATTTATCTGCGATTCCAGCACCATAAAGTAATCCTTCTTCCTCATAGGCTTCGGTTTGCGATTGCAGAAGTGCTTTCCGAGCTTTCCGACCTTCCTTCGATTCCAATGAACTACGTCGATTCTCCCGGCTCACGCGCTGGTTATGCACTTGTTCGGCATAATTGAAGCTTTGCGTTCCTACTACAGTTGCTGCCTCGTCCATGACCATCATAAGGGATGAATTTCCTTCACTGAAGAAGCCTGCAGCTAAATACGGTGCCAATTCAACAACTTTTAGTCCGGAGTGCAAGTGTTTATGGAATAATCTCCAAATAGTGGAATTAAAACTTTCATTCGCATTTTGTGTGTGGCCACCTAAACACCTTTCCAGTAATTCACCCCTTAATAAATCTTCATATATTGAAAGAATTTCCTTCTGTACGTCGGGGTGCAACGGAGTAGGGTGCGGTTCGTGTTCCATTCCAAGGGCTGTTCGTTTCTGCCACTCGCACCACCTGTTTTCTCCCTCTGGGCAATAATCATGTCGATGATCTTCATCCGTGGAAATCATATGATAGCATGTCGCCATAATTGCTATGCTCATAAAATCTATACGAATGCGAAATTCGCTTTGAAATTTTAACACCGTATTCTTGGATAGTTAAGCTAACGATTTATGCAATAAAAAAGTCGGATTTTTTTGAACCTCCTAATGTGGTTTCCCCCCTTAAAGGTAGGAATCTCACAGTGATGAAGTTACTTAAAATGTGAAGGAATATTGAGAGCCAGAAGTCGTATGTGTGTTACATTCTGTTGCGTAGCTCACTGGTACGATACCGTGACGCAAGTGGGTCCGTGCCCAGTGGAACACCTAGTTAAGCGACACGAAGGAGAACACGGTGTCACCGGCCTGCGGAGAACGTGACGAGAAGCAGCTCGCCACATGCCAGGGTGTCATCATCGAGGGTGGTAATGGGGTGTGTAGCCACGGTCATGACGTGTTGGAGAGATGCAGAGCCTGCGTCATTCAGTGCCTCCACCAGTTCTGAAAAGTCATGGTAATAGTCACCATCGTAATGTTGGTTGTCGCCTAGGAGGCGCCAAATGGACACCCCCACTGTAGTCATCACCATCCTCGGACCCCGTCAGCAGGCAGTCGCCTGTAATGGGTGCTTTGTGGTAACGCACAGTTGCCATCGTCCTGGGACGCTGCCTCTACAAACACCGTGACCGAGGTCGGAGCTGGGGACCTCAGCTGCCGCCGCGGATGGTCGCCGAGATAGGGCACTGACCTTTCCCACTGCCGCCGCCGCCACGCCCCCCCTGCCACGATCACAAATGAGGACTACGGCGCGTGGTTCCGCCGCCAGCGAGGTCAAAGCGCGGCTGTCGGGGCAGCGGATTCCAGTTCCGCCGGCGCAGCTATAGTCACTGCAGCGGGCGCACATGTGAGCGCCCGCCGGCCAACTTTATATATATATAGGGCTATTACAAATGATTGAAGCGATTTCATAAATTCACTGTAGCTCCATTCATTGACATATGGTCACGACACACTACAGATACGTAGAAAAACTCATAAAGTTTTGTTCAGCTGAAGTCGCACTTCAGGTTTCTGCCGCCAGAGCGCTCGAGAGCGCAGTGAGACAAAATGGCGACAGGAGCTGAGAAAGCGTATGTCGTGCTTGAAATGCACTCACATCAGTCAGTCATGACAGTGCAACGACACTTCAGGGCGAAGTTCAACAAAGATCCACCAACTGCTAACTCCATTCGGCGATGGTATGCGCAGTTTAAAGCTTCTGGATGCCTCTGTTAAGGGGAAATCAACGGGTCGGCCTGCAGTGAGCGAAGAAACGGTTGAAACGCGTGCGGGCAAGTTTCACGCGTAGCCCGCGGAAGTCGACGAATAAAGCAAGCAGGGAGCTAAATGTACCACAGCCGACGGTTTGGAAAATCTTACGGAAAAGGCTAAAGCAGAAGCTTTACCGTTTACAATTGCTACAAGCCCTGACACCCGATGACAAAGTCAAACGCTTTGAATTTTCGGCGCGGTTGCAACAGCTCATGGAAGAGGCTGCGTTCAGAGCGAAACTTGTTTTCAGTGATGAAGCAACATTTTTTCTTAATGGTGAAGTGAACAGACACAATGTACGAATCTGAGCGGTAGAGAATCCTCACGCATTCGTGCAGCAAATTCGCAATTCACCAAAAGTTAACGTGTTTTGTGCACTCTCACGGTTTAAAGTTTACGGCGCCTTTTTCTTCTGCGAAAAAAACGTTACAGGACACGTGTATCTGGACATGCTGGAAAATTGGCTCATGCCACAACTGGAGACCGACATCTTTCAACAGGATGGTGCTCTACCGCAATTCCATTATGATGTTCGGCATTTCTTAAACAGGAGATTGGAAAACCGATGGAGATCATGATCAGCAATTCATGTCATGGCCTCCACGCTCTCCCGACTTAACCCCATGCGATTTCTTTCTGTGGGGTTATGTGAAAGATTCAGTGTTTAAACCTCCTCTACCAAGAACGTGCCAGAACTGCGTGCTCGCATCAACGATGCTTTCGAACTCATTGATGGGGACATGCTGGCCGAGTGTGGGAGGAACTTGATTATCGGCTTGATGTCTGCCGAATCACTAAAGGGGCACATATCGAACATTTGTGAATGCCTAAAAAAACTTTTTGAGTTTTTGTATGTGTGTGCAAAGCATTGTGAAAATATCTCAAATAATAATGTTATTGTAGAGCTGTGAAATCGCTTCAATCATCTGTAATAACCCTGTATATATATATATATATATATATATATATATATATATATATATATATATATATATATATAATGTGGAGGTTGGGAAATTACCCACTTACTATATTCAAAAATTCATCTAATGAGTAGAAGGAGTTGCCATTAAGAAATTCTTTTAATTTCCTTTTAAATGCTATATGGATTTTGATGCTGTTATGTAAGTGACCAAAGACTTTTGTAGCAGCATAATTTACCCAACTTCGTCGCTGCCAAGAATATTACGAGCGGAATCGAACCTCGCTCAGAAGGCCAACAGCCAATGTAATGCTCCTGATCAGTAAACGTTGTTATTCTGCCATCAGGAGCCATCCGTGGGCACTCTCCCACCTTCTCCTTCCTCACTCCCGGCATAGAACCCACGTTCGAATCTGGTGATGTGCAGTGGAGTCCCGAGCCTGTTTACACTGGTGTCAGGAAGACAGCTGAGGTATCGTGGCGTTAGGAGTCAGCAGTATGGGCACCTACAACGACGGAGTGCCACAAAGCAAAGGACGTAAGTGCCGGTTTCAGTTATTTTGGTTTCTAGCCTGTAGAGTCGTCCATATTCCTGTCTTTTGGCTGGGTCATTTCTGTATTTTTTGGGTATACTTTTCCCTTCAGTAATTTGTAGTCCTGCCGAAGGAACTTCCAGCCGATGAGTTGAGTGAACCACTCACCCTCGACGGCACTGCTGCGGGAATGGTTACCCTGTTTTCAGAGAAACAGGGTGAAGATATTTTTATCTTTTTTGACAATTTGGCAACAGCCACCAAAATGGAGTAAGAAGCATTTATTACTTGTTGTTAGATAGAAATTAACGGGAGATGCTAGAGGCCATGTCATGTGTAACGATAATCTGAGGGAGGCTATAATATCTGGGGATTTTCAGGAAAGATTAATAGAGAGATATCGAAGAAAGAACACGACGACATATATTTGGGAACAACTCACTAGGGTTTTTCGTAAGCAGAATGAATCGATAGAAAAATTCGCTGACTGCATTCGTAAAATCAATGTAGGCACCTATGAGCTCATGGATGATGATTGTTGTGGGTTGGCAGGAGAGCCAACACCGGGTACTAGAGGAAGCCGAAAGGCACGCGTTTTAGCTCACGCAGGCTGGCGTGAGGTCTGGAACAGGACAAGGAATTTAGACTTTAGAAAAACGGACGTAGCTGGTAGATTGGTTCAAATGGCTCTGAGCACTATGGGACTTAACATCTTAGGTCAACAGTCCCCTAGAACTACTTAAACCTAACTAACCTAAGGACATCACATACTTCCATGCCCGAGGCAGGATTCGAACCTGCGACCGTAGCAGTCCCGCGGTTCCGGACTGCAGCGCCTAGAACCGCACGGCCACCGCGGCCGGCGTAGCTGGTGGAATACTTAACTTTAATCCATAAATGATGAGCGTCGCTCTTGTCTGTACATGACTCAGTATCAATAGTAACTGGTAATGGCGCCTTGCTAGGTCGTAGCAAATGACGTAGCTGAAGGCTATGCTAACTACCGTCTCGGCAAATGAGAGCGTATTTTGTCAGTGAACCATCGCTAGCAAAGTCGGTTGTACAACTGGGGCGAGTGCTAGGAAGTCTCTCTAGACCTGCCGTGTGGCGGCGCTCGGTCTGCAATCACTGATAGTGGCGACACGCGGGTCCGACGTATACTAACGGACCGCGGCCGATTTAAAGGCCACCACCTAGCAAGTGTGGTGTCTGGCGGTGACACCACAACGATAGGGGTTAACTCGATAATTCTGTGGGAAGCAGAGCAGAGGGATCTTGACGCATTTTTGAGGGTGCTATAACCGGCAATGTCAAGAAAGATTCCTTTGGGATTTCCTAAGTATTTGAGTGAAGCAGTGGATATTGGCATTATCACTTGAGGAAATTTGGGTCGTTGGCTAGGTCATCTGAACGTCGGACAGTGTTTAATATGGACGTAAATTGTTTTCGGTGTGGACGAAAGGGTCGTGTACAGAGAGATGACAGACAGCAACGTTCGTCACTCGGATCGGCAATGCCGTAACAGAAATTAGCACCAACGGAAATTTCAGTGGTAGACATTTTTTCTGACCAACTATGTGGGGGATAAATTATGTAAAATACTGTTGAATACCGGTTCTCATCTATCGGTTGCAAGTAAGCGAGTATTTGGGGCAAATATGTTAAGTGCACCACGCTGGGCGTTAAGTGGCGTAGGTGGAGGGTGTATAAATTCATTCGGTGCTGGAGTGTTGAAGTTCCGAGAAATGGTTCAAATGGCTCTGAGCACTATGGGTCTTAACTGCTGAGGACATCAGTCCCCTAGAACTTAGAACTACTTAAACCTAACTAATCTAAGGACATCACACACATCCATGCACGAGACAGGATTCGAACCTGCGACCGTAGCGGTTGCGCGGTTAAAGACTATAGCACCTAGAACCGCTCGGCCACTCCGGCCGGCGTTGAAGTTCCGAGTGGGGGAGGTTATCTTCAAGTGGATGCAGAACCACGCTATTCTCGGACTCGATTTCCTGATCTGATTGCACATCAGCCCATAATTGACCCGGAACGGCTTACGGAAGAACTGGTTTGAACTTTGATTCAGCTAGGCTCTGCAGCCAGAAAACCTTCACTGTCGCAAAGTCCGCCCCACGGCCGGGGGAAACCAATTAAACTGCGTACAAGGTCTCTTACGGTCAATTCGCGGGATCGCATACCAAAAGGTACAGTAAAGGTAGTCTGGATTGATGTTGATACTGACTTCTAGTGAACTTGTTGTGTATCATTCAACCTTTGGCGGATAACGAAGCACTAGATGCTAGATGTAGTAAGTTGTTTTATATGACGTAGCATGTCCCAGAGTCGGGAAGTAGATGCTACGAGGGTAGTGCCTATCAGTACTGCTAATTCTGGCGCCGAGGAAGTAAAGTTGTTGCAGGGTACCCTGGTTGAGAATTATAAGTGTTGGACGAGGGTGAACTAGACCGTGATTTTACAGAAAATTACACAACGCCCGGAGGGTCTGTTGACTGGTCAGTGCTAAGGCGTAAGGTAGCACATCTTGAAGCACAGGTTAGAGCATTAGCGGAAAAACTGTTGATTGAGTATGTGGCATTATTTAATCTTTCGAGTTCATTACCAGTAACACCACTTGTTCAATACCAAATTCCTACATTTCTATAGGCCATGTAAGCCGAATTCGGTCGTCTAAGGGGGATATGGGGATATGGAAAATTTGCCTCGTGTGACCCCCAGTTTCTGTAGAAAGGGGGGGGGGGGAACAAAGCGATGGAAACACGATAATATGGCTAAGGCCTAGAACAGGGATGCGTGACATATTAGGAATTTATTTACCCACAGGATGCATGTTCCTATCCTGGGAGGGGAGAAGATGGAAGCAGCACCCAGGAGCACATTCGGCCCATGGAGGAGGGATGGCCCACTGTGTGGCCAAAGCAGTTAAGGTGCGTTCTGTGTTTGGAGATGAAGTGTTTTCCAAGCAGACGGAAGTGATTATATAGGATCACCAGCAGACTTTTAGGTTAAATTGCCACATTTGGGCACTCAGGAACGAGATTCGGAGACTGGAAGAGACATCTGAAATATTGCGCAGCATGATGAGTAATTCATCAGAGTGTAACGCTACAGAAGGAGGGTATCGCATGTTACGCTCGAAGTTTGCAAAACTGCAGGTGTAACTGCGACAGACTACAGAGTTGATCCCGAGGGTTGGACAGAAAAGACAATGGCTGGGCGCAGGTGATGGTATCCTTAAGACAGTGTTTGGTAAGGCCCACGCAGATGATATAGCTAACGTCAATAAGGCACTACAAAAAGTTCGGAAAGAGGCGGAAAGCAACCAAGAGGCAGTGAATTTGCTCGCAACACAGCTCGCCAGTTTGGAAAGCGATTTACTGAAAAACAGCCGGCAGCTTCGTGAGTTGGCTGCTACTTTAATGTCGCGTATTAGGTCGTCTGCCAAAACCACCAATCGGGAGGACTTGCGTGTTATCGGCGATCATTTGGACAATATTGGTGCACAGTTATTGATTGTCAGCTTACTACGCAGTCTTGCTGGCAGCCACACGGATGCTCATATTGAAACTGCTGAGCTGCAGGAGGCAATATTGCATACCACGCACAGGCATCTTACACCAGTTCTGTTACCACTCCAGACTGTTGTGCCAGCGCCTCTGGGACTTGGCTACCGTTACGAGCCAGAAGAGGGGGATTCACCTGGAAGTTAGCGTAAAACCACTAACTTGTAGAGACTGCTATTTGGAGTGCTATGCAGTGCACGTATACTCTGAAGCATGGGAGTCTTTGCGGAAGTACGTCTGACTAAAGGGGCAGGAGATCTTACCAGTAGCACTAGACAGACACAGTCATGCGTTAATGTCTACACAAGAGTTGTTAAGCTGTTGCATTGGGACAATTACCATTTGCCCTTCGAAGTTAGTTCATTGCCGAAATCTTCCGAGTACGCGTAGTTTCGATCCGAGAAAGGGGGTAGCAGTATGCCCCAAGGGTGTACTGTCAGAGGAAAAGGAATACTTCCAGCGTGTGGGAAAGCACTGGTTATATTCGGCGAAAGCGCAGACAGACGTTATTTAAACATGATACAAGCAGGGCAAATTAGATTGTACACAAAGGTAGGTTCCGCATGGTCAAGGAGTAATGCTCAGTGGATCAGCTTTCCATTAACCAGCTACAACGAGAACCAAAGCTTTTCAGGAAGACAGAGAACCATCCACCTCTAAACTTACATGCATCTGCGTTAAAGGATACCAGAGAGTGGACAGGGTGATAAATTGAGCTGGAGCTGTAACAAAGTACGATTTAATGGTGGACTGATGATGTTGCTGCAGGTCAATTTTTCCACTGTTCTGTCAGGATGCATCAGTCGCTTGAAATAGCCTGCGTTCTACTCGTATTAAGCCACGTGTTCTGTATGCGGTTTAAAGCACTGTCTACCTGCGATCGTTAATGGTAAACCTATAGTTCATCAGAGGACTTCTGTCTCATGTGTGATGAAACGTGACACATTCCTCTAGACAAATTATGATTTATGCCATATACTCCATCCCCCTGTCGCATGTTGGGTGTAAAATCAAGACTTCAGCTTCATAATGAAAGATAACGATAGGTGGTTGTGGGGCACTGCAACACCCGTGTACACGTTTGCCTGTCAGATGTGCTGTTTACAGAGTTGGTGGTGGAATGACTTCTAATTTTCACATGTCGGAAGCTGCTGCTATGCATTTATCTGTTTCCTTCTGATAGGCGTTCCCCGTTACTAACGATCATTTTATATAGGGCTGAGGCAGGCATAGTATAATTTCTGAACCCTGAGCGGATGTGAACATTGGCGGTATATATCTCTGGAAAGCAATAGTGTCCTCGTATCACGCAGAGCCGATGTTTTAAGGCAGTAGTTTTTTCGTTTTACGGTTCGGTAACATAGTTTATCGTAGAGAAACCGAGAAGGATGTATGTCCCGCGCTTAAAATATTTTTCTTAAACTGGAATATTAACAGCGCTACATTCCATACGACTGATAGGTCGGAAACGCAAGCGATCTAAATTATAGCCTGTTTTAAGTGCAGAACGTTGTAGCCTCAGGAGTGCGTGTATTTATGTTCTCTCTTACCAAATACTTTCCAGGTACTGATCCTAGACTCTGCAATAATACTTTAAAATTAATAGCTTGGTTGATTTACGTAAAAACGCGTCGAACTCCATCCACCTCGAGCTCCATCGCACATAAAAATCATCCGTTTCTTGTTCTTCTTAACCGTATGCTATTACACCACGAGACTTTCAGATCTGTTGCTATACATTGATAAGGAGTGATAACTTCCTCGACATGGGCGCATATCGAGAAAGGAGAAGAATGAAAAGAAATATCTATGTCAGCTGCATCGGTTATGGGGAATCAGCGGCGACGAGTGACAATTTACGCCACACAGGGATTCGAACCCAGGATTTCCCGCTCACTAGGCAGTTGCCATCGGGACACCGTGTTTATCGCAGTTCCGTCGACTATCTCAGACATGTCTGAAAGAACAGACACCACGCAGCCAAGTAAGTAATTGGTTCCTCACATACTTTAAGAATAGACACGAAAAGGTCATTCTGCACAATAACGAGAACGGCTTACTTTTTTTTACTGATGACACTAGTTTAGTGTTTTGACTACAACATACGAAATGAATCGAAATGTGCAGTTCAAGAAATAAGTTCATGGCTTCTAGAAAATAAATTGATGCTTAAGTACAAGACTCAGTTTTTACTGTTTCCGTCAGACAATTCGACTCAAACTGCCATTGTGCCTACACATAATATACATATGATTAGTGACTCTGAACTAACGAAATTGCTGGGTGGTAAGCTGTCATGGAAAGCTTATGCTCAGGATCTTGTTCAGAAACTGAATGCTACTATGTTTACCATCAGAATAGTATCTGCAATAAGTGATAATCCAACACTAACATTAACATGATATGCTTATTTTCGTTACCTTATGACGTACGGAATTTTATTCTGCAGTAATTCTTCCCATTTGCAAAGGGTATTTTTCACACACGAACGGACTGTTCGAACAATATGTGGTGTAAGTCCGCGAATCTTTTGTCGACCCCTGTTCAGGGATCTGCGACATCGCTCTCTTGTTGTTAGCGATATGAGCTTATTCCCAATAATTAGCAGATTTCACTGAGTTAATGCTGGGGACCTCCTTGACTCTTTTGCTTAAAGGCGTGCAATATTCGGCTGCATCCTTTTTCATTGAGCTACTACAAGAACTAAAAAACTGTCAGCAATAATCCCACGCACTTTTAAGTCTGAACTTGTAGTGGGACGTGAAATTGAAGCGTCTCCCATCCACCAGTGTCAGCCCAGTTTGCAGGTGAATATAAGTTTAATTTACTGTTTATGTACACTCCTGGAAATGGAAAAAAGAACACATTGACACCGGTGTGTCAGACCCACCATACTTGCTCCGGACACTGCGAGAGGGCTGTACAAGCAATGATCACACGCACGGCACAGCGGACACACCAGGAACCGCGGTGTTGGCCGTCGAATGGTGCTAGCTGCGCAGCATTTGTGCACCACCGCCGTCAGTGTCAGCCAGTTTGCCATGGCGTACGGAGCTCCATCGCAGTCTTTAACACTGGTAGCATGCCGCGACAGCGTGGACGTGAACTGTATGTGCAGTTGACGGACTTTGAGCGAGGGCGTATAGTGGGCATGCGGGAGGCCGGGTGGACGTACCACCGAATTGCTCAACACGTGGGGCGTTAGGTCTCCACAGTACATCGATGTTGTCGCCAGTGGTCGGCGGAAGGTGCGCGTGCCCGTCGACCTGGGACCGGACCGCAGCGACGCACAGATGCACGCCAAGACCGTAGGATCCTACGCAGTGCCGTAGGGGACCGCACCGCCACTTCCCAGCAAATTAGGGACACTGTTGCTCCTGGGGTATCGGCGAGGACCATTCGCAACCGTCTCCATGAAGCTGGGCTACGGTCCCGCACACCGTTAGGCCATCTTCCGCTCACGCCCCAACATCGTGCAGCCCGCCTCCAGTGGTGTCGCGACAGGCGTGAATGGAGGGACGAATAGAGACGTGTCGTCTTCAGCGATGAGAGTCGCTTCTGCCTTGGTGCCAATGATGGTCGTATGCGTGTTTGGCGCCGTGCAGGTGAGCGCCACAATCAGGACTGCATACGACCGAGGCACACAGGGCCAACACACGGCATCATGGTGTGGGAAACGATCTCCTACACTGGCCGTACACCACTGGTGATTGTCGAGGGGACACTGGATAGTGCACGGTACATCAAAACCGTCATCGAACCCATCGTTCTACCATTCCTAGACCGGCAAGGGAACTTGCTGTTCCAACAGGACAATGCACGTCCGCATGTATCCCGTGCCACCCAACGTGCTCTAGAAGGTGTAAGTCAACTACCCTGGCCAGCAAGATCTCCGGATCTGTCCCCCATTGAGCATGTTTGGGACTGGATGAAGCGTCGTCTCACGCGGTCTGCACGTCCAGCACGAACGCTGGTCCAACTGAGGCGCCAGGTGGAAATGGCATGGCAAGCCGTTCCACAGGACTACATCCAGCATCTCTACGATCGTCTCCATGGGAGAATAGCAGCCTGCATTGCTGCGAAAGGTGGATGTACACTGTACTAGTGCCGACATTGTGCATGCTCTGTTGCCTGTGTCTATGTGCCTGTGGTTCTGTCAGTGTGATCATGTGATTTATCTGACCCCAGGAATGTGTCAATAAAGTTTCCCCTTCCTGGGACAATGAATTCACAGTGTTCTTATTTCAATTTCCAGGAGTGTATTTTTGTAATATTTGTAATAGCTGTGAATTATCTAAAGTTTTGTATTTATTTTTTATGTTTCATGTACGGAGAGGGCGGCGCAACGAACGGAGACAGCATCTTTGCTGCCGCGACCAGAGAGAAAATTGCTGGCCACTATACGTCGCGGGTCGACAGCCAAAGAGCAACAGAAGATCCTGAAACCGAGTTGTTGCGTCGTGCTTCTAAAAATTAAAAAAATTGAGAATTTGTAATGTTTGTACAACAATGACGTCATAGAAAGTTTAATCATGTTGTAAATGGTCAGTTCTGTCGTGTCAAGGCTCAGGTTCACGTCTATATGTAGGAAAATAATAAACTAGTGGATGCTACTAAGGTTGAAATACGTGTTCCGAGAATTTATTTATGAAGAATTACGTTACGTAATTTGTTTGACAAGATTATTAATTTTTGACAACGTCCATCGCGAGTTTGAATCTCGAAAGTTTATTCAGTGTGGTTCTAATATTTATTACATCAGATCACTGGCATTAATATAATTTCTGAGGAGAAACAAACGACATCTAAACTGAAAAAAGGTTTGCGCAAACCAATTGGACTGAGTGACGTAATTCTGCGATACGACTCAAATGATGTTTTACAGTTTCGTTCAAGAACCATTCTGAGACAATTTAAAAAGAATATAAATAATTTTGAAGTGTGTTGTAGCTGACGTAGGTGACGAAGTCTACACATGGTCATATGTCAAAAGAAAATCATTTATAACAAACTGCAGAATTTCCTCGTGGCTCACTCGTTCTGTTCTGTTGGGGGAAAGGGGGGGGGAGGGGGAGGGGCGTCCTCGAAAAATATTAAGGAGATCCCAGTGTTATACGAGGTGATTCAAAAAGAAAGAAGAGATTTCAGTTGTTCGTTAACGACAAAGTTTCAAAGATAGAAAAACAATGCGCACGTCACTCCATAGAGGTAGATTCCAAGTTTTGTGTTCACAGAGACACTATATCTTATACTGATCATAACCACCATGAGTCGCACGAGAAACATAAGAAACAGTAGTCCATTTCATTCCACGCAAGAATCAACAGGAAACTGTTTATTGAATGGGCAGCTTCAAAATTCGATTTCTCAGCTTTTGAAATTAGCTGCTAAGGACGGGACAAAGGCTCTGTCTTTATGTATCCTCACAGGAAAAAATCGTCATGCGCTAGGCCTGATGACTTGGGTGACCAAAAGTATTAAACAAGATCTTGTTCTCCGAAAGTGCTCCACCAAGCATAAAAATGAAATCATTGGAATCTTAGCGAAGTTGAATAAAGAACCAGTTTTAATGTCCAGGTGTGGCATGTGGCATTCCTGTCACAGTTCCCTTTCCAAAAAAAAAAAAGGCACAAAACACATTCAGTTGTGGTGAAACTGTTTTAATGTTCGTCGACGACGCCAGGACCTTGTGACCCTCAAATTCTTATACGATGGCGCTTTAAAACGCGATAGGCGATAGCTGAAACGTCGATTCGTCAAAAAAGATGAGTCGTTTGGGAAAAAAGTGTCACCTGCGATATGGTGGAGAACTGAAATACAAAATTCGCAGCTTATGTTACGGTCGCCGGGACGTATTTGCTGCAGTAACTGCAACTTGTAAGGCTTCACACGCAGGCATCGTTTCAGAATACGCCACACCATTGTTTGAGGATGTTGAAGTTCCTGACTCGTGGACTTCCGAGTGTTCTGTGTGAACGCACCTCGCATACGTTCGACATTTTCATCGGAAGTACGTGGCCGCACAGTGGTCTTCCCTTTGTATACGCAACTAACATCCAAGAATTTTGTATGTCACTCATCCGGTGGTGCAGAACTGACGGCGGAACGCACATTGAAGTTCAACAATGATCTGATTCGCGCAAATTCCAGCACACAAAATTATTTTTCGCCTTGTTCATACCAAGTGGGCAACGGCCTTGCCGCAGTGGATACACCGGTTCCCGTGAGATCACCGAAGTTAAGCGCTGTCGGGCGTGGTCGAGACTTGGATGGGTGACCATCCAGGCCGCCATGCGCTGTTGCCATTTTTCGGGGTGCCCTCAGCCTCGTGATGCCAATTGAGGAGCTACTCGACCGGGTAGTAACAGCTTCGGTCAAGAATACCACGATAACGACCGGGAGAGCGGTGTGCTGACCCCACACCCCTCCTATCTGCATCATCACCTGAGGATAAGGCGGTCGGATGGTCCCGGTAGCCCACTCGTGGCCTGAAGACGGACTGCTTTTTGTTGGTACAAAGAAACAACAGCGCAGCTGCATCAAAACTTGAAGCTTCCTGTATCCACTGACATGTCCAATTCGTTTTGCATCTTCTTTTTCTTTTGTCTCTAAGAAGCAAGTAAAATCTGTTTATTCGTTTTGAATCATTCGGTATTGCTCATGCTAACATAGAAGGTGTGTGAGAAAGTAATGAGACTGACAACGCTGCGAGCGATCTGGCAACGCTGTGTTGTTCTGCTTGAGTAGACTGGTGTATCCATTCCTTGCTGATGCTCAGCCGGAGTTTGAGCTCCGTACAACCCTTAGGTGATTTCTGAGAGCGCCATCAGCCAAGTGGTGCTTTGCTGTGTGCTACGAAAATGGAACAGCGGAATTTAGGGCAACGTTATGCCATCAAGTTTCAAGTAAGCTTGGAGAATCTAGGAGTGCGATTTTTGTGAAATGGAAACAGGCCTGTGGGGGAACATTTATTTTCAAGAGCACAAGTTTTTCGCTGGCACAAGTCCTTTTTGGAAGACCTAGAACACGGTGAAGATGTACTTCGCTCAAGGATACCTTCAACTCGAAAACCTAACGAAAACGTCGAATGGGTGCGTCGTCTTGTGAAATCAGACCGACGTTTAACAATAAAGATGACTGGTGACCTGTTCAACACTTACGCCATACATCAACTTTTGATCCAAGTTTTGGACACGCGAAAGGCTTGTGCTGAAATGGTGCAGAAAAACCTCACAGTTGACCAGAAGGGCAACCGAAGAAACGTCTGCGTTGATTCTCTTGAGGGGACTTCCGATGACCACGAGTAGTTCAGTCGTGTGATCACAGGTAGGTCTCTAGAAGAGCGTAGCGTTCCAAAAGATTGGAAAAGGGCACAGGTCATCCCCGTTTTCAAGAATGGACGGCGAACATATGTGCAGAACTATAGACCGATATTTCTAACGTCGATCCGTTGTAGAATTTTGGTACACGTATTATGTTCGAGTATAATAACTCTTCTGGAGACTAGAAATCTACTCTGTAGGAATCAGCTTAGGTTTCGAAAACGACCATCGTGTGAAACCCAGCTCAGCTTTTCGTCCACGAGACTCAGAGGGCCATAGACACGGGTTCCCAGGTAGATGCCGTGTTTCTTGACTTCCGCAAGGCGTTCGATAGTTCCCCACAGTCGTTTAGTGAACAAAGTAAGAGCATATGGACTATCAGACCAATTGTGTGAGTTAATTGAAGAGTTCCTAGATAACAGAACGCAGCATTTCATTGTCAATGGAGAGAAGTCTTCCGAAGTAAGAGTGATTTCAGGTGTGCCGCATGGGAGTGTCGTAGGACCGTTTATATTCACGATATACATAAATGACCTTGTGGATAACATCGGAAGTTAACTGAGGCTTTTTGAGGATGTTGCTGTGGCATATCGAGAAGTTGTAACAATGGAAAATTGCACTGAAATGCAGGAGGATCTGGAGCGAATTGACGCTTGGTGCAGGGAATGGCACCTGAATCACAATGTAGACAAATGTAGTGTGCTGCGAATACATAGAAAGAAAGATCCTTTATCATTTGGCTACAATATAGGAGGTCCGCAACTGGAAGCAGTTAATTCCATAAATTATCTGGGAATAGGCATTAGGCGTGATTTAAAATGGAATGATCATATAAAGTTGATCGTCGATAAAGCGGATGCCAGACTGAGATACATTGGAAGAATCCTAAGGAAATGCAGTCCGAAAACAAAGGAAGTCGGTTACAGTACACTTGTTCGCCCACTGCTTGAGTATTGCTCACCAGTGTGGGATACGTACCAGATAAGGTTGATAGAAGAGATAGAGAAGATCCAACGGAGAGCAGTACGCTTCGTTACAGGATCACTTAGTAATCGCGAAAGCGTTACGGAGATGATAGATAAACTCCCGTGGAAGACTCTGCAGGAGAGACGCTCAGTAGGTCGGTACGGGTTTTTGTTGAAGTTTCGAGAACGTACCTTCACCGAGGAGCCTAGCAGTATATTGCTCCCTCCTACGTATATCTCGCGAAGAGACAATGAGGATAAAATCAGATAGATTAGAGCCCACACAGAGGCATACCGACAATCTTTCTTTCCACGAACAATACGAGACTGGAATAGAAGGGAGAACCGATAGAGGTACTCAAAGTACCCTCCGCCACACACCGTCAGGTGGCTTGTGGAGTACGGATGTAGATGTAGATGTAGATGTATAGATGAATCCTAGACAAAGCGACAAAGTGGGGAGTGGCACACTGAGGTATCTCCTCGATCGAAAACAGTTCAAATGAGCAAATCAAAGACCACAACAATGCTGATTTGCTTTTTTGACAGTACGGGTATGGCGTATAAGGATTTTTGTTTCCTCCAAGACCAATTGCCAACCAAGTGTTTTACAAAGATGTCCTGAAAAGCTCAGGAACACGGCGAATCGAGTGAGACCGGATATTCCAGACACGTCGATTCTGCATCATGACAACACTCCATGTCACTCGGCCACTTTCGTCAAGGAATTTCTGAGCTCAAAATGCGTTCCATTTGTTCCACAGCCACCCTGTTTACCCGATCCGAGTCCTTGAGGCTCCTTTCTTTTTCCAAAACTGAAAAAGTCTTAAACAGACGTCATTTTGGGACTGGGAAAGACAATTACGCCAATCTATAGGTGCCAAAGGGAACTACACTACTGGCCATTAAAATTGCTAATCCAAGAAGAAATGCAGATGACAAACGGGTATTCATTGGAGAAATATACTATAACTGACATGTGATTACATTTTCTCTCAATTTGGGTGCATAGATCCTGAGAAATCAGTACCCAGAACAACGACCTCTGGCCGCAATAAGGGCCTTGATACACCTGGGCATTGAGTCAAGCAGAACTTGGATGGCGTGTACAGGTACAGCTGCCCATGCAGTTTCAACACGATACCACAGTTCATCAAAAGTAGTGACTGGCGTACTGTGACGAGCCAGTTGCTGGGCCACCATTGACCAGACGTTTTCAATTGGTGAGAGATCTGGAGAACGTGCTGGACAGGGCAGCAGTTGAACATTTTCTGTATCCAGAAAGCCCGTACAGGACCTGCAACATGCGGTCGTGCATTATCCTGCATAAATGTAGGGTTTCGCAGGGATCGAATGAAGGGTAGAGCCACGGATCGTAACACATCTGAAATGTAACGTCCACTGTTCAAAGTGTTGTCAATACGAACAAGAGGTGACTGAGACGTGTAACCAATGGCACCCCATACCATCATGCCAGGTGATACGCCGGTATGGCGATGAGGAATACACGCTTTCAATGTGCGTTCACCACGATGTCGCCAAACACGGATGTGACTATCATGATGCTGTAAACAGGACCTGGATTCATCCGAGAAAATGACGTTTTCCCATTCGTGCACCCTGGTTCGTCGTTGAGTACACCATCGCAGGCGCTCCTGTCTGTGATGCAGCGTAAAGGGTAACCGCAGCCATGGTCTCCGAGCTGATAGTCCATGCTGCTGCAAACGTTGTCGAACTGTTCGTGCAGATGGTTGTTCTCTTGCAAACGTCCCCATTTGTTGACTCAAGGATCGAGACGTGGCTGCTCGATACAGCCATGTGGATAACATGCCTGTTATTTCGACTGGTAGTTATACGAGGCCGTTGGGATCCAGCATGGCGCTCCGTATTACCATCTTGAACCCACAGATCCCATATTCTGCAAACAGTCTTTGGATCTCGACCATCGCGAGCATCAATGTCAACATTTGTGGATACTTCTCGAATGTACTCGAACCGAATATGAAATTAAAATGGTACAGTCCAGGTGTGTTTTGAACTCACGACGCTCCATTCAACGGATTAGTATCGTAACCACTACACGACAGTACTATTCGACTTCTTCTGCGACAATATCATCTCAGACTAAGGATTTGTCAGCTGAGTTAGGCCATCTCGAAGTCACCTTTCGTCAGAATGGTTACAGTGAAACACAGATCAGACGTGAATTGCGCTGCCAACCAAGTACGTATCAGGTAAGCGATGATAACACCGACGTGGCACCAATATCGACGGTATTTTTGCCTTACGCAGAGTATATTTCGAACGGGATTGGTCCTATTTTGCGGAAATATGGCGTGAAGTGTGTTTTCCGACCACCATCTAAGACCAGTATCCTTTTGGATTCTGTAAAAGCTGATGTTGGTTTGCGTAAGCCAGGTGTCTGCCGTGTTCCTTGCAGTTGTGGCATGTCATACATTGGTCAGACTGTGGAGGACCGGTGTCCTGAGCACAAGCGTCACACACGCTTACAACAGCCGAACAAATCCACCATTGCAAACCATTGTCTCGGCACCGGTCATCCTATGGAATACAAGAACACGGAGATCCTGACATGCACTTCCAGCTATTGGGATAGTGTTATTCAGGAAGCTCTTGAAATTAAATTAGCAGGTAACTTTGTAAATGGAGATGGTGGTTTTTGTTGTAATTCTGCATAGAGTCCTGCTCTATTGTCACAAAACACAGGGTCATTATACTATCTCGCCCAGTGATTATCAGGTACCTCTGACGTGGGTCATCTTTGGTTTGTGATCGCATAGTGTCATAGTGTGTGTGTGTGTGTGTGTGTGTGTGTGTTAGGTTTATGGATTTTCTCCGAAAACCGAGGTTTTAAATGCCCTTAGACAGTCTTTACTTGTTGCAGTTATGCCTTGATAATGACAGGGTGTGCTCCTGTTGAAATTATCAGCGGATGTCGACGACATCAGCTCGGCTGTAAAGGGTATTTGAACAACAAGATAGGTGTCCAGCGTGAGCAGAATAAACCGCCGACAACTCCGCCAGCTTTGAAGCTGTTTGACACATGTTTCGCTAACTGCTCAGGGTTCTTCCCTCATATAGATAACATTTGTGTAATCAGCAAAAATCAGACCGCCAACTTGTGGCTTTTCTGAAATTTAATCGGTTTAGAAATTTAATGTACTCTGATGTCTAGCTTTCTTTTGCAGGAGAAACGACGCGCCGTTAGAAATACCTGCAGGTGATTTAGCAGTTGGTCCTGACCTGACAGGTTGTTCTCGGCCTGGGAGGAGCGGGATGCGGTTAGCGGAGTGGGGGGGAGGCAGTAGGGGGTTGGAAGCGCGGGCATCACACGCGCCGATCCGGGAGGTCGCCGCGCGTGCGCAGTGCGTGGAGAGCGGGAGGGGGGGGGGAGGGGGAGGAGCCAGCGGCATTTTTTGCGTGTTTAGCGAGATAAGTGGAATGCGGCGGCACAGGTGGTCCCGTGCCGGGCGTCGCGCCACGCAGGGCGGCTGCCGGCATCGGCGCGCTCCGTCCACTGCCGGGTCATTAGCGCGCCTGCCGCCGACGAGTAAGACGTCTGCCCGCTCCTTTACTGAGCACCGGAGGGCTGGGTAACTGGACGCTGCGGGCAATTTCCTCATCTTTTTTTACCCATTTAGTTCCATAGGACGAAACTGCAGAGCAAATCTCCATGTTCATGGAACGAGTCAGTACATCAAATTAACACCATAAAAGCCAATAACGGATGAAATAAAATTCATACGTACCCCATGCGGACGACAAGTTGCTCTGTGTGTGAGAAATGTAATGAGACTGATTTCCTGTCTCCCAAAGTTTTCACTTTTCTTTGCAAACAGCTATATTGTCCCCTTCAAAGTACACTACTGGCCATTAAAATTGCTACCACGAATATGACGTGCTACAGACGCGAAATTTAACCGACGGGAAGAAGATGCTGTGATATGCATATGATTAGCTTTTCAGAGCATTCACACAAGGTTGGCGCCGGTGGTCACACTTACGACGTGCTGACATGAGGAAAGTTTCCCGCCGATTGCTCATACATAAACAGCAGTTGACCGCCTTAGCCTGGTGAAACGATGTTGTGCGCCTAGTGTAAGGAGAAGAAATGCGTACCATCACGTTTCCGACTTTGATAAAGGCCGCATTGTAGCCTGTCGCGATTGCGGTGTATCATGTGGCGACATTGCTGCTCGCGTTGATCGAGGACCAATGACTGTTAGCAGAATATGGAATCGGTGGGTTCAGGAGGGTAATACGGAACGCCGTGCTGGATCCCAACGGCCTCGTATCACTAGCAGTCGAAATAACAGGCATGTTATCCACATGGCTGTAACGGGACGTGCAGCCACGTCTCGATCCCTGAGTCAACAGATGGGGACATTTGCAAGACAACAACCATCTGCACGAACAGTTCGACGAAGTTTGCAGCAGCATGGACTATCAGCTCGGAGACCATGGCTGCGGTTACCCTTGACGCTGCATCACAGACAGGAGCGCCTGCGATGGTGTACTCAACGACGAACCTGGATGCACGAATGGCAAAACGTCATTTTTTCGGATGAATCCAGGTTCTGTTTACAGCATCACGATGGTCACATCCGTGTTTGGCGACATCGCGGTGAACGCGTGTATTCGTCATCGCGATACTGGCGTATCACCCGGCGCGATGGTATGGGGAGCCATTGGTTACACGTCTCGGTCACCTCTCGTTCGCACTGACGGCGCATTGAACAGTGGACGTTGCATTTCAGATGTTTTACGACCCGTGGCTCTACCCTTCATTCGATCCCTGCGAAACCCTACATTTCAGTAGGATAATGCACGACCGCATATTGCAGGTCCTGTACGGGCCTTTCTGGATACAGAAAATGTTCGACTGCTGCCCTGGCCAGCACATGCTTCAGATCTCTCACCAATTGAAAACGTCTGGTCACTGGTGGCCGAGCAACTGGCTCGTCACAATACACCAGTCACTACTCCTGACGAACTGTGGTATCGTGTTGAAGCTGCATGGGCAGCTGTACCTGTACACGCCATCCAAGCTCTGTTTGAATAAATGCCCAGGCGTATCAAGGTCGTTATTACGGCCAGAGGTGGTTGCTCTGCGTACTGATTTCTCATGATCCTTGGACCCAAACTGCATGAAAATGTAATCACATGTCAGTTCTAGTATAATACATTTGTCCAATGAATACCCGTTTATCATCTGCATTTCTTCTTAGTCTAGCAATTCTAATGGCCAGTATTGTACTTAGAGTCCGAGATGATATTGCCGCTGAAGAAGTCGGGTAGTACTGTGGTGTAGTGGTTACGATACTAAACCGTTGACTGCAGGGTCGTGAATTCAAAACTCACCTGGACTGTACCATTTTAATTTCATATTCGGTTCGAGTACATTCGAGAAGTATTCACAAATGTCAAGAATCATTGTACTGGAATCTTCTGTAGCTATATATATATACTGTATGTGATTTGGCTAGAGGCAGTTCGCACCGCGCTCTTGTATGTGCAAGTGCTGAATAAACGTTTGTTAAGTGAAGTTAGTGTTCGTCATTCATTTAACTACACCTTGTACGTGACAATATGACCCCTGTGAACCAAAGTACGAACTACCTCTTCACGTCTAGCCAGATGGTGACAACTATCAGGCCTGCGCATACAAATCAGTGTGAGTAGGCTGACAAGTGCAGGGAAGCTAAGACGAAATGGCTGCAGGAAAAATGTGAAGACATCGAAAAAGATATGATTGTCGAAGGACAGACTCAGCATACAGGAAAGTCAAAACAACCTTTGGTGACATTAAAAGCAACGGTGGTAACATTAAGAGTGCAACGGGAATTCCACTGTTAAATGCAGAGGAGAGAGCAGATAGGTGGAAAGAGTACATCGAAAACCTCTATGAGGGTGAAGATTTGTCTGATGTGATAGAAGAAGGAACAGGAGTCGATTTAGAAGAGATAGAGGATCCAGTATTAGAATCGGAATTTAAAAGAGCTTTGGAGGACGTACGGTCAAATAAGGCAGAAGGGATAGATAACATTCCATCAGAATTTCTAAAATCATTGGGGGAAGTGGCAACAAAACGACTATTCACGTTGGTGTGTAGAATATATGAGTCTGGCGATATACCATCTGACTTTCGGAAAAGCATCATCCACACAATTCCGAAGACGGCAAGAGCAGACAAGTGCGAGAATTATCGCACAATCAGCTCAACAGCTCATGCATCGAAGCTGCTTACAACAATAATATACAGAAGAATGGAAAAGAAAATTTAGAATGCGCTAGGTGACGATCAGTTTGGCTTTAGGAAAAGTAAAGGGACGAGAGAGGCAATTCTGACGTTACGGCTAATAATGGAAGCAAGGCTAAAAAAAATCAAGACACTTTCATAGGATTTGTCGACCTGGAAAAAGCGTTCGACAATATAAAATGGTGCAAGCTGTTCGAGATTCTGAAAAAAGTAGGGGTAAGCTATAGGGAGAGACGGGTCATATACAATATGTACAACAACCAAGAGGGAATAATAAGAGTGGACGATCAAGAACGAAGTGCTCGTATTAAGAAGGGTGTAAGACAAGGCTGTAGCCTTTCGCCCCTACTCTTCAATCTGTACATCGAGGAAGCAATGATGGAAATAAAAGAAAGGTTCAGGAGTGGAATTAAAATACAAGGTGAAAGGATATCAATGATACGATTCGCTGATGACATTGCTATCCTGAGTGAAAGTGAAGAAGAATTAAATGATCTGCTGAACGGAATGAACAGTCTAATGAGTACACAGTATGGTTTGAGAGTAAATCGGAGAAAGACGAAGGTAATGAGAAGTAGTAGAAATGAGAACAGCGAGAAACTTAACACCAGGATTGATGGTCACGAAGTCAATGAAGTTAAGGAATTTTGCTACCTAGGCAATAAAATAACCAATGACGGACGGAGCAAGGAGGACATCAAAAGCAGACTAGCTATGGCAAAAAAGGCATTTCTGGCCAAGAGAAGTCTACTAATATCAAATACCGGCCTTATTTTGAGGAAGAAATTTCTGAGGATGTACGTCTGGAGTACAGCATTGTATGGTAGTGAAACATGGACTGTGGGAAAACCGGAACAGAAGAGAATCGAAGCATTTGAGATGTGGTGCTATAGACGAATGTTGAAAATTAGGTGGACTGATAAGGTAAGGAATGAGGAGGTTCTACGCAGAATCGCAGAGGAAAGGAATATGTGGAAAACACTGATAAGGAGAAGGGACAGGATGATAGGACATCTGCTAAGACATGAGGGAATGACTTCCATGGTACTAGAGGGAGCTGTAGAGGGCAAAAAGTGTAAAGGAAGACAGAGATTGGAATACGTCAAGCAAATAATTGAGGACGTAGGTTGCAAGTGCTACTCTGAGATGAAGAGGTTAGCACAGGAAAGGAATTCGTGGCGGGCCGCATCAAACCAGTCAGTAGACTGATGAAAAAAAAAATGCTGTCATTTTTAACTGTTTGGACTCTTTTAGTTTTCCTAACGTCAGTTTTCACCCATTCGATGCCATTCATCAGAAGTGACACGTTATTCCGCCAGCGGGTTGGAACCTATTACCACACATTCGAATCCTCTACCTCATTCCAGTTTATGAGCAATTCTCTTGTGCTCACACAGTTCATTAGAGCTCGCCTCAGTCTCAAGAAAATTTATCTGTTGATCGTAGGGCAATACATATACATAGATTGCAAAACTACTACACGTCAACATTTAAGCACAGCTCTCCAGCATAAAGTAACATAAATTAAAACAACTATCGATGGATATCAAGGTCTTTCATGTATCGGGTGATCAAAAAGTCAGTATAAACTGAAAACTTAATAAACCACGGAATAATGTAGATAGAGAGTTAAAAATTGACACACGTGCTTGGAATGACATGGGGTTTTATTAGAACAAAAAAAAACAATGTTCACAAAATGTCCGACAGATGGCGCTGGACAGCAAAACGTCAGTGACTGCGCATGACAATCGTGTACAAAAGGAGCTGTAATGAGAGAGAGAATCAGATGCGCCAGCAGTCGCAGCATGTTGACCTTACCTGAAAAGGCGCTTTTAGTGAAGCTGTATTATCAGACTGGGGAATGTGCCAGTTTAGCGTTACGATCCTATCGCGATAGGAAGGGGATTCGAACGAGTAAAGGTCCGTTGACAAATGCAGCTGTGGCGAGAATGATTTCGAAGTTCGAAGCCACGGGTTGTATAGTCGATAGACCCCGTAGTGGCCAACAGAGCACAAGGCGTAATGCTGCTGAGACAGTTAAGGAAGAAATGGAGACTAGCGGGTTCGCCTGTGCACGGGGAAGTCAGCGCTCGTGCAGTCGCACGGCGCACCGGCATTCCATACACTACTGTTTGGTTGGCACTGAGGCGTACCCTCAGATGCTATCCGTACAAAATCCATCGGCATTATGAACTGTTACCTGGCGATTTAGTGAAGCGGAGGGCATTTGCGGTGTGGGCGTTTCAAAAGATGGTGGAAGGTGACGATTGGTTGAGTAACGTGTTGTGGACCGACGAAGCTCATTTCACGCTCCGAGGGTCTGTTAACGCCCACAACTGCAGAAATTGGGCTACCGAAAATCCTAGAACTGTCGTGGAATCTCCATTGCACGACGAGAAAGTCACGGTATGGGTTGGATTTACCACGTCTACCGTTATCGGGCCTTTTTTCTTCGAGGAAATGCGTGATTCTGGTTTTGTAACTGCTACCGTGACGGGTGAGATGAACGCCGATATGTTACAGAATCGTATCATCCCCATCCTGGCTGATAAACACCTGCTGGAACGTACGATGTTTATGCAGGATGGCGCTCCACCCCATATTGCTAAGCGCGTGAAAGATCTCTTGCACGCGTCGTTTGGTGATGATCGTGTGCTCAGCCGCCACTTTCGTCATGCTTGGCCTCCCAGGTCCCCAGACCTAAGTCCGTGCGATTATTGGCTTTGGGGTTACCTGAAGTTGCAAGTGTATCGTGATCGACCGACATCTTTAGGGGTGCTGAAAGACAACATCCGACGCCAATGCCTCACCATAATTCTGGACGTGCTTTACAGTGCTGGTCACAACATTATTCCTCGACTACAGCTATTGTTGTGGAATGATGGTGGACATATTGAGCATTTCCTGTAAAGAACATCATCTTTGCTTTGTCTTACTTTTTTATGCTGATTATTGTTATTCTGATCAGATGAATCGCCATCTGTCGGACATTTTTTGAACTTTTGTATTTTTTTGATTCTAATAAAACCCCATGTCATTCCAAGCATGTGTGTCAATTTGTACCTCTCTATCTACATTATTCCGTGATTTATTCAGTTTTCAAATTTATACTGACTTTTTGATCACCTGGTACTTTATAACATCACTTGTCGCTGTGAGGAAATCTTCGAAATGACCCTAGTAGGCACGTGCGGGGACATGTCGATACAACATGAGCAACTGTCTGTCGTTCCGCACCACAGTCACAGGATGGTGATGAAGACTTGCCTCACTTGTAGAGAGTGTCTGCACGTCACCCATGGCCCGTTCTGATGCGGTTCAAGATAGTCCAAATTGCTCGAGGCTGGCCGAATCCAGGGGGTTCCTTCTGGCTAGAAGACAGCTTCAGGCATTGTGGAGAACAGTTTTGATGCCAGTAGAGTTTCCAATCATCGATGGGTTTTGCTAAAGAACAGTCACTTCAAGGCAGATATCTTAAGTCAAGAAGCAGAGGCAGCTAGATAATCTCAAAACATCTCCTGGCTAAAATGAATTTGTCACAAGTGTGCAGAAAAGAAAACAACGCTGGAAATTTCGATTGGTTCCCAGGCATCCAACATCTTGCGTCCAGAATATTTACCTTGCATCCAGCATTATTTTGGGCTATAATACTGTAAGGGCTACAGAGCTGATAGAATAGCGTGATGGTCTTTAATTGCACCCCACAACCTATGGGCGAGAGGACAAGAAAAGCGTTAAGAGCTGCACCTATACTTGACTTCAGCAGGTCGTGGAGTCTGGCAAATATCAAGAAACTACGTTGCAGGATGTTGTTTTACTGTCGGCTTTGTAAAAGGGTCAAAGCGCTTTCCCAGCTGTATGGCACACACTTCTCTAGACCCCACCTTAAGGGGACACGCCCCTCAACAGGGTGCATTATCTTCACCCTCAGAGTGCAACTGATCTATAAATGAGAGATAGCTCAAAATTCTTACACACAGTTAGGGTAATTAGTCAAAGCACTTCCAAAAAAAATCATTGAGATATTTATTATATTTTGGCATAGACAGACATCAATATTTATAATAGTGTAATAAACGGAACACTATTTCACTGCGGTACCATTTTCTTTGGAACCACTGACTGCACAGCTTGGAAAAAGTCACAGTACAGACAACATTGACATAAGTGTTCTATGCCTCCAATTTCCTTACCTGATGCTGATCTGTGAAAAAGACAAGTAGCTTATTCTACTACTAGAATATTTAAAAATGGAGCTCAAATATCATCGACATCATTATGACATAAATTTTTCAGGAAATAGTAGGCAAGGGGGTTAGAGGAGGTCATTCTAAATATCTGTACCAATTTTTGTGAGTTTAACGTCAGTCATTTAGGACAAAAAGGGTACCTGAATCATGAAAATTCAAGTTTTCGGTAAATCGCAGAAGATTTACAGATTTATTAACTTACCACTATGCTCGTTTAGAGCATTCGAGCTGCGTACTCCAGTTGTCTTCCTGTTTCCTTATCCTCCGTACTCCTCCTCTTCATTCTTTTCTTTATCCGTGACTACCTGGTAGCAGCTTCTGCAGCTGTCTGCTTCGGTTACCCGGCACTTATCAATAGCAGTTAGAGCTGAAGCCATATTCCTTCCCGTCTGGTTGTTCAATTTATTCATAACACTGATCCTTTTAATTGTACCACCACTGAATGTTACTACTGCAGCCATTACACCAATCTTCAGCACTTTCAGCCCAACAAATACAGTTTTGGGTATTCTCTCCCATATATAGCTGTTGAAGCTTTCATTTGCATTCTGAGAGAGACCGTGTATACATTTTCTAAGTAGATATTTATTTGCCTGATCCCTATACACAGGCCTAATTGCCTCCATTACAGCAAGTGGTAAGGAATACTTGTGGGTATAGTGTATGCCTGTAGCATTGATCAACCAGTACTTGCACCACGAATCTTCCCCTTTTGGACACAAACCATGGTGTGTGGTTTCATCTGTTGACACTGTGAAACCATGTTGCCCAAACCGCTCGTCTCATGTTCTCCAAATCTCCTACATTTCTCCTTATTGCTAGTCCTTAATACCGAGTCAAAGAATCAGTTCCACTTTTGTAAGACGACCTGGATCACCTATGTGTTTTTCGCCTGACACTTTTTTTCTACTGAAGTCTTTACATAATTTTCTCAGCCGATCTTCCATTTTGTACATGCCCAACACATTCAAGCTTTTCTATCAGAGTGTCCCCATATGGTCTGTCATTAACAACAGTACTGCGCCCTTTACAATTACCATTCCCACAGTAGCCTACATACCTCACACCACGACTGACCTTTGATCTTCTAAAAATGTTTAGAAGTCCTTTCGTTTCCTTGTTTCCACTTGGGCCATCAAAGTTCTTTATACAAACATGGTTGCCAATGAATTTACTTGAACAACCCTACTAGTGCTTTCTTTGACATTCATAATCTAGTATCTTACCAGTTTCAATAAATGTGGCAGTTACACATTCAGAGAGGTATGACCTCTCTTCTGCCAAGATCCATCAAATGCTGCGACAATGTCTGGATTCTCAGACAAGGCTACTGCTTCTTCTGCTGCTCTTTTCATTGAATGTTCACTTACAACACACAAAGCGTTCTGTATTAATTTATTGTATCTATCAAACTTCAGCGGAGGTGAAGGCAAATCCATCAGTGCACAAAAAGTCTGGGCAGCTCTCCTTCCCTTACAATACATCGCATTGTATAAGCAAGCTGAATATTTACACCGTAATGTCGACTATCAGTTACTGGCGATGTCATAGTATCACTGTGCAACTTACACGAGTTACAGGCAATCATTAACCAACTTGAAAGACCATTCCTTGCTGAAATGTCCTCAGAAACGTCAATATTATCTTCACAATTGCAGTACTTACATTTCACAGCACTCTTCAAAAGTCTTGGCAGCATATTTAGGTTCACAATAACAACTCCGTCGTTATTGTTGTTCACCATACTACTAGGCTCGTTCCTATTACATTCAGAAAGCAAAAGTTTACGTCTAGAAGCACTGCCTGTAGACACAGTTTCCGCAGGCGACTTTTGAAGCAACTGATTATTATTCGGTTGTGTTTTTAACTGGTTGCCGCGAAATTTTCGTTTGCGGCTACATTTCTTTCCTCTCGGCGTTTGTAGCACAGGAAACACACACACACAGAAACAAAACAACACACAATAACTACAAAACCACACACGTTTGAAATTCCGAAATCATATATTCTCAGATCGTTGTTTACATTCGAACCATAGGCTTCTAGACGTGCCTTTACTTTGGTTCCGGGAGTCAGTGCCTTCTAGAACCCCGTAACCGTGCCTAAAGCATCGAATTCATCTCCTACCACAGGCGATATTCGTCCTTGTCATCACCAACACAGTGGATAGCTTAAGGGTGGAAGCAGATAGCACAATTCAAGTACAGACTCAATCATGTACTTTTTCATAAAGAAAAAAAAAAAAAAAGCAGAGGCGGTTCTTGCGTAAGAGCACAAGTGCATGTGAATACTCTAATTTCTGACACATTGCAGATTTATTGGTTATTTTTCTTTGAGTGCTGTTAAACGTAATGTAGATGCACTAAATGTGCTGCATTGCGATACATTGCTCCTCTTAACTCGGTGACACTTGACATCACGGTCGCGACACAGCTCCAGTTTTGCACATTTTAAGGAGCTTTTAGGCATGCCAAATATACACAGATTTGATAAACAACGTGCACAGGTAGCACTTACCACTCGAACTGCAAGTGTACGTCAGTGCCACTAAGTAGGTGGACACTGCAGCATACTTTTCTCCCCATTCGCTAGACAGTAGCACATTCCTCAGATATGCCAATTCACTCGCTATATAGTAAAATTAGATCGGACATCATTTGTTATATTAACTTCTCATGGTTGGGATTCACAGTCATATAATATTTCTTAAAAGACGTCATAGTCGCCGTTGGCTGTATAAAATATTTATTACGATTGAAATTTCGGCCTTATGGCCATTTTCAAATAACACTGCAAAAGTTACCTAAACACAAAAAATGCAAAAGTGAAGCACAGGGCGCATATACATAATTAAGTAAACATTTCATTAAGATAGCGCACTTCTAAAAATTGGTGAGAAATGTACATTACTCACATTCTCTCGGAATATAAGACTATCTGACACGAGTGCATGTCGTCGTCAAAATGCAGTCTTTTGACTGTAAGAGTCGCACATGTTCCGATGAGTACGACACTTAATACTTAGTAATATGTTGTTAAATATGTACGGAACTGTCAATGTTACCATCGTTCTAATTATCTATCACACATACGAGCTCAGGTGCACTGACATGTGGAGCTAAGTCCGTTGCCGCGAAGATACATTTACTAAAGATACTGCCTGTGCACGTAGCAAAGATAGTGCACGCCAAGGATACAACTTACAAGCTTAATGTCGTAAAGTGTATACGCTTTTTTTTTCTTTATTGTATTTCAATTCCCCATCGGGGCAGGCTGGCAGCAGCATATGCGCTGCTCTTCAGCCGAAAGACACAGAACAAACAATAGAAGACATTTAAAAAGAACAAAGGAGAGAATATGGTGAACATAGATATACAATAGGGGGAACATCATGGAAGGCAATAGACAAAAAGCGGGGTGACCGTAAAATGGAGATAAAAACTGTTAAAACTGTTTAAAGTAGCACACACAAAAAGCCACACACTGCGACAGTTAAAAGAACACAAGGCACAATATGACTGGAGCATAAAAGGTATCGATGGATGGTGTAGCACATAACAAACACTGACGGCGAACCTCAAGGCAGTACACAATTAAAATCACACCTCTGGACGCACAGGAGAAACAGCACTAAACACAACACTGATGTGGCACATTGACGATGATCAAAACAGAGGATCTGCCAGGCGCAAGGAGATGAGGGAGACTGGAAGAAGGGAGGGAGGAGAAGAGATGGGGAAGATGAGTGGGGGGCGCGCTGAAGAGGGCCAGGTAGGGAGGGATGTGGGAAGGAAAGAGGCAAGCATGGGGTGCAGGGTCTCAGTGGAGGGGGGGGGGAGAAGGAAAATCCACTCCGCGAGAAGGAGAGAAGAGGAAAAAAGGGGGCCCTGGGGAGCGGGGCGGGGAAACAAGGCCAGGTTATATTTGGAAGGAAGGTTAGATGTCACGGCGAAGTTCGTCATCCAGGAGGGGGAGGCGTTGGAAATTGCCCTGATGAAGGAGATGGAGGGTGTGGAGGTGGAGAGAGGGAGGGATACAGCGATAGAGGCGCGGTAACGGGCGGGAGGTGGAGAGGAAGGAGGAAACCAGAGGGTGGGGGGGATCAAGCCTGCGGACAATGTAAAGGAAGCGGAGATGTTGCAGGAACAGGAGGAGGTGGGGGAAGGGGATCAGTTCATACAGGAGCCATGTGGGGGAAGGAAGGCGGATACGGAAGGCAAGGCGGAGCGCATGGCGTTCAAGGATTTGGAGAGCCTTGTAAAAGCAGGTGGGGGTGAGATCCAGGCAATGCTGGCATAACAGAGGGTAGGACGGATGAGGGATTTGTAGGTGTGGAGGATGGTAGAAGGATGCAATCCCCATGTCAGGCCAGACAGGAGTTTCAGAAGACGGAGGCGGGAATGGGCTTTCTGCTGGACGGTCTGGAGATGAGGGGTCCAGGTGAGGTGTCGGTCGAGGGTGAGGCCAAGGTATTTCAGGGTGGGGGTGAGCTGGTTGGGACGACCATAAAGGGTGAGGTAGAAATCATGGAGGCGAAAGGAGCGAGTGGTGCGGCCTATGATGATTGCCTGGGTTTTGGAGGGGTTGAGATGGAGGAATCACTTGTTACACCAAGTGGTGAACTGGTTAAGGTGGGTTTGGAGGGTACGTTGAGACCGTTGAAGGGTAGGATAGAGAGCCAGGAAGGCAGTGTCATCAGCATACTGGAGAAGGTGGACTGGTGGGGGTGGCTTGGGCATATCAGCTGTGTACAAGAGATAGAGGAGAGGGGAGAGGACAGAACCCTTGGGGACGCCAGCCGTGGGATAAAAGATATGGGAGTTGGTGTTGTGGAGGGTGACATAGGAAGAATGGCGCGAGAGGAAGGAAGTGACCAGACGGACAAAATTGATAGGCAGGGCATAGGTTCGGAGTTTAAAGAGGAGACCAAGATGGCATACACGGTGATAGGCATTTTGGAGGTCAAGGGAAACAAAAATGGTGGAGCGATGGGAGTTGAGCTGGAGGGACAGAAGGTGAGCAAGTTTGAGGAGTTGGTCTTCAGCAGAGAAGGAGGGCTGGAAGCCACACTGGGTATGGGGGAGGAGGTGGTGTTGAGCAGGGTGCTGATGGATACGGTGGGATAGGATGGATTCAAGGACCTTACTGAAGACGGAGGTGAGGCAGATTGGACGATAGGAAGATGTGGCAGAAGGGGGTTTGTTGGGTTTGAGGAATAAGAGGACGCGGGAGGTCTTCCACAGGTCAGGGTAGAAGCCAGTAGAGAGAATGACATTATAGAGATGGGCGAGAACAGTCAGGAAGGAATAGGGGCTTTCTCAAAAGTGACGGTAGGTGACACAGTCGTGACGAGGGGCCGTGTTGCGTTTGGACCGGAGGATAAGTTTAATGTCTTGTGCTGTGATGGGAGTGTTTATGTTGGAGGGGGGCAACTGCCCCAAGTACTGGAGACTAGGAGCAAGTGGAGCGACTGAGTTATCGCCACGTTCCGTGACGGTGGGGAAAAGAGAATAATCAAAGTGGGGATCATCGGGGATGGAGAAGACCTCGGAAAGGGGGGAAGCGAAGTGGTTGGCCTTACTGAGGTTGTCAGGAAGGGGGCGATCGTTATGGAATGTATACGCATACAAAGTATTATATATCAGAGCTCTGCCTTCATCTCATTTACGAGCACTTCAGTTAATGTCAGAGCTTATTAACAGATAACACATGTATTATACTCTATTATGTGATAAATAAATATTTCCATCCTATCCTACTGCCCCTTACAAACATAGCACTATTTAGAAAGCTGTAGGATGTCGACAGATGAAAAGACTTTACGAGATAAAGCTTGTAAGTTGTATCCTTGGTGTGCACTATCTTTGCTATGTGCACAGGCAGTATCTTTAGTAAACGTATTTTCGCGCTAACGGACTTAGCTCCACACGTCAGTGCACCTGAGCTCGTGATAGATAATTAGAACGATGGTAACATTGGCAGTTCCGTACATATTTAACAACATATTGCGAAGTATTAAGTGTCGTACTCATCGGAACTTGTGCGACTCTTACAGTCAAAAGGCTGCATTTTGACGACGACATGCATTCTAGGGTTGGATTCCCTCACTTCCTCATCGAGGACTCGCACGGCCTGGGCTACTCTCAGGGTGTATCTTCGACGTGGAAGAGCCCCAACCGTGCCTGTCGTGCTGTTGCCCGTCTGCACGCCGTCACTACTGCCCGCCGCCGCCGCCGCCGCCGCCGCCGCTGCCGCCGTCTCTCGGTGCTCGCCTCTTCTTCTGCCGCCGTCTCTCGGTGCTCGCCGCTTCTGCCGCCGCCGTCTCTCGGTGTTCGCTGCTGCCTGCAATCATGGACGCCTCAACTACCACCATCATCTACACCTCTCCTTCACCTGCCCCCACTGTAACGTATTGGAGTGCTTCCTCTGGGATTAACCCGTCTCATCCACCTCCCCTACTCACAGTCTCCTCCCCATCTATCTCCTCTCCATCACTGTATCCCCACCTGTACGTCACTCCTGCTCCTACCCCTGCTACTGCACCTGCTGCTGCTCCTGCTCCTGCCTCTGCCCCTGCTCTCACTCCACCCTCCCGCTCCTGTCGCCCGCCGAGACGACTTTCCCCCTCTCCCCCCTTGCAACTACCACTGCTTTCCCTGCCCGAGTCACCGCCCGCCGCGCCACAGTCGCCGCCACAGAGCGCCCTACCCTCTCATCCAGTGCTACTGCCTCACAGGAGGGCCCTGCCACCCACCACCTCCCCATCCATCCAGTCCCTCATCCCTCCTCCCAGGTAACACCCGCCAAAAAATCTTCCAAACGTCCCAGTGGCGACCTCTCCTCTACTCCCTCATCGAAAAAGCCACTGCCTGCCCCACCTCCCGCTGACTCCACTATGGATACCACCCCACCTCCCTCCTCTCCAGCCCCCTCCCTGTATACGTTTGTCCTAGCCAACCCTGATCCGAAATTCCTGGATGCCCGCTCCCTCACCTTTGAAATCTGGAAGTACTTATCCCTCCTCCGGCGCCTTCCCTGCATCACCTTTGGGCCCCACGCATCCCTCACCCCATTCCTTACATCCTCCTCTCCTCGTCAGCCCCAACCGCCTCGTCGTCCGCCGACCCTCACTGCCGTCATCAAAAAACTCAGCCCTGTGGTCACGGAGGCTGAGGTGTTGGCGGAACTGAATGCCCACCCCGCCCTGGAAGTCTGCTCTTCCCACTGTATTTACAACTCCTCTGGCCCTACTTTCCTCATGCGTATATTTACAGAGTCCGCCTCCTCTGTCGACCACCTACTCACGCAGGGATCCCTCATTTTCAACAGCTGCCACCCTGTTGACCCGTCCCGTTCCCCTCCTCAAACCTACCACTGCCAGCGTTGTCTTCTGTACAACGACCTCCGCACCCAAAACTGCAAGAACCCACCCACCTTCCCCCATTGCAAAGCCTCCCACTTCCTTAAATAGTGTCCCAACATCGCCTCCCCCCCCTTCCTGCAACACCTGCAATGAACCTCACACCACCTATTCCTCCAAATGGAAAGCCAAGCCCCCTCCCACCAACCCTGAACTCACTGTCCCCGTTTGCCCCATTGACCCACTCATCCACCATAACAATTCCCTCCGCCCTTCCCCTACAGCAGAAGACATCATCCGGTTCCTCACCATCGTCGTGCAGAACATCCACCCCTTCCAGCGCCCCCACACACTCCAGCAGATTTCCCTTGCCGCCCTCTCTGTTTTCCACTTACACCTATGCCACATACTCCCACAACCAGGCCCACTTTACTTTCACCTGCCTAGACACCCTCGTTTAAGCCCCTCTCTCCCCTTCCCACACTCTTCCCACCTCCAACCTCCTGGCACGTCAACAGTATCGTCTCCTCTACCTCAACATTCGCTCCCTCCCTGCAAACAAATACCTCTTCATGCATACCCTCTCCCAGCACCAAGTTGACTCCTTCATCCTTAATGAAACCTTCCTCCAACCCCACCATGTTGTCCGCACCTCCCCTTATCTCCTTCACTGCACTGACACTCCTCTTCCCCTAGCCCGAGGCGGGGTCACTATAGGCCACCTCAGGCATTTCCCTGTCTGGCCACAACCGCTCCTCAATGACTTGACTGAACACCTTCTCCTCAGCCTATTTTTTCCCTCCCTCACCGTCACCTGTGCCACTATCTACACTCCTGGAAATTGAAATAAGAACACCGTGAATTCATTGTCCCAGGAAGGGGAAACTTTATTGACACATTCCTGGGGTCAGATACATCACATGATCACACTGACAGAACCACAGGCACATAGACACAGGCAACAGAGCATGCACAATGTCGGCACTAGTACAGTGTATATCCACCTTTCGCAGCAATGCAGGCTGCTATTCTCCCATGGAGACGATCGTAGAGATGCTGGATGTAGTCCTGTGGAACGGCTTGCCATGCCATTTCCACCTGGCGCCTCAGTTGGACCAGCGTTCGTGCTGGACGTGCAGACCGCGTGAGACGACGCTTCATCCAGTCCCAAACATGCTCAATGGGGGACAGATCCGGAGATCTTGCTGGCCAGGGTAGTTGACTTACACCGCCTAGAGCACGTTGGGTGGCACGGGATACATGCGGACGTGCATTGTCCTGGTGGAACAGCAAGTTCCCTTGCTGGTCTAGGAATGGTAGAACGATGGGTTCGATGACGGTTTGGATGTACCGTGCACTATTCAGTGTCCCCTCGACGATCACCAGTGGTGTACGGCCAGTGTAGGAGATCGCTCCCCACACCATGATGCCGGGTGTTGGCCCTGTGTGCCTCGGTCGTATGCAGTCCTGATTGTGGCGCTCACCTGCACGGCGCCAAACACGCATACGACCATCATTGGCACCAAGGCAGAAGCGACTCTCATCGCTGAAGACGACACGTCTCCATTCGTCCCTCCATTCACGCCTGTCGCGACACCACTGGAGGCGGGCTGCACGATGTTGGGGCGTGAGCGGAAGACGGCCTAACGGTGTGCGGGACCGTAGCCCAACTTCATGGAGACGGTTGCGAATGGTCCTCGCCGATACCCCAGGAGCAACAGTGTCCCTAATTTGCTGGGAAGTGGCGGTGCGGTCCCCTACGGCACTGCGTAGGATCCTACGGTCTTGGCGTGCATCCGTGCGTCGCTGCCGTCTGGTACCAGGTCGACGGGCACGTGCACCTTCCGCCGACCACTGGCGACAACATCGATGTGCTGTGGAGACCTCACGCCCCACGTGTTGAGCAATTCGGCGGTACGTCCACCCGGCCTCCCGCATGCCCACTATACGCCCTCGCTCAAAGTCCGTCAACTGCACATACGGTTCACGTCCACGCTGTCGCGGCATGCTACCAGTGTTAAAGACTGTGATGGAGCTCCGTATGCCACGGCAAACTGGCTGACACTGACGGCGGCGGTGCACAAATGCTGCGAAGCTAGCGCCATTCGACGGCCAACACCGCGGTTCCTGGTGTGTCCGCTGTGCCGTGCGTGTGATCATTGCTTGTACAGCCCTCTCGCAGTGTCGGGAGCAAGTATGGTGGGTCTGACACACCGGTGTCATTGTGTTCTTTTTCCATTTCCAGGAGTGTATATCCGTCCCAGAGCTCCTCTCCCCTTTGACTTAATTTCCCTTGTTGACCGTACCTTCTCCACCTATGTGATCGCTGCTGACCTCAACATCCACTGCCATGACACTGCCACCCTTCGGCGGTGGCATCAGTTCCTTGCCACCATCCATGGTGACCTTGTTCCTCTCCCGCAGCACACCCGTCCTGAAAGTAACTCCACCCCCGATGTTATCCTCGCTTTCCCCAACCTCCTTGGTCACATCGCCGTTCATGTCCTCAATCCCGTCGGTAGTGACCATCTCCCTGTCCTTCTCACCATCTCCTCTAACCGTCCAGCCACTGCAGCCACCCACCCAGCTGCCCCTCCATAGTCTGTCCATGACTACCCCCGTGCCAATTGGGATGCCTACCGGGAATCCATTTCCTTACAGGTCGAAAGCCACCCCCTCACCTTTCACCACCCTAATGACATCACCCACGCCTCTTCCTTCCTGACGCTGTGACGCTGTGGAGGCTCATGTCCCTACCAAACTCATCCACCCTCACCGCCCTACGCTTCCTCCACAGGCCGTCCTCCTTCTGCGTGAATCCTGCAGGCTCTACCGCTCCTTCCTCTGCACTCGTGACTGGGATACTCTCACCCACCACCGGCAGTTACAGCGACATATCTGGAACCTCCTTACAGCAAAGAAACGACGGGACTGGCGCCAGACATGCACACGCCCAACTCCACCCTCCCTGTCAACTCCTCCAAGTACTGGTCAGCCTTCCACCGCCTTACTGGTAGCCATCCCACCCCGCATTACCCCATCCTCCATGACGATTGACGCTTTCCTCACAACCTCAGTAAGGCTAACCATTTTGCTTCCCACCTATCTGAGGTCGTCTCCATTCCTGACGATCCCCATTTTGATTACTCCCTCTTCCCCACCATCCTTGACCGCACTTGCCCCTAGCTTCCAGTACTTGGATCAGTTATCCCCCTCAGACATCAACACTCCCATCACCACACAAGACATCACACTTGTCCTCCGCTCCAAACGCAATGACGCCCCTGGTCGTGATGGAGTCACCTACCGTCACCTCAAGGAATCCCCTCCATCCTTCCTGTCTGTCTTTGCTACCCTGTACAATGTCCTCCTCTCCACTGGATTTTACCCCGACCTTTGGAAGACTTCCCGTGTCCTGCTGTTCCCTAAACCTAACAAACCCTCCTCTGATACCTCTTCCTATCGTCCAATCTGCCTCACCTCCGTGTTCAGTAAGGTCTTCGAGGCCATCCTCTCTCACCGTATTCACCGCCACCTTAACCAGCTCCGCCTTCTTCCTCTTACCCAATGTGGCTTCCGGCCTTCCTTCTCCACCAACGACCAGCTCTTTAACTTTACCAATCTTCTTTCCCTCCAACTTAACTCCCGTTGCTCCGCTATCTTTGTTTCCCTTGATCTCCAGAACGCCTATGGCCGTGTTTGACATCCCGGGCTCCTCTTTAAACTCCAGACCTATGCTCTCCCCATCAACTTTGTCTGTCTCATTGCTTCCTTCCTCTCCCATCGCCACTCCTATATGACTATACCCAATTCCAACTCCCGTACTTTCTACCCTATTGCTGGCGTGCCCCAAGGGTCTGTCCTTTCCCCTCTCCTCTATCTCCTGTACACTGCTGATATGCCCAAACCTCCCCCTCCTGTTCATCTTCTCCAGATCGCTGATGACACCGCCTTCCTAGCCTTTTATCCTACCCTTCAACGGTCCCAATGTACCCTCTCCAAACCCACCTTGACCAATTCACCGCTTGGTGCAACCAGTGGTTCCTCCATGTTAATCCCTCCAAGACCCAGGCAATCATCATAGCCCACACCTCCTGCTCCTTCCGCCTCCACGATTTCTACCTCACCCTTTATGGCTGTCCTATCCACATCACTCCTACCCTCAAATACCGTGGCCTCACCCTCGACCGCCACCTCACCTGGACTCCCCATCTCATTACCATCCAAAACAAAGCTAACAACCGCCTCCGCCTCCTGAACTGTCGGGCTGGACGTGGGGTCTGCATCCTTCCACCATCCTTCACACCTACAAATCCTTGATCCGCCCCATCCTTTGTTATGCCAGCGTCGCTTGTATTTCCGCCCCTCCCCGGTTCTATAAAGCCCTCCAAATCCTCAAATGCCATGCGCTCCGCCTCGCCTTCCACATCCACCTTCTGTCCCCCACGCACATCCTCTATGACCTCATCCCCTTCCCTCACCTTCTCCTTTTCCTTGAATGCATCCGCACACTGCATATTGTCTGCCGCCTTGATCCCCCTCACCCACTGGTGTCTTCCTTCCTCTCCACCCCCAACCAGTTGCTGTGCCTTTACCGTTGTGTCCCACCCTCTCTCCATCTCCACACCCTCCATCTCCTTTCCCAACACAACTTCCACCGTCTACCCCTCCCGGATGATGAGCTTCGCCCTAACATCTACCCTTCCTACCAACTCTAACCCCATCTTCCTGCCTCCTCCTCAGGGCACCCTCTCCTCCCCTCCCTCCTCCTGAGCAGCTTCCCCCTCCTACTCCCCCTCCATCTCTTGTGCCTCCTTTCAGTGTCTCTGCGCTCCCTCCTGCCCTGTCTTCCCTCTTCCTCTCCCGCCCCATGTGTCTCCAGCCTCTTCGTGAACCCACTGATGCCCCTCCTCTCTTCATCCCGCCGCTTTCCCAGCTGCCCCATGCTCTCCCCTCCTTTTCCATCCTCTCTGACCTTTCCCTCGGCAGGTCCCATCTGGCAGTTTTATTCTTCATCGTGTGTGCTCCAAGTGAGTTTTAAGTGTGTTGTTCCGAAGTGTTTTTAATACTGTGGCCGACCTTTAACCTGTGCATGCGCATTCAGTGTCTTCTCTGTGTTTTAAGAATCGCCAACTGTGTTTTTTAACTTTCTGGTGACTTTTTTAACTGTCCCCCATGAACGTCTTCATGTCCGTGTATTTTTATCTCCATTTTCTCCCCTTCTCTGTTTTATGTTCCCCTTTTTTATCTCATTCTGTATGTATCATTTTATTCTTGTTTTAGTTGTCGTGTCACTCGGCTGAAGAGCAATGGATTGTGCCACTGACTGCCCTCCCCTGCCCATATGGGCAGGGGAATGAAATCACAATAAAGAAGAAAAAAAAAGAAAACGACGACGTGTACTCGTGTCAGATAGTCTTATATTCTGACAGAATGTGAGTAATGTACATTTCTCACCAATTTTTAGAAGTGCGCTACTATCTTAATGAAATGTTTACTTAATTATGCATATGCGCCCTGTGCTTCACTTTTGTATTTTTTGTGTTGAGGTAACTTTTGCAGTGTTGCTTGAAAATGACCATAAGGCCGAAATTGCAATCGTAATAAGAAATATTTTATACGGTCAATGGCGACTATGATGTCTTATAAGAAATTATTTGTTATAGTTATACTGATAGGAAAACTTATTTTGGAGAATTCTGAACGAGATACAGTGTATTAAATTTTTGATTTTACCATACAGTAGTCCATTTGAGGCGCTGAGAACCATTAAGCACATCATTGTCAATTGTAAGACAGTAGACTTTATTTGTGCTTCTGACATCTGTTGATCTTATGGTGGGTCTGGTTTATTTGTACTGTAGGCCCACAGTGTACATATATATGAACATTCACGGAAAGCTATCTCACTGGTTAGTGTGATGTTACTTAAATGTGGGGTCGAAGACGGGTGATTTTGGCCCTTATGGCTCACAGCGGCTCATTTGTATTATAGTCAAGTGACCTTGTTTGTAGGTAGTACTACCTGAATTAATCATTTCCGCAAATGGCAGTTTGTGTTTGGAATTACTTTGCAGGTATCGGATTTCCTGTGCAGTGTCAACCTGAACTCTTTTGAATCTGTGTTAAGTGCTTGCAGAACAGAAAATTATCACGAAAAGTTAGCCCGAAAAGAATGAAGGCCACCCTGACCAGATCCATTGTCTGAGAAAGTGACGAAATCAAATAAGCGTAACTACAAGCGAACATTTAACAAAGAAGTGTACCAAAAGCTTAAGCTGTTGTGTGAGTGCAACTTATAGGAATGTCTGATTTTCAGCCCGGAAGTTAATTCGTTAACTAATACATGTATTAGCGATGTTGTACATTTGTCTCACAAAATAAAATAGTACGAAAACTCCTACTTACACAAAAATGCGAAACGAAGAGACCGCCGGAGTGGCCGAGCGGTTCTAGGCGCTACAGTCGAACCGCGCGACCGCTACGGTCGCAGGTTCGAATCCTGCCTCGGGCATGGATGTGTGTGATGTCCTTAGGTTAGTTAGGTTTAAGTAGTTCTAAGTTCTAGGGGACTGATGACCACAGCAGTGAAGTCCCATAGTGCTCAGAGCCATTTGAACCACTTTTGAAACGAAGAGTACTGAAAATTTAAACTTTATTTCGTTCTTGCCACAAACTGTACTTAATTATGTACACAACAACAAAATTCCACAAAAACTATACTTTCTTTTTTTCCGACAAGTTATGCATGTTACTATTATTATTATTATTATTATTATTATTATTATTATTCACAGCAGCTAAAGTTGTATAAATATGTTGATAAGGATAACTGTTATGCAGCAGATGCTATTTATTTCACACTCTGATATTTATATGAACTCAAAAATTTGTGAACACCCGCAATGTATATCTACGAGCTGCCACTGCACAAAAGTATATAAAAAATTAAGCTCACAAATCGAACAAGGTAAAAAGATGCTAAATAACGTCATCAGTACACCAGTAGGCAACGGTCGATCGAGAAAAACCACACACATAACTCAACACAGGACATCAAATGAATAAGTTAAACACATAATTGAGGGCGAGCGAGAGAGATACTTTCTACTTGTCTTCCTACGTTTATGCGTCCGATTATTTACCATTGTTATGTGGAATGTGACCGACAGTGCAAAGCCTCGGTGTTCCATTTGCTGCCATTAACGCACAATGTCTTCTCGCAACGACAACATTGTCGGGTTGCTAATAGTCTCAAGGAGCGATGTGGCCTGCGACTCTGGGACCAACTGGCGGTTTTTTTACGCGGAGTCTGACCACAAAGACCACCTGGACGGCTGGCCCACTGTGCTGCAGCCTTTTGTCGCAGCCGCCTGACCGCACACAAAATTTTACGGCTCTCCTCGTTTCACTTCGAGACGGCCAACTCTGCTCTGCTGTGCACCACTTTTCACTGCTGAGAACAGCAAAGTCCCAACATCTGCTTTCGTGAGATCCTCAGCCACGATTCTGGTGAGGATTTAAGGCTGATTTCTTAGACGAGATAGACAGTGCGTCACATAGGAACCTACTATACTTCTGGGTCAGCTGAGGGTTGGAGTCCGATTGCAGGAGACTTCTGAAGTAAAAGTTATCCTTGTGTTACTGTAGTGTCTCCACCTAGGACGTTATATAATTACGGCGACTTCGTGCGCAGCTTTGGTTTCATCTATTATTGCAGTTATACTCCTCAAGCTGCCTTACGGAGTATGTTGGAGTTACGACATTTGCACCTACATCTATACCCAGCAAACCACTGTCAAGTACGTGACAAAGGCTACGTTCTATTGCAACAGTTATTACAGCTTTTTCACTGTATCAGTTATTAGGGCCTATCCTGTTTCATTCATGTACGGACCGCGGGAGCGATATCTGTGGGATCGAGAAGCAGGCTGTAGTATATTCCTAGAATCAACATTTAAAGCCGGTTCTTGAAACTTTGTTAGTAGACTGTCTCGGGATCGTTTCCGTCTGTCATCAAGACTCTGGCAGTTCAGTTCTTTCAGCAGGTCTTTGACACTCTCACGCGGATCAAACAAACCTACTGCCCTTCTCTGTATATGGTTAATAAACCCCGCTAGTCCTCTTTGGTACGACTCCTGCGCACTCGATCAATATTCTAGGACGTATCGCACGAGTGACTTGTGAGCAATCTCCTTTGTAGACAGATTGCGTTTCCGTAATATTCTACCAACAAACCGAATTCTAGCACCTGCTTAACTGACTACTAATTCTTTCAACTTTCCATTTCATGGCCACACTTCGTACAAATCCTCCCACTCTATGCCCATGGTGTAGCAACCGCGATATTTTTTCAGAAGGAAAGATAAGTCTATGTTGCAAAGACAGCAGAAGGTTCATTAACGCGTTTCGCTTTTTTTAAAGCATCTTCAGAATTTCTGTATGGAAAAAATACATAAGAATATGCTAGGGTTATGGTCCTATCTACCATGATAAAGTTGTAAAATCTTTTTTAAAAAATAGTACACTACGGCCATTAAAATTGCTACACCAAGAAGAAATGCAGATGATAAAGGGGTATTCATTGGACAAGTATATTACACTAGAACTGACATATTATTACATTTTCACGCAATTTGGGTGCATAGATCCTGAGAAATCAGTACCCAGAACAACCACCTCTCGCCGTAATAACGGCCTTGATACGCCTAGGCATTGAGTCAAACAGTGCTTGGATGGCATGTACAAGTACAGCTGCCCGTGCAGCTTCTACACGATTCCACAGTTCATCAAGAGTAGTGACTGGCGTATTGTGACGAGCCAGTTGCTCGGCCACCATTGACCATACATTTCCGGTTGGTGAGAGATCTGGAGAATGTACTGGCCAGGGCAGCAGTCGAACATTTTCTGTATCCAGAAAGGCCTGTACAGGACTTGCAACCTGCGGTCGTGCATTATCCTGCTGAAATCTAGGGTTTCGCAAGGATCGAATGAAGGGTAGAGCCACGGGTCGTAACACATCTGAAATGTAACGTCCACTGTTCAAAGTGCCGTCAGTGCGAACAAGAGGTGACCGAGACGTGTAACCAATGGCACCCCATACCATCACGTCGGGTGATACGCCAGTATGGCGATGACGAATACACGTTTCCAATGCGCGTCCACCGCGATGTCACCAAAAAAGGATGCGACCACCATGATGCTGTAAACAGAAGCGGGATTCATCCGAAAAAATGACGTTTTGCCATTCGTGCACGCAGGTTCGTCGTTGAGTACACCATCGCAGGCGCTCCTGTCTGTGATGCAGCGTCAAGGGTAACCGCAGCCAATGGTCTCCGAGCTAATAGTCCATGCCATATTTGGGGGGCAAGTAATATATTACCTGACTCTTTGAACGTACGCTCCCAGAATTGCAACAGTAACCTTCTCCGTGATGTAACGCTCCTGTTGTAGCGTCTATTACTGGAGTCGCTCCGAGTAAACGACAGTGTGAGGAGTCCTGCCGCTCATCGTTGAATATTATCTTTTCTATTAATTCTACTTTGTTAGGGTCCCAGACTGATGAACAACACTCAAGAACCTATGGAACTGGTGTTTCCTAAGACACTTCTTTTGTGGACGAATTGTTGTTGTTGTGGTCTTCAGTCCTGAGACTGATTTGATGCAGCTCTCCATGCTACTCTATCCTGTGCAAGCCTCTTCATCTCCCAGTACCTACTGCAACCTACATCCTTCTGAATCTGCTTAGTGTATTCATCTCTTGGTCTCCCTCTACGATTTTTACCCTTCACGCTGCCCTCCAACACTAAATTGGTGATCCCTTGATGCCTCAGAACATGTCCTACCAATCGATCCCTTTTTCTAGTCAAGTTGTGCCACAAACGTCTCTTCTCCCCAATCCTATTCAACACCTCCTGATTAGTTATGTGATCTACCCATCTAATATTCATCATTCTTCTGTAGTACCACATTTCGAAAGCTTCTATTCTCTTCTTGTCTAAACTATTTATCGTCCATGTTTCACTTCGATACATGACCACAATCCATACAAATACTTTCAGAAACGACTTCCTAACACTTAAATCTCTACTCGATGTTAACAAACTTCTCTTCTTCAGAAACGCTTTCCTTGCCATTGCCAATCTACATTTTATATCCTCTCTACTTCGACCATCATCAGTTATTTTGCTCCCCAAATAGCAAAACTCCTTTACCACTAAGTGTCTCATTTCCTAATTTAATTCCCGCAGCATCACCCGACTTAATTCGACTACATTTTATTATCCTCGTTTTGCTTTTGTTGATGTTCATCTTACATCCTCCTTTCAAGACACTGTCCATTCCGTTCAGCTGCTCTTGCAGGTCCTTTGCTGTCTCTGACAGAACAAAATGTCATCGGCGAACCTCAAAGTTTTTATTTCTTCTCCATGGATTTTACTTCCTACTCTGATTTTTCTTTTGTTTCCTTTACTACTTGCTCAATATACAGATTGAATAACATCGGGGATAGACTACAACCCTGTCTCACTCCCTTCCCAACCAATTCTTCCCTTTCGTGCCCCTCCACTCTTATAACTGCCATCTGGTTTCTGTACAAATTGTAAATAGCCTTCCAAATGGTTCAAATGACTCTGAGCACTATGGGACTTAACATCTGAGGTCATCAGTCCCCTAGAACTTAGAACTACTTAAACCTAACTAACCTAAGGACATCACACACATCCATGCCCGAGGCAGGATTCGAACCAGCGACCGTAGCGGTCGCGCGGTTCCAGACTGAAGCGCCTAGACGCGCTCGGCCACTCTGGCCGGCGTATATAGCCTTTCGCTCCCTGTATTTTACCCGTGCCGCCTTTAGAATTTGAAAGAGAGTATTCCAGTCAACATTGTCAAAAGCTTTCTCTAACAAGGGAACCTCCCCATCGCGCTCCCCTCAGATTTAGATATAACTTGGCACAGTGAATAGGCCTCGAAAAACTGAACACAGATCAATCGAGAAAACAGGAAGAAGTTGTATGGAACTATGAAAAAAACAAAATATACAAACTGAGTAGTCCATGCTCAAGATAAGCAACATCAAGGACAGAACTAAGCCGGGAGCGCCGTGGTCCCATGGTTAGCGTGAGCAGCTGCGGAATGAGAGGTCCTTGGTTCAAATCTTCTCTGGAGCGAAGAGTTTAATTTTGTATTTTCAGACAATTATCAAAGTCCAAGCACTTACATATAATCAACTTCGCTCTCTAAAATTCCAGCACATGTTCAGATTTGCTTGAACATATGCAGGATTTGACGTTCTACACAAGGAAAAATTTGAAAACGTTAAAAACATACGTTTTGACAGAGCATAGGGAAAACTGTGCGACTGTAAACTGTTGCATTCATTTGTTGCAGTTTATGTGACAAACTTATGTTTTTATCACTTTTTTGGGAGTGATTATCACATCCACAAGAAAACCTAAATGGGCAAGGTAGAAGAGTCTTTTTACCCATTCGCCAAGTGTACAAGTTAGGTGGGTCGACAACATATTCCTGTCATGTGACGCACATGCCGTCACCAGTGTCATATACAATATATCAGACTTGTTTTCCTGTGGAGGAATCGGTTGACCTATGATCTTGCGATGAAATGTTTTCGGTTCCCATTGGAGAGGCACATCCTTTTGTTTACTAATCGCACGGTTTTGCCGTGCGGTCGCAAAACAGACACTAAACTTATTACAGTGAAGAGAGACGTCAATGAACGAACGGACAGATCATAACTTTGCGAAAATAAAAGTAAAATTTTCACAAGGAGGAAGCTGCTCACGCTAACCACGGGACCACGGCGCTCCTGAGCTCACGCTATCCTTGATGTTGCGTATCTTGCACATGGACTACTCAGTTTGTATATTTTGCTTATTTTATTCATAGTTCCACACAACTTCTTCCTGTTTTCTCGATTGATCTGTGTTCGGTTTTTCAAGGCCTATTCACTGTGCCAACTTATAACAAAATCTGAGGGGGGTGCGATGGGGAGGTTCCCTTGTAAGTCTACAAATGCTAGAGACGTAGGTTTGCCTTTCCTTAATCTTTCTTCTAAGATAAATCGTAGGGTCAGTATTGCCTCACGTGTTCCAGCATTTCTACGGAATCCAAACTGATCTTCCCCGAGGTCGGCTTCTAGCAGTTTTTCCGTTCGTCTGTAAAGAATTCGTGTTAGTATTTTGCAGCTGTGACTTGTTAAACTGATAGTCCGGTAATTTTCACATCTGTCAACACCTGCTTTCTTTGGGATTGGAATAGTTATATTCTTCTTGAAGTCTGAGGGTATTTCGCCCGTCTCATACATCTTGCTCACCAGATGGTAGAGTTTTGTCAGGACTGGCTCTCCCAAGGCCATCAGTAGTTCCAATGGAATGTTGTCTACTCCCGGGGCCTTGTTTCGACTCAGGTCATTCAGTGGTCTGTCAAACCCTTCACGCAGTATCGTATCTCCCATTTCATCTTCATCTACAGCCTCTTTCATTTCCGTAATATTGTCCTCAAGTACATCGCCCTTGTATAGACCCTCTACATACTCCTTCCAACTCTTTGCTTTCCCTTCTTTGCTTAGAACTGGGCTTCCATCTGAGCTCTTGATATTCATGCAAGTGGTTCTCTTCTCTCCAAAGGTCTTTAATTTTCCTGTAGGCAATATCTATCTTACCCCTAGTGAGATAAGTCTCTACATCCTTACATTTGTCCTCTAGCCATCCCTGCTTAGCCATTTTGCACTTCCTGTCGATCTCATTTTTGAGACGTTTGTATTCCTTTTTGCCTGCTTCATTTTTTATATTTTCTCCTTTCATTAATTAAATTCCATATTTCTTCTGTTACCCAAGGATTTCTACTAGCCCTCGTCTTTTCACCTACTTGATCCTGTGCTGCCTTCACCACTTCATCCCTCAAAGCTACCTATTCTTCTTCTTCGGTATTTCTTTTCCCCATTCCTGTCAATTGTTGCCTTATGCTCTCCCTGAAGCTCTGTGCAACCTCTGGTTTAGTCAGTTTATCCAGATTCCATCTCCTTAAATTCCCACCTTTTTGCATTTTTTTCAGTTTTAATCTACAGTTCATAACGAGCAGATTGTGGTCAGAGTCCACATCTCCCCCTGGAAATGTCTTACAATTTAAAACCTGGTTGCTAAATCTCTGTCTTACCATTATATGATCTATCTGATACCTTCTAGTATCTCCAGGATTCTTCCATCGAATGGACGAATTACACTTGCTTAAGAATCTTCCAATGAATATCCTCCTGGCATCTGCTTTTCTAACAGTTTGTTTTATGTGGTCATTCCTCATTAGGTCGCTCCGTATGGTCATTCCTAGGTATCTTGCGGTTGTTATCGTTTCCAGTTTCCCATAATGGCGAAAATGCACCTCCTTCCCCGTTTTATAAGTACTATGTTCAGGTTCTACTGAATATCCCAGCGACAGCCATCAATTCTCCAAGGGTCTTCCTGCATTGCGCTACAGCCTCCTGACTTTACCATCTTGGTACAGACAGCATCATCATCTACAAGAAACCTCATGCAGTTTCCGATGTTATCCGTGTGTGTGTGTGTGTGTGTGTGTTGGGGTTTATGGGCGCTCAACATCGAGGTCATCAGCGCCCTGACACACATTAAAAGGAACGAATGTGGAGAGACCTAATAAAACTGAAAAACACATTCAAAGAAAGCAGGAAAAGAGAGAAATTACTACATAAGAAAGTAAAAGCTAAGGGAAGGGAAAACATAGCAACAAGAATGACACAGGAAAGTGTCATTGGCTGGCCACTTACATAAAAGATGGGCGAGCTTGTCACACAGTGAGCAAATTAATATCCTCTCCCTAAAATCTTTGTAAAAACATTTGACAAGGCACAGAACTTTAAAACTTTAACCACATTCGTCCGAGTGTTGCCTAAAAGAGTTGGCAGGTCCGCTGGCAAATCAGCCGAGGCCCGCTGGTCAGAAAATAAAACACAATCCAGTAAAATGTGGCTCACAGTGACCTGGACGCCGCAAGCACCACACAATGGAGGGTCTTCTCGCCGGAGCAGGAAGCCATGCGTCAAAGGGCTGTGGCCTATTCGAAGCCGAGTGAGGAGAACCTCGTCCCGTCGACGGGGCTGAAAGGAAGTACACCACACACGCGTTGTGGGTTTGACTAGACGGAGCTTATTGTCAGTCACTTCCAGCCACTCATCCTCCCACCGACACATGACTCGGGAGCTCAACAGCGAGGTGAGTGCGTGCAACGGGATAGCACACTGAGATACGTGTGGATCAAGACACGCCTCCTTGGCTGCGAGATCTGCCCTTTCATTCCCAGCAATGCCGACATGCCCCGGAACCCAGCAGAAAGCTACAACCTTCCCCAGTCGCTGTAGCCGGAGGAGGGCATCCTGGGTGGTCTGGACTACTTTATCCGCCGGATACAAATGGTGCAATGATTGAAGGGCACTGAGTGAATTGAAACAGACAAGAAATTTAAGAGAGGAAGAAAGTCTCATCGGCTCCAGTGCCCGCAAGATCGCAGACAATTCTGCATCAAAGACAGTAAAAGTCTGAGGCAGGCGGACCTTGAGGACACGATCCGGAAAAACAACTGAGCAACCCACGGAATCCCCTTGTTTCGACCCATCCGTAAAAACAGCTACATAGTCGTGGTGCTCAGATAAAATAGCAGAAAATGCTGCAGTAAAAACGGTGGCAGGAGTGCAATCTCTCTTGTACTGCAATAAATCTAAAATCACACGTGGCCTCATTAGTAACCAGGGTGGCAGGCGGTTAAAACCCAGGATTTGGGGTTGGACAGACTCCACACCGAGGGACTCAAGCACACGGTGCACTCTGATCCCAAACGGCAACGTAGCCCGGGGACGGCGGGAAAAAAGGCGATCCAGAGGTGGAAGGGCAACAAGATGGTGAGCAGGCGAGCTGGGAGCTGCAAGAAACTTACAAGCTTGGCGCACCATATATATAGTGTACACAGTAATGGCCCTACAACGATTCTTTCGGGTGCCACTGTAATTACCTTTACATGTGTCGATTTTGCCTCGTTAACAATAACGTATTGAGTTTTACCTCTTAGGAATTCCTGAATACAGTCATAAGGTGGTCCGATGTTCTCTAAACTATAGTGTGGAACTGTATCGAATGCTTTCCGGAAGTATAGGAGCACGTCAGCAAACCTGAGTGCCTACGTTTACGGTGCTATGGTCTCACGGGCTTTTTGTGGAGAAGATTTTGTTCCAGAAACGTTATTTTATGGCTAGCATGTGAAACGAAGTAGTATTCCACTCCACAGGTCACGTTCTTGCTTTAATTTTTTGCTAGCACTTATTCAGAGATGCAGCTTTTACCTTATAGGTCGAAACTAATGAGAAGCCCTGTTACCGAGCAGAGTATTTGTTGAGAAAGGGGTATTTGGAAAGATAAAGAGTAGTAATTAACTGTTCTAACTAAGTTGCATACCACATTCATAAGATTAGTTTATTTTTAATCCATTAGTACCAAAATGCTGAAACTAGCATGTATACTACATATATAAATGCAAAATTCATCTGGGTTAATACACTCTTAAGTTGCAGTACACCAAAGACACAAAAAAAAAAACAAGCAACTGGTATGTCGCAGCTTCTGCGGAAGAAGGCGATGCAAAGAAACATATGCCGGAGATACAGTGTCAAAGTATCTTGCAGCCTCTGTGAGGCTTAAGTGTGAATTGTATCACTGTGCTGATGTAGAGGTAGATGTCTTATAAAACTATTTGCAACATTCTAGTGAAGTGAGTGAATTGCAGGTAGCGAGAGTTCGCTGAGTTTGCTACATTTATGGCAATAAACTTTCACCTCTCTTACTTTCATTACACTACTGCTACTACTATTATACTACTAACACTACTACGTCAGCCTTCGGCAGACCGGGGTCCACGAGATACACGGGCTTCGCAACGAACTTGTGACGTCACACTAGTCGGCTTGCCCGCCACACTTGGCGAACGCTCGATTCTGTGCAGGGCCCACGGGAAATTAATGTTTAATTGAGAAGGTAAGCACTAAAGGTCTTAACTTAGTAGTGTGATATAGAGAGGTTGCAGGCAAATTAAAAGTGCAGTCAAGAACTTTTAAACTCGTCTGAAATACACTCCTGGAAATGGAAAAAAGAACACATTGACACCGGTGTGTCAGACCCACCATACTTGCTCCGGACACTGCGAGAGGGCTGTACAAGCAATGATCACACGCACGGCACAGCGGACACACCAGGAACCGCGGTGTTGGCCGTCGGATGGCGCTAGCTGCGCAGCATTTGTGCACCGCCGCCGTCAGTGTCAGCCAGTTTGCCGTGGCATACGGAGCTCCATCGCAGTCCTTAACACTGGTAGCATGCCGCGACAGCGTGGACGTGAACCGTATGTGAAGTTGACGGACTTTGAGCGAGGGCGTATAGTGGGCATGCGGGAGGCCGGGTGGACGTAACGCCGAATTGCTCAACACGTGGGGCGTGAGGTCTCCACAGTACATCGATGTTGTCGCCAGTGGTCGGCGGAAGGTGCACGTGCCCGTCGACCTGGGACCGGACCGCAGCGACGCACGGATGCACGCCAAGACCGTAGGATCCTACCGCAGTGCCGTAGGGGACCGCACCGCCACTTCCCAGCAAATTAGGGACACTGTTGCTCCTGGGGTATCGGCGAGGACCATTCGCAACCGTCTCCATGAAGTTGGGCTACGGTCCCGCACACCGTTAGGCCGTCTTCCGCTCACGCCCCAACATCGTGCAGCCCGCCTCCAGTGGTGTCGCGACAGGCGTGAATGGAGGGACGAATGGAGACGTGTCATCTTCAGCGATGAGAGTCGCTTCTGCCTTGGTGCCAATGATGGTCGTATGCGTGTTTGGCGCCGTGCAGGTGAGCGCCACAATCAGGACTGCATACCACCGAGGCACACAGGGCCAACACCCGGCATCATGGTGTGGGGAGCGATCTCCTACACTGGCCGTACACCACTGGTGATCGTCGAGGGGACACTGAATAGTGCACGGTACATCCAAACCGTCATCGAACCCATCGTTCTACCATTCCTAGACCGGCAAGGGAACTTGCTGTTCCAACAAGACAATGCACGCCCGCATGTATCCCGTGCCACCCAACGTGCTCTAGAAGGTGTAAGTCAACTACCCTGGCCAGCAAGATCTCCGGATCTGTCCCCCATTGAGCATGTTTGGGACTGGATGAAGCGTCATCTCACGCGGTCTGCACGTCCAGCACGAACGCTGGTCCAACTGAGGCGCCAGGTGGAAATGGCATGGCAAGCCGTTCCACAGGACTACATCCAGCATCTCTACGATCGTCTCCATGGGAGAATAGCAGCCTGCATTGCTGCGAAAGGTGGATATACACTGTACTAGTGCCGACATTGTGCATGCTCTGTTGCCTGTGTCTATGTGCCTGTGGTTCTGTCAGTGTGATCATGTGATGTATCTGACCCCAGGAATGTGTCAATAAAGTTTCCCCTTCCTGGGACAATGAATTCACGGTGTTCTTATTTCAATTTCCAGGAGTGTAGTTACTCACTCCCCTCAGGAGAGGGTTGCTGGCACTCCTGTAAGACCTGCAGTGTTACTTGATGTGACGTACGCGCCACGGACTGTCTTCCACGTGGGTCTGGTACCCTGAGACTATCGATGTACCTGAAGCAGAAAGTTTTTGGGCCCAAGTGACACCCGTGGTATTTAGTTTTCTTCGGTGTAGATGGCGAGGGAATGGTCAACTTCCGTCGCCGTAAAGGCGTGCGTAACTCTTTTCGCGAGCGGGCACGTCTACTGAATGTGAGACGGAGAAGACTGGTTACGGCCGCGTCTGTTGTAACGTGCTTTATGGCAAACACATGGAACTCTGTTGAGGAACTGTTATACGTTTCGCGGGCCCAGTGTCTTCCTTAGCCATTTCTATTATTAATGTTAATTATCACAATATAGAGACAATTTTAGGCGTATTAGGTTCAAAAAAATGGCTCTGAGCACTATGGGACTCAACATCTTAGGTCAGAAGTCCCCCAGAACTTAGAACTACTTAAACCTAACTAACTTAAGAACATCACACACACCCATGCCCGAGGCAGGATTCGAACCTGCGACCGTAGCAGTCCCGCGGTTCCGGAGTGCAGCGCCAGAACCGCTAGACCACCGCGGCCGGCAGGCATATTAGGGCTGCACATTTCCAATTAATAGGTTTTCGCGAGTGCCTCGCTTTAATCCTAACGTGTGCTGGACGGACAATTAAAACTGTCACGGAAAATACTTATAAGGCTGACGCGAAACGTACGTTTGATAATGAACAGGAGAACTGCCCATCACAAAAAAGGCACCGTTTAGTTGTGGTCACACATCTGCATACAAGCATCCTCCACGTCCTCTGTCCTGAATATTTCGCTGTCTCATGACTGGGTGAGTGAGCTGAACAGAAATGTTCAGTGATCAGTTGAATGCAACACAAATTGCTCACGATAAAACAGAGCGTGTCCATTGTCGAGTGTTAAGCGAAACACAGTCCGTGAAAGACGTGTGTGGAGCTCTTTGCCCAAGACTTTACGGTTGGAAAAGTTTTGGAAGAACCACCAGCAAAATATGAGATGCGAAACTTCGTGGCAAAATAAAGGGAAACGGGCTCTGTAGCGAACAAAAACCGTGTTGTCCTTTAACAAAGGCCGGTCACGCGTCATTGTTACTATATTTTACCCCGCTCTGACAAATGCCAGTACATTTGCAGTAATAATTGGTAGCATTCAGTCATATTTCTGTGCTACACAAGGCTCATAAGGCGTTTCGAGATACATTAGGATGTAAAACTTAGCTCCAGAAGTTAAAACACTAAAAAATATACCACCAATAATAACTGCAGCGTTTTTAAGATTAAATAGAATAAGAACACAGAGACCTGTCAGTCCTTGTATTAAAATCATCAATATCAGTCATTCGCCGTCCCATCTCTTACCGCACACTGCACCACGCCCGTTTCACTGATCTGCTGTGGGCTCCAAGAATGTCAACTTTCCGCCTATGCAGGGCTCCGGGGGTTGTTGTGAACTGAACATGTCCGCGTTATTGCTGAACGCAACAATTGGCCCAACCATAATGCTGTTCTATCGGTCACCCGCTGTTCCTCATTTCAAGAGCCCTTTTTCGCCAGCGTCTATCTATTCCGTAAAACAGGTATTACAAATTTTTATCACGTCTCTGCCTTAAAATAATTCTACAAAGGCGCTAAGAAATTTCGTTTCCTTCCTTTTAGTTGTACGTTCAGAATACTGCCATCTGTCGTTTCACGAATGGCGATCCCAAATTCTTCTAGCAAGCTGAGCTTTTTCCCTTTCTTTTCGATTACTTAATGCGTGTTCAGGTCTACGTGGACGTTCTTCATTCCCCAATTCTTTCATAGCCTCTTATACGTTGTCTCAACGTGTTTTCTCAGTGCCTTTTGTAATTGCACTTAATGAATGACTTCGTTAGGTTTTTACTTATCACGCATTGTGTGCATTCACTGGCTACGTGCATATCTAAAATAGGTGCAATTGTAGTTCCTATAGATTTTCATAATTTAACTTGCAGTATATTGATTTATAACTGATCGATTAGCGGTTTCTTTAACCAAAGCTAATAATTTCTCGTACGTTTCCCATATCGCTCTTTTGTACACCACTGAACTGTGTGTACCGCACTCACAGGCACACCAGTGTGTTTTCTTCCAGTGTATGAGGTACGTTTGCCGTTGTACAAGCCTACGAGGAGAAGGACAGCCAGAGCACAGACAACACTCGTTGCGCGGAATCACAGGTCCAACAAGAATGGTTTTAAGTTTCAGGGCGTAGGTCTGTCTCTAAGTTCCTGTTAAAGTTAAATCTTTTCCAGGAATAAATTTAGTCCATTAAGACAAAGCCGAGTCCAAGTGAGATTAGGTTCTGAGTTGCATGCATTTAAGTTATTTTCCTGAAAGAGTCCGATTAATCTCCACGCTGAGGTGACAAGTCACGGGATATGTCCTGATATCGGGACGGAACTCCTTTTGCCCGGCATTGTGCAGAACTCGACATGGCAAGGTCCCTGTAGAAATACTAAGCCAGGCTGCCTCTATAGCCATGATTGCGAAGCTGTTTCCGGTGTAGGACTTTATACACGAGCTAACCTCTCGATTGTGTTATCACTAACGACCAGACAGTTACGTACCACTGTTTTGTCAGGCGTCAATAGAGCTGTTATCTGATAGTAAAAAGCTAACTAACGACAGTAGCAGTACGTACTTGTCACATTAGCTTGTATTCTATAAAAAGAGTAGAAAATCGGATGCACATAATTACCGGCCAATTTCACTGACGTCGATTTGTTGTAGAATCATGGAACATACTTTGTGTTCAGACATAATGACCTTTCTAGACTCTGAAAGCTCATCTGCAGAAACCAGCACGGTTTTAGGAAACAGCGGTCATACGAGACACAGCTGGCCCTCTTTGTGCATGATTTACAACAGGCTCTAGATACCGGCTCCCAGGTTGATGCCATATTTCTCGACTTTCGAGAAGCGTTTGACTCAGTTGCGCACTGTCGCTTGCTACAAAAAGTGCACGCTTACGGTCTATCCAATGACATATGCGGTTGCATAGAAGTTTTTCTAACAGACAGGGATCAGTATGTCGTCCTGAACGGGGTAACTTCAACAGAAACAAGAGCAACTTCAGGTGTGCCCCAGGGCAGCGTAATAGGTCCTCTGCTTTTTACGATTTACATAAACGATATGGCTGACGGTATTGACAGCGGCCTTAGACTGTTTGCTGATGATACTGTAGCCTACAGGAAAGTAGTATCGCATAAAACTTGTGACCAAATCAATATGGATTTGCAGAAAATAAATACGTGGTGTAATGACTGGCAGTTGTCTCTGAATATTAGTAAGTGTAACCTACTGCGTATAACAAGGCGAAAATCCCCATTAATGTATGGGTACAAAATAAATGGTCTTTGGAAGCGGTAACATCAGTCAAGTATCTGGGTGTGACTATTCGAAATGATCTCAAATGGAATGATCAGATTACACAAGTAACGGGTAAGGCGAACACTAGATTGCGGTTTATTGGTAGAATCCTGAAGCGATGCAGTCCTTCATCAAAGGAAATAGCTTACAATACGTTAGTTCGTCAAGTCTTAGAGTACTGTTCGTCTGTGTGGGACCCTTATCAATTGGGTCTGATTCAAGAGGTGGAGAAGGTCCAAAGAAGAGCTGTAAGATACGTGACTGGTACATTTAGCCATCGCGAGAGCGTTACAAATCTCATAAAAAGTTTGAAGTGGGACACACTTGCAGATAGACTACGCGTTAAACAGAAGGGGCTGCTCACTAAATTCCGAAATCCAATCTTCACCGAGGATGTAGAGCATATATTACTACCACCAACCATCAAATCGCATAATGATCATCATTCAAAGATAAGGGAAATAAGAGCTCGTACTGAGGCGTTCAGACAGTCGTTTTTCCCTCGCGCGATGATTTTGGCTCGAATTGTGCCCTCCGCCACACACCGCTTGGTGGCTAGCGGAGTATATATGTAGATGTAGATATTATGGATATCCCACAGCAAATACAAGTACGCAACTGCTGTCCGTCCATAATTCGTTGCCGTTGTTCTCAGATAACTAAGGATTCACGTCCGGCGACCTGGGTGAACAAATCACTCCCTCGAATGGTCCAGAACTTTCTTCAAAGCAATCGCGACTTACTGAGGCCCGGTAATGTACGTCTTTGTTTGGGAACACGAAGTCCATGAATGGCTGCAAATCGTCTCCAAGTAGCCGAACATAGCCATTTCCAGTCAACGATCAGTTCAGTTGACCCAGAGGACCCAGTTCATTCCATGTAAACACAGTCCACACCATTATGGAGCCACAACCAGCTTCCGCAGTGCCTTGTGGGTAACTTGTGTCCATGGTTTCGTAGGGCGTGTGCCACACTCGAACCCTACCAGCAGCTCTCACCGACTGAGATCGGGATTCATCTGGCCGGGCGACGGTTTTCCAGTCGTCTAGGGTCCAACCGATTCAGTCATAAGCCGGGGAGAAGTGCTGCAGGAAATGTCCTGCTGTTAGCAAAGGCACTCGCGTCGGTAGTGTGCTGCCAGATTTCCCCTCATTATCCTAACAGATACGTTCGCCGTAAGTCCCATATTGATTTCTAAGGCTACTTCACCCATTGTCGCTTGATTGGTAGCACTAAAACTCTCTGCAAACGCCGCTGCTCTCGGTCATCACCTGACACTGTGTATCTAGGAATACCGAATTCCCTAACGATTTCCGAAATGGAGTGTCCCATGCGTCTAGCTCCAACTAGCATTCCACGTTCAGAGTCTATTAACTCCCGTACTGCGGCTGTAACCATGCCGTAAACTTATTCACATGAATCGCCAATACACTGCCCTTTTCTTCCTTGTGTGCACGATACTATCGCCGTCTGTATATGTATATATTACTATCCCTTGACGTTTGTGACCTCAGTGAAGAAGTTCCCGCAATTAACTTCAATTTCGAAACTTCCTAGCAGATTAAAACAGTGCGTCGGACCGAGACTCGAACTCGGGACCTTTGCATTTCGCTGGCAAGTGCTCTACGAAATTAGCTACCCAAGCAAATCTCATGGTCCATCCTAACAGCTTCAGTTTTGCCAGTAATTCGTCTCCTACCTTCCAAACTTCACAGAACCTCTTCTACCAACAATGCAGAACTCCTGTAAGAAAGGATATTGCGGAGACATGGCTTAGCCACAGCCTGGGGGGTTTCCAGATTTAGATTTTCACTCTGCAGCGCAGTGTGCGCTGATACGAAACTTCCTGGCAGATTAAAACAGTGTGCCAGACCGAGACTCGAACTCGGGACCTTTGCATTTCGCTGGCAAGTGCTCTACGAAATTAGCTACCCAAGCTAATCTCATGGTCCGTCCTCACAGATTCAGTTCTGCCAGTAATTCGTCTCCTAGCTTCCAAACTTCACAGAACCTCTTCTACCAACATTGCAGAACTAGCACTCCTGGAAGAAAGGATATTGCGGAGTCATGGCAAAGGTCCTGCGTTCGAGTCTCGGTCCAGCACACAGTTTTAATCTGCCAAGAAGTTTCATATTAGTGCACACTGCGCTGCAGAGTGAACACCTCATTCTGGAAGCACCCCCCAGGCTGTGGTTAAGCCATGTCTCCACAATATCCTTTCTTCCAGGAGTGCTAGTTCTGCAATGTTCGCAGAAGAGCTTCTGTAAAGTTTGGAAGGTAGGAGACGAGATACTGGCAGAAGTAAAGCTGTGAGGACGGGGCGTGAGTCGTGCTTGGGTAGCTCAGTTGGTAGACCACTTGCCCGCGAAAGGCAAAGGTCCCGAGTTCGAGTCTCGGTCCAGACCAAACGCTACGAACAATACCGAACAAAATGGAAAAAAAAAGATGGTAGAGCACTTGCCCGCGAAAGGCAAAGATCCCAGTTCGAGTCTCGGTGTGGTGCACTGTTTTAATCTGCCAAGAAGTTTCATATCAGTGTACACTCCGCTGCAGAGTGGAAATCTCACTCTGGAAACCTCAGTTTCGTTACATTTAAAATTTGAGCATTGCAAAGTACAGTAAATCGCAAGTAAGTCACTTCTAGCGGTTAGGCAACTTTTATCATTGTTGCAGCAGCCTAAGTCCCCGGGCTGGAGGATGTTTGTTGCGGGCCCGGCCTCTCGTGTAAATCAGCTTTCATCGCGCGGTCGGCAGGACCGGCTGTGAGTCAGTAAGGTCGGCGGAGCGTCACACCCAAGCGCTGACAGCCCGGCCCGCTTGTCAGACACGTGAGTCACCTCGCAGGCAGATCTAGTAGGAAGCCTTTTTGTTATTCTGCGCCGGCGCTCCCACCACGGAGCGATGTAGGGAAGACCAGCTCAGTTCCGCGAGCCGCGATTTACGGCCGAAGCTGCAGTGCGCGGCCCGTTTACGAATTCTGAGCACGGAAAGTCCTCCGCGAAAGTAGCGTGGGACTTCCTCTCGGTGTCAGCTGAAGAGTCAGGGGAAACTCCATATTGTTTCCTAGCACCCTGTCAAGTTTTATAATTCAGACAATCACTCCCACGGCTGTTGTCAACCCAGACGCTGCAGTAACTGATACCTCATCATCCGTAGCAACGTTCTCGATTTCCTCTTCGGTTTCTGGCACCAATCGAACGAAGCTGAAGACCTGTGGCTGTGCAATATTCTACTGAGTCACGAAGCTAACTTTACACTATAGTGCGCAGGGCATACAAAGAACTGCCGAATTTGGGGTACTGTTAGACCGTGTGTTGTGAATGAAGAGCCGCTGTCCTCGTCATATATGACTGTGTGGTGTTGATTCATTAGCACGTTTACTGTTGGTTCGTTCTTCTTCGAAGAAAATAACACCAGAGGGCCTCTCAGGTATATGATGATGATGATGATGATGATGATGATGTTTGGTTTGAGGGGCGCTCAACTGCGTGGTTATCAGCGCCCATACAATTATCCAATCTTTGCTCAGTCCAATTTCGCCACTTTCCTGGATGATGATGAAATGATGAGGACAACACAAACACCCAGTCATCTCGGGGCAGGTGAAAATCCCTGACCCCGCCGGGAATCGAACCCGGGACCCCGTGCTCGGGAAGCGAGAACGCTACCGCGAGACCACGAGCGGCGGACTCTCTCTCAGGTATACCATGAAATGTGCACATTATCGAGACCTCCTCCTACAACATATGACTCCTGCTTTGGAAGAGCGCAGCTATATCGAAACGACTGTTTATGCAACTTGAAACACGTATGTATTCATTACCAGCGATGGCGAGGCATGACAGAATCTCTGACCAGAGAGTTATTTATCGTAGTAGTGTGTAGTGAGTCGGCAGGAACAGTAGCACGTAGCGAGTCGGCAGGAACAGTTGTTATATGTAGCGAGTCGGGAGAGGTAGTAGTCAGTCGACAGTAGTAGCGAGTGGACGATTGTACTGAGCGGGCGTCGGCATGCGTCGGCGGCGTGCTCTTCTCGCGACTCTGGTCACGGTTCAGGACGATATATATTGTTATAGAAGGTAATGAAGCAGCATTGCGCAAATCTAATAATGTATGTTAATTGTAATTAATTTGTTCAAAAAATGCCCCAATAATAATTTTTTGTAAAGTAACTTTTTTAAAGAAAAACATTCATTTCAATTTAAAGAATATTTCCTATGCATTTCCTCCAAGAATCATAATTAAATATAAGCCAGCATTGCACGAAGCTGTGTAGAAGAATCCACAAATAAGAGCAGATATAGATGCAGTTTTTTTTATTGAGGTAAGGATCTTTTGCTCTTTTTATCAGGTTTAATTATTTCTGTTCAGATGTTACATTCAGTTCAAGGTTCATTATTTAATTTTATTGTGGGTCAATGATCAATCTTCATTCCTTAACGATATTTTGTGGGGAGCTAACATTTGGCACATTTTTATTATCAATGACTTTTTACTATTTTTGCGGGGAGGTTACACTTGGCGACCCTGCCAGGATCGTATTTCTTTGTGAATCTTCTGAGAAGTAGTCATATATCTGCTCTTATTTATTTAATATAATTAGCATTTGGCGCAACACATTTACTAATTTTGTCACCTTCTTCCACAGATCATCGGCAATTCGTTGCTCTTTGTTGTATTTGTGTTTGTTGGATTTTGCATTGTGCTTATTTCATTTGTGAATAATTCTGATTTGTGTAAAAATGCCGCGAAAAACTTAATAGTACATCGCGAGGTATAATGAGGGAAATAGTCGACTTAAACAACTTGAACGATAGTACTTGTGACACGCAGTGTAATGATGACAATCCTCCGTTTACTGACAATCAGTACGTACCGACCACTAATAATGATTTTCATCCCAGTGATGAACAGACGAATTTAATTGTGTCCTCTGTTAATTTAACGACAATTGATGACGCAGGGCGTTCTGTTGCAATGAGCGCTACGCAGCTTAACACAACCGGCTTGCAAAATTTACGTGACGAACAGACAAATTTTTCTATTGAAAATGAACAGAGTAATCAGAGTACGACAGATTTATTAGACTCCGGTGTAGTGATTAACAGTGCACATCCGATTGGTAAACTTTTTCAAAAATTACAGGATGACCAAATGGTTACAGAAAACGTGACAACTGCAGGTACGTCATCAAACAGCACAGAGAATAGAGTAGGTAATGTTACTTTGGATCAAATTATGGCAGTATTACTACTAATGAATGAAATACAGGAAAACCATCTCAAACGACTTGATCTAATTAATTAAAGTTATAAACAGTCGAATGAAGAACAAGACAACATTAATGAAAAAATCAAACAACTTAGTGAACGGAATAAACAGCTTAATGAACAGATTACAGCCATTGCCGCGCAATATTATGATACTAAAAGACAATTACGCGACGAAATTAAGGCTTGTGCTAGTAATAGTAGTGAAAAAACTAGATCTGTTGCTCAAGAATTAGATAATAAACATGCAGCTACAACAGAATCATATAGAGACGAAATTAGTGCAGTCGCTGAACAATGTCCTAAAAACGCAACACAGATATGCGACGAGTTTAATTTAAAGTCACCAGAACTTTTACGCACTCTGAATACGGAAGTCGATAACAAATGTGAACATCAGAACAAGCAGAATGACGAACGTATTAAAGTAACAGAAATGAAAAATGTTTCACTCAATAACACAGCACAGCATACGCGCCATTCCGAACATTTCTCACACTCGTACAGCCAGTGTAACTTAAGCAATTTACAGAGACTACGCGACTCAAAATCCGAAAAGCTACGCGACTTAAAATCCGAAAAGACACAGACAAACAGATTCTTATGTAATCGTGAACCTGTTCACACATTCAGTGACAAGAACGTTGATTATAAGCAATTTGTATCTGTAATAAAATCTAAGGTATTTGGAAATGACGGAGCACAGGTACACGCTTTGAACCGTATACGACAATTTGTTTTTGTATTTTCAATAGCATTACCTGTAATGCAGAAACTAGCTTTGGACTGGATACTACAATTTTCTTTCGAATTTTCACCGGCATTGCCTGTAACGCAAAAGCTAAAATGTATTTGCAGCGCGTAATAGACCTCAGGGGATTCATTACGCTTTAATGAATATGTGCCGTAGCGTGCACAGGGCCCTGAGCCGTAGTAGTGCTGTTTCATCTTTAGTTTTCTGCACTGCTGCCTTCTCTTCTATTATCCTTTATATCTATCAAAACAGCGCTTTAACTATCGCTCTGTCTAGGCTTAAGAATGAGTAATGAAAACCCGATATGACAAATTTTACCGAAAGTGACAAGTTTCATTAGACACTCCCGAAATGACAAGAACTACCAGCGTAATTATAATAACAGATAAAATCGTAATCATCAGTATGTGTAAAAGTATCAGCAGTAGCAAACGCATTTTGGCAACAATACAGGTTTTTCTCCGCAACAGCATCAAAGCCAGCCGGTTAGCATACCTAACCAACAATGTAATGTACAAGGTCAACCAAGCTTTAATGTTTCGCCGCGTGCACGTATAGTCTCAGCTCCAACAAATAGTAACGCATCGCAGCAAGGAAATAACTACGTACAGAAAACACAGTATTTGAATTCCTTTCGAAATGCACCGTATAGAAATGACTATCACGACAGACGTAAAAACAATGAGCACCATTATCAACATACGTTTAATAACAGTCGGTCTTACCAACAGCAAAATCATCCGCAACAACATATCATGAATGAACCAGACAGTAGATATCATCCAGAACGTAATACGTCAGGAAGATATAATAGAACAGTACAAATAGTTGAAATGCCACAGCATCCTCCTGAAAATAATAAAACGTCTGTTAGAGTTTGACTAGGTATAGTACAGGTTGCATATTCCAGTAACGCAAGCAATAATTTTGACACGCAGAATCTTGTTCACGAGAATGTTATTTGAAACATGCTTTGTTGAATGCACCACTTTTATCGCACCCAGATCTTAACAGAAATTTTTCCATTGCCACCGACAGTTCTTACACCGCTTTAGGCGTACACATTTTTCAGGGAATTGAAGAAGATGGTTCTACAGTAATTAAAAACATCGCCTTTGCGAGTCACATTCTGTCACCTGCTGAACGCAATTATTCTGTTACAGAACTTGAAACATTGTGTGTTGTATGGGCTTTTACCAGATTTCGGCATTTTCTTTATGGAAGACACACTACCGTTTACACAGACCACAGAGCGATACAGTTTTTACTTTCGGCAAAATTTACGCACGACACATTAAGTAGATGGAAACTTTATTTGCAGGAATTTAATTTCACAATTGTTCACATTCCCGGACCACAAAATGTTGTAACAGACGCACTATCTCGTTCTCTCAGCAACAATCAGCAAGACATCGCAACCGACTTCTGCAAAGCAAATTTCAGCGTCATGTACATTCAACAAGTTGCATTTGAAAATTTTATTTCATCGTCATTACAGGACATAGCACAAGAGTAAAGTAAAGACAACGTATGGAAAGAGATTAAACACGTTTGGGCAAGATAGGAAAAATGTTACGATTAGAAACCATTACACTGTACGTAATGACATTCTGTTTCGACGCTCTCATCCTGACAGCAACAATTGGTTATTATGCATTCCTGACGAGCTTGTTAACAAATTAATCTGGTATACTCATTTAAGTTACGCACATTACGGAGCCAAAAAATGTTTTCTTATACTGAGACAGAACTGTTATTTTACCAACATGGAGAAACGTATATGACGAGTTTTAGCGTCATGTAAAATCTGCCAGAAAGCTAAGTCAGACACAACTTCACATATTCCTCCAGTACATCCCATTGTACCTGTTAAATTGAGACATATGGCCGCTGTAGACATTTTTGGTCCGATTCCCAGAACTAATAGAGGTTTTTGCTACATCTTTGTCGCTGTTGAATTCACTTCAAAATTTGTTACCTTCACTCCGTTACGCAAAGCTACTGCTAAAACCGTTTCGAAAGCATTTATAAAACATTTTCTATTTCATGTAGGGGCATGTATTGAAAGTAATTTCCGACAATGGATCACAGTTTCGATCTGCTATATGGACACGTATGTTACGAGCTAGAAACATTCCTCCGATCTATATATCCAGGTACCATGCTTCTTCGAACCCTAGTGAACGATTAATGAAAGAAATTGGTAAACTGTGTAGAATATACTGCCATAAAAGACATATTGATTGGGACACACACATGATCTCATTCCAAGACGCAATTAATTCCATACCAAATGAATCTACTATGCTATCTCCGTCTGTTATACTGAAAAATGTTGAACCACCTAGCAAAATTAAAGAATTAGTAACCCTTCCTACATCTCGTCGGCTACGACACCATGAAATAATTGACATTGCTCTGAACAACATCAAACGTGCCGCAGAGCGCCGGAGAAGACAGCAAAAACAGGTTTGTACACGCCGTGATTTTCACATTGGACAGAAGATATTAGTACGTACACACTATTTATCCAACAGAGCAAAAGGTAGGTGCAGTAAATTTGAACTTCTATACTCAAGTCCATATCGGATTCGCAGCATTCCTCACCCCAATGTTGTACACGTCGAAACTTTGAGAACCAGAAAATCCAAAGGAAACCACCACATATCGAACATCAAACCTTTTATTGAATGAACATACTTTATGATTTATCATACTGTAATGCCATTTGCTAATTTTTATGATCACGTATGCAATTATATTCACATGAATACTTACTGATGATTATCATATTTTTTCTTGGCAAGTGCCCGGCAAGGTAAGGTTAGCTGGTCGCTTTTCTTGTCGTTACACATCATACCGTGCCTATTTTCCATTTTTTTTATGTATGTACGATTGTTTTCCTGTTTTGTTTGTATGCACTATGAAATAGTTAAGATATGGCAAACACCAGTTGACAGACATTTTGCCTTATGATATCTCAACATCGTGACTACTTTACTTTTTTTTTTTTTTTGCTGCTACATTGTGATACACTGGGCACATTTTAGCCTCTGAACACTATGTATGTTTTTCACATATTACGGTTTCTGTCATGCTATTGCTGTATGCTCAATTATGTTACTATAAACCAATTTTTATTTAGTGAGTATATGATTTAAATGCAAGACATTAATCTTTGTTCATCAATTTCAGAAAGAAATGACGCGTAAAAGAAATAAATTAAACAGAAATGGGAATTTCACCTTCGGAATGAATGAAAGAAGATGCAAAAACCTTATGAGGAAGAGTAAATGGATCAGAATTAACAAGCAGTGAAAAGAATATACTATACACATCGTAGAATAGCAGTCATAACTAATTTTTTCTTTCAGAATACAAGGCGATTGATGCAGGCTGTCAGACAGAACTACACATTTTAGTTTTAGTGATGAAATATGCTAGAGATAAGGAATAGTTGTGTAATGAGTAATGAAGTGATTTTTTTGCAGATGATAATGAATGGTGATGAATAATGATGAAGATTATGCTACTATGGATAATGAAGTTTTTTTCTTTACAGATGAGGATAATGTTGAAGTTTATGTATTTATGCTATGTAGTTATTTAAGTATTTGTTGCAGTTCATTTTGACAGTATGTGTTATATTGCATAGTATGATGACTGAAGGTTTTGGAAAGGACAGCTAGGGAACACATTTTTTTGTACACATTTCACTAACTGTTAATTCGAAGTTCACTACTTTTCAGCATAAATGCGTCTCTTCTTTCAGTTTTATAATCCATTTTTGTATATTTTGCAGGAGAAATTATTTATGAAATTGATGTGCTGTAAGCAGTTGTTCATTAAACCTATGTAATTTATGAATGTGATTGCATATACTCTACTTGTTTCATAATCTTGCTACAGCTGACTCATGACGAATGACGTTTCACATCTTTATTTGCAGCAACAACTCAAAAGCAAATTTTTTCATTCTCCAGTAATTACCCAACGCAATGCATTGCTAGCAAGAAAAAAAAAGTTTTGTAACTGGTCAATGAATGCCAATGATAACCATAATTAGATTAATTATGAACATTATTCTGTAATACTATGCCATTTATTAGCTCCTGTTTTGAATGATGATTTCTGATGGTTTGTAGCTAGGCAATGAGTGCCAATGTTCTCTGTAAAACGACGCATGAACATTATTCTATAATACTACATACATGGTACAGAAATGTTCAATAACTGGGCAATGAGTGCCACCAACTACTAGTGTAATTCTCAATGAAGACTAGTATGTGACTTAATGCCCTTCACCTTCTGACCTAACTACCTGGAATTACTGCAATATCCGTTTGTCCTGTATATCATCATGGAGCACTATATTTGGTTTGTGCACTAATTCTACGTTGGTGTACCTTACAAGAACGTGGTGTTGACACGACATGCTGTCCACCACCGTGAACGATGGAGATGCCATCATGGCCCCACTGTTTGGTGTACCTAATGTACTGCCAAAATGATAACATGGAATATTACTATGACATTTCAGTGTCTTGGCTACGCTGATTAATACTTCTGGGAAAAGAAGTTCAGATTGTCTCACTTGGTGTTGTGCTTCTGTAGAAAGATATGGACATTCAGTGCAGCTGCGTGCAACCTAAAGTGCTACAACCATGATGCAATCCTTCCCTTTCCTATCCTAATTTTTGTAACACAGTGAAAATCATTTTTTTGCTGACATGATTTGTATTCATGGCCTGTATATTTTGTGATTTGATGATATGTTCTGAACTACAGTGCATGTGCACTTATGTCATTTTTCAATGTGGTCATTATGTTTATTTGTTGTGAGATGCTAAAGAATTTTTCAGTGCATGTGCACTTATGTCATTTGTTAATGTTTTGTACTCATTGTATATATATTTTGTCATTATCTGATATGTTCTGTACTCGGTGCATGTGCACTATATTTACTTCATGTTCTACACCTGTATATATCTGTATATACTGTGATTGTAAAATTAGTTAGTTAAGAAAAATTTGTTGCTCATGGCAAGTCCAAATGACTCACCATCGCTGCCAAATTTTTGCCCCCCCCAGTGGAGGGTTATGAAACACGTATGTATTCATTACCAGCGATGGCGAGGCATGACAGAATCTCTGACCAGAGAGTTATTTATCGTAGTATCGTGTAGTGAGTCGGCAGGAACAGTAGCACGTAGCGAGTCGGCAGGAACAGTTGTTATATGTAGCGAGTCGGGAGAGGTAGTAGTCAGTCGACAGTAGTAGCGAGTGGACGATTGTACTGAGCGGGCGTCGGCATGCGTCGGCGGCGTGCTCTTCTCCCGACTCTGGTCACAGTTCGGGATGATGTATATTGTTATAGAAGGTAATGAAGCAGCATTGCGCAAATCTAATAATGTATGTTAATTGTAATTAATTTGTTCAAAAAATGCCCCAATAATAATTTTTTATAAAGTAACTTTTTTAAAGAAAAACATTCATTTCATTTTAAAGAATATTTCCTATGCATTTCCTCCAAGAATCATAATTAAATATAAGCCAGCATTGCACGAAGCTGTGTAGAAGTATCTACAATTAAGAGCAGATATAGAGATGCAGTTTCTTATTGAGGTAAGGATTTTTGCTTTTTTTTATTCTGAATACAGGGCCGAAGGTCAGCGCTGCTGCCCTTATAAAATTTATCAGGTTTAATTATTTCTGTTCAGACGTTACATTCAGTTCATGGTTCATTATTTAATTAATTTTAATGTGGGTCAATGATCAATCTTCATCCCTTAACGATATTTTGTGGGAAGCTAACATTTGGCACATGAGATTATCTAAAAAGACACACACTACTGGCCATTCAAATTGCTACACCAAGACGAAACGTAGGTGATAAACGGGTATTCATTGGACAAATATATTATACTAGAACTGACATGTGACTACATTTTCATGCAATTTGGGTACATACACTCCTGGAAATTGAAATAAGAACAACGTGAATTCATTGTCCCAGGAAGGGGAAAATTTTTTGACACATTCCTGGGGTCAGATACATCACATGATCACACTGACAGAACCACAGGCACATAGACACAGGCAACAGAGCATGCACAATGTCGGCACTAGTTCAGTGTATATCCACCTTTCGCAGCAATGCAGGCTGCTATTCTCCCATGGAGACGATCGTAGAGATGCTGGATGTAGTCCTGTGGAACGGCTTGCCATGCCATTTCCACCTGGCGCCTCAGTTGGACCAGCGTTCGTGCTGGACGTGCAGACCGCGTGAGATGACGCTTCATCCAGTCCCAAAGATGCTCAATGGGGGACAGATCCGGAGATCTTGCTGGCCAGGGTAGTTGACTTACACCTTCTAGAGCACGTTGGGTGGCACGGGATACATGCGGGCGTGCATTGTCTTGTTGGAACAGCAAGTTCCCTTGCCGGTCTAGGAATGGTAGAACGATGGGTTCGATGACGGTTTGGATGTACCGTGCACTATTCAGTGTCCCCTCGACGATCACCAGTGGTGTACGGTCAGTGTAGGAGATCGCTCCCCACACCATGATGCCGGGTGTTGGCCCTGTGTGCCTCGGTCGTATGCAGTCCTGATTGTAGCGTTCACCTGCACGGCGCCAAACACGCATACGACCATCATTGGCACCAAGGCAGAAGCGAATCTCATCGCTGAAGACGACACGTCTCCATTCGTCCCTCCATTCACGCCTGTCGCGACACCACTGGAGGCGGGCTGCACGATGTTGGGGCGTGAGCGGAAGACGGCCTAACGGTGTGCGGGACCGTAGCCCAGCTTCATGGAGACGGTTGCGAATGGTCCTCGCCGATACCCCAGGAGCAACAGTGTCCCTAATTTGCTGAGAAGTGGCGGTGCGGTCCCCTACGGCACTGCGTAGGATCCTACGGTCTTGGCGTGCATCCGTGCGTCGCTGCGGTCCGGTCCCAGGTCGACGGGCACGTGCACCTTCCGCCGACCACTGGAGACAACATCGATGTACTGTGGAGAACTGACGCCCCACGTGTTGAGCAATTCGGCGGTACGTCCACCCGGCCTCCCGCATGCCCACTATACGCCCTCGCTCAAAGTCCGTCAACTGCACATACGGTTCACGTCCACGCTGTCGCGGCATGCTACCAGTGTTAAAGACTGCGATGGAGCTCCGTATGCCACGGCAAACTGGCTGACACTGACGGCGGCGGTGCACAAATGCTGCGCAGCTAGCGCCATTCGACGGCCAACACCGCGGTTCCTGGTGTGTCCGCTGTGCCGTGCGTGTGATCATTGCTTGTACAGCCCTCTCGCAGTGTCCGGAGCAAGTATGGTGGGTCTGTCACACCGGTGTCAATGTGTTCTTTTTTCCATTTCCAGGAGTGTAGATCCTGAGAAATCAGTACCCAGAACAACCTCCTCTGACCGTAATAACGGCCTTGATACGCATGGGCATTGAGTCAAGCAGAGCTTGGATGGCGTGTACCGGTACAGCTGCCCATGCCGCTTCAACACGATACCACAGTTCATCAAGAATAGTGAATGGCGTATGGTGACGAGCCAGTTGCTCGGCCACCGTTGACCAGACGTTTTCAAATGTTGAGAGATCTGGAGAATGTGCTGGCCAGGGCAGCAGTCGAACAATTTGTGTATCCAGAAAGGCCCGTACAGACCCTGCAACATGCGGTCGTCCATTATACTGCTGAAATGTAGGGTTTCGCAGGGATCGAATTAAGGGTAGAGCCACGGGTCGTAACACATCTGGAATGTAACGTCCACTGTTCAGAGTGCCGTCAATGCGAACAAGAGATGACCGAGACGTGTAATCAATGGCATCTCATACCATCACGCAGGGTGACATATGCTAGTATGGCGATGACGAATACACGCTTCCTATGTGAGTTCACCGCGATGTCGCCAAACACGGATGCGACCATCATGATGCTGTAAACAGAACCTGGATTCATCCAAAAAAATGACATTTCGCCATTCGTGCATCCAGGTTCGTCGTTGAGTACACCATCTCAGGCGCTCCTGTCTGTGATGCAGTGATAAGGGTAACCACAGCCATGGTCTCCGAGCTGATAGTTCATGATGCTGCAAACGTCGTCGAACCGTTCGTGCAGATCGTGTTGTCTTGCAAACGTCCGCATCTGTTGACTCAGGGATCGAGACGTGGCTGCACGATCCGTTACAGCCATTGGGATAAGATGCCTGTGATGTCGACTGCTAGTGATACGAGGCCGTCGTGATCCAGCACGGCGTTCCGTATTACCCTCCCGAACCCACCAATTCCATATTCTGCCAACAGTCATTGAATCACGACCAACGCGAGCAGCAATGTCGTGATACGATAAACCGCAATCGCGATAGGCTACAATCCGACCTTTTCAAAGTCGGAAACGTGATGGTGCGCATTTCTCCTCCTTACACGAGGCATCACAACTACGTTTCACCAGGCAACGCCGGTCAACAGATGTTTGTGTATGAGAAATCGGTTGGAAACTTTCCTCATGTCAGCACGTTGCAGGTGTCGCCACCGGCGCCAACCTTGTGTGAATTCTCTGAAAAGCTAATAATTTGCATATCACAGCATCTTCTTCCAGTCGTTTAAATTTCGTGTCTGCAGCACGTCATCTTCGTGGTGTAGCAATTTTAATGGCCAGTAGTGTATTTACCAGAGGCAGGTTTGGTCTCTACCTGATCTGAAGGACAGTATACGGGGAACACATTCCTCAGATCCGTCGAAACTGCTGCGAGCAACTGTTGACAACGTCTTTTTATGGATGCAGCACCTGGTCGGCTCTCCGGTGTTTACGCTGAACAAATTTTGTTTATGCCGGTTAATTATATAATCAACATCCCGTGTGAGGTTGATAGATCCTCCATCGGGCGCCTCACCAGGTGGCGGATAGGGGAAAGCCTCCCAGATATGGGTGGCACCGAGGAAATCAAATACTCGGTGCGGACCAAAACTATCACATCCTCGAGGATAAGTACCCGGAGTAAAAACCGGCGAAGCGAAGAAAACTAACACAAAAGCCCAGACACGTCTGTGTGGTAACCACCGGTACTCTGGCCAGCGTCTGTCACCAATGGTGCGGCTGATACGAGCTCCAGGAACTGAAAATCCCTGGTTCTACCAAACTGGCGCAAGCCAGACGAATTACAAGCATAATGGCAAGTACACCTAAAAACAACATTACCCCAGTTGGACGATCCACCCGTCGCAAGACGGCAACCAGGCACTCGGATTCTGGGGGACCTGGAGATGTACTAAAGGGCGAGTCGGAGCGCTCTGGCAAACTACCCAAGAAAACACACACATACTTTGGCACCTTCAACATACAGACACTAATACAAACGGGAAAATTACACAATCTAACAACGGAACTCACCAGTCAAAAGATCTCGATCCTAGCGCTACAAGAAACAAGATACACGGATTCAGACACAATAGACTACGGAAACTACAGATTCTTCAAGAGTGGAACCAACAGGAAAATCGGCAAAGGAGGAGCACTCCTCGGCATGGCCTTCGCAGTAAACAAAAACATCCTAGACTCAGTAAAAGAAGTCAACGCGATCAACAACAGGCTCATGACCATGCGAATCAAACACGCCAACAAGAACTACACCCTCATCAACGTACCTGCCCCCACGAACGCAGACAACAAGGACAAACCAGAAGAAACAGACAAATTCTGGGACAAACTCGAAACCACCCTGGGAAAAATACCCCAAGACAACGCGAAAATTCTACTAGGCGATTTCAACGCACAAATCGGCAGAGAAAAACGCTACAGAAAAACAGTAGGAAATTTCCCTGCACACAAATTCACTAACAAAAACGGCACCAGACTGATCGAACTCTGCCAGCAAAACAACCTCAAAATCATGTCAACCTCCCTGATGAAAAAGCCCAAGAAACAAAAGACGTGGCGATCACCAGTCCACTCACTAGGCGAATTCCAGATAGATCACGTGGCAATCTCCTATGAATACCAGAAAGAAATCCACGACGTTCAAGTGAGAAAAGGCGCCAACATAGATTCGGACCACTACCTAACAAGAATCAAAATCAAACTCACACCAAGAAGACAACACAAAAAGAAATTGACCTCACCGAAATTTGATACAAGAAAGATCAGAGAATCGAACATCACAGAACACTGGGAAAAACAAGAGGCGAAAGATTGGACCAGCTTTAAACAAAAAATTGTGAACACAGCCAAAGAACTGATCCCGCTGACTAGAAAACCCAGGCACCCTTGGTGGAACACTACCTGCGAAATCGCCCTACAAAATCGAAGAACAGCTTTCACAAACTACAACAGCAACAAAACACAAGAAACACAGGACAACTTCTATGAAATTCGAAGACAAACATCGAAAACAATAAGACAAGAGAAACGCAAATACATAAACGATCAGCTAAACTCCATCGAAGAAGACTTCAGAAATTTCAACACACGGGATTTCTACAGGACGTTCGCCAACCAAGTCAAAGGATACTCACCACAGAACCTCTGCTTCAGAAAAGAAGACGGAAAACTGGCACTTACCAACAAAGAAAACTGAAGAGCTCGCGAAGTACTTTTCAAAATTACTAAATTGCCCGGAACCTAACTCAACCTTCGAACCCCGAGAACCGGCCAACGCACCGGAAGACTCACCATCACCAACAAAAGAAGAAATCCTCCACTGCATAAAGAAACTGAAAAACAACAAGGTAGCCGGTGAAGACGGAATAACGGCAGAACTGCTGAAGAACCTAGGACCAAACTCGCTAAACGAAATCACACAAATCATACAGAACACCTGGACAACCGAAATCATACCTGACGACTGGAAGACCGCACTCATTCACCCGCTACACAAGAAAGGTGACAGGACAGACACAAACAATTATAGAGGAATTTCCCTGCTAGCGGTCATCTACAAAATTCTATCAACTTGCCTTCTCACCAGAACGCAAGGACAACTGGAACCCGCCATCTCGGAATACCAAGCGGGTTTCAGACCCAACAGAGCCTGCCCCGAACAAATCTTCAACCTGAAATCAATCATAAAATCCCACATGACAAGCCCCAAAAAAATCATCTGCACTTTCGTCGACTTCAAAAAGGCTTACGACTCGATCGACAGAAAGTCCCTCATCCAAATCCTCAGAGAAAAAGGCCTAGACCAGAAGACCCGAAGACTAATCGAACAGACACTAACCAATACAAAATCCAAAGTCAAATTCATGGGCGAAATCTCGGACCCCTTTGAAATCCACACTGGCCTAAGACAAGGAGATGGACTATCCCCGCTATTGTTCAACATCGTCCTGGACAAAGTAATGAGCGAATGGGAAGCTGAAGTCAGGAGACAAAACACCTGGAGACCAGTCACATTAGGAAGGAAAAGAATGGAAATCCCTTACCTAGCATTCGCAGACGACCTAGCGATACTGACCTATGACCCAACATCAGCAAAAACACAGATCGAAATCCTGAAAGAATGAGCCGAGAAAGTCGGCCTACAAATCTCTTTTGAAAAAACGCAAGTCCTAACAAGAGAAGGCGACGACATCACAACCAAGTGCGGCAAAATTAAAGGGGTCACACACTTCAGATACCTAGGCGAAATCATCGAACCGACCGGAACAGAGAAACTGGCTTACGAAGACAGACAACAGAAGACACGGAAATCACTAGGCATGGTACGAAACGTCTACAACAAACAATGCATTTCCAGAAACACCAAGATTAGACACTATAACACAGTGATCAAACCCGCCGTACTGTATGCCAGCGAAACACTAGCACTCAACAGGAAAATCAAAATTGAAGAAATCAAAAAAGAAGAACGCAAAATCATGAGGAAAATTTTAGGAGGAAGTCCCACACCAGATGGCTACAGACTACAGAAGAACTCAACAGTAGAAGCATATTCGAACATCGAGAACGATATGAGAAAAAGGCGCCTTAAATTCTACGGACATTTAGACAGACTCACCAAGAAAATTCTAGAACACATCAAGACACTTAAAGTCTCGACACCCTGGATGGAAGGAGTCCGAAAAGACCTACAAGCAATTGGCACCACAAACACCACAGACAGAAGCACCTTCCGAAAACACATAGACAATTGGGAAGTGAAGTCAGAAGCGCTAAAACAGCGGACCAAACAAGAATGGTCTGAGGAGAGAAAAGAGGCCCTCTCCAAGAGAATGAAGGAGTACTGGAAGGACAAGAAGAACAAGCCTTCAAAGTCATAAGCTTAACGATTTCCTTTTAGGGAAAATCCGCCAACAATAATAATGATAATATAATCAACATTGTGCCTTTCTCACATGTTGTCTATCTACGTCCCGTTCCTAATCCATTGCATATGGAAACATGCCTATACGACTTACTTGCATCCACAACGCCAGCTTTGCACCTGGTGGCCCAAACTGGAACTTTTTTTTTCCAGCGTACATCGGTTCCGCATTGACGCAGTAGCCTATCTAGAATTTTCGCTGCCGTACGATAACTGCAGCCCACACTGTACCTCTGTGAGTAGCTCCACTTTAATTATAACCAGCCGGTTCTTCACATTCCGTCTGACTAAAGGACCACCAAACTGGATCGCAAATAGGGTTTATTAAAGGAACCAAACTCAAAATAAAACAGTAGGCACACCGTATATGAGCAGGTTTGCGAACGCCGATGTCTCCGTTCCTTTTATGGCGTTGGTTGCCGTTGCTTATGTGACCGCCATTTTCCACAAAGGAGTCCGATGACTATGGTGTGGACCACCGAAACCCGTCGCAATTAAGTAGATAATAAATACAGACATGGAACTGATGGTTGTTACTCACTGCTTCTCAAATAAAATTTCTGGTTATTAATTATGTTTCTGTGAACAATCATCGGTCAACCCTCTCCTCACCACATCTCCGGCACTGTAGGCGTCAGTCACCCTAGGATTTTACGCCAATGGGAAGATGAATAATTGCAAATAAAGCACTCCGTTTTCAGGCCACAAGTGGCCCATCGGGACCATCCGACCGCCGTGTCATCCTCAGCTGAGGTTGCGGATAGGAGGGGCGTGTGGTCAGCCCACCGCTCTCCCGGCCGCTATGATGATTTTGTTTGACCGGAGCCGCTACTATTCGATCGAGTAGCCCCGCAATTGGCATCACGAGGCTGGGTGCACCCCGAAAAATGGCAACAGCGCACGGCGACCCGGATGGTCACCCATCCAAGGGCCGGCCACGCCCGACAGCGCTTAACTTCGGTGATCCGATGGGAACCGGTGTATCCATAGCGGCAAGGCCGTTGCCAATAATTGCAAACAGCTACCATATTTGCACCCTCTGTTGTTCCAATTTGGTAGAGTCTATGTACAAGAAAGCGCATTTTCTCTGTCTGTTACATTCTCCATTATGTATAACAGAAATATACTATACGACAGAAGTTTTCTGTATCACTACATCATACTCCGCAAGTCACCCAACGGCACGTGGCGAAGGTACCACTAACTGATTCCCCCCTCCCACCCATCCTCTTCCCTGTACCACTCGTGAATGGCGCATGGGAAGAATCATTGTCAATACGTCTCAGTGCTATCTCTAATTTCTCGAATTTTCTTGCCATGGTCACTTCGCGAGATGTATGAGGGAGGAATTACATCAGACTACTCCTGGAATGCGCTCTCTCGAAATTTCAGTCGTATACCTCTCCGTGATGCACAACACTTCCATCCACCTCTAACCCAATGGGGCCGATGACATCGCTGCTTGGTCCCCTCCCCCGAGTGAACCAACTAACCGACAACGCCTCTCTCGTGACGCCTACCACTGGAGTTTGTTGAGCATCTCTGTAACGCATCATGCCGACTAAATGATCCCGTGACGAAACGCGCCGCTCTTCTTTGGATCTTCTCTATCCCTTCTGTCAATCCTACCTTGTAGAGATCCCAAGTAGACGAACAACAGCAGTAGTAGTAGTAGTAGCAGAAGTAGTAGCTTTATTCATCCATAGATCTCTTTTTACAAGGATATAGGACATGTCAAAGTATTTGCAAGTTTAGACCAATTTAAAATAAGCTAATTCGAGTACACATACATTTACACCCCCCCCCCCCCCCCCCCCCCGCCATGAACCATGGACCTTGCCGTTGGTGGGGAGGCTTGTGTGCCTCAGCGATACAGATAGCCGTACCGTAGCTACAACCACAACGGAGGGGTATCTGTTGAGAGGCCAGACAAACGTGTGGTTCCTGAAGAGGGGCAGCAGCCTTTTCAGTAGTTGCAAGGGCAACAGTCTGGATGATTGACTGATCTGGCCTTGTAACAATATCCAAAACGGCCTCGCTGTGCTGCTACTGCGAACGGCTGAAAGCAAGGGGAAACTACGGCCGTAATTTTTCCCGAGGGCATGCAGCTTTACTGTATGATTAAATGATGGCGTCTACATCTACATCTACATCTACATTCATACTCCGCAAGCCACCTGACGGTGTGTGGCGGAGGGTACCTTCAGTACCTCTATCGGTTCTCCCTTCTATTCCAGTCTCGTATTGTTCGTGGAAAGAAGGATTGTCGGTATGCCTCTGTGTGGGCTCTAATCTCTCTGACTTTATCCTCATGGTCTCTTCGCGAGATATACGTAGGAGGGAGAATATACTGCTTGACTCTTCGGTGAAGGTATGTTCTCGAAACTTTGACAAAAGCCCGTACCGAGCTACTGAGCGTCTCTCCTGCAGAGTCTTCCACTGGAGTTTATCTATCATCTCCGTAACGCTTTCGCGATTACTAAATGATCCTGTAACGAAGCGCGCTGCTCTCCGTTGTATCTTCTCTATGTCTTGTATCAACCCTATCTGGTACGGATCCCACACTGCTGAGCAGTATTCAAGCAGTGGGCGAACAAGCGTACTGTAACCTACTTCCTTTGTTTTCGGATTGCATTTCCTTAGGATTCTTCCAATGAATCTCAGTCTGGCATCTGCTTTACCGACGATCAACATTATATGATCATTCCATTTTAAATCACTCCTAATGCGTACTCCCAGATAATTTATGGTATTAACTGCTTCCAATTGCTGACCTGCTATTTTGTAGCTAAATGATAAAGGATCTACCTTTCTGTGTATTCGCAGCACATTACACTTGTCTACATTGAGATTCAATTGCCATTCCCTGCACCATGCGTCAATTCGATGCAGATCCTTCTGCATTTCAGTACAATTTTCCATTGTTACAACCTCTCGATACACCACAGCATCATCTGCAAAAAGCCTCAGTGAACTTCCGATGTCATCCACCAGGTCATTTATGTATATTGTGAATAGCAACGGTCCTATGACACTCCCCTGCGGCACACCTGAAATCACTCTTACTTCGGAAGACTTCTCTCCATTGAGAATAACATGCTGCGTCCTGTTATCTAGGAACTCCTCAATCCAATCACACAATTGGTCTGATAGTCCATATGCTCTTACTTTGTTGATTAAACGACTGTGGGGAACTGTATCGAACGCCTTGCGTTAGTCAAGAAACACGGCTTCTACCTGTGAACCCGTGTCTATGGCCCTCTGAGTCTCGTGGACGAATAGGGCGAGCTGGGTTTCACATGACCGTCTTTTTCGAAACCCATGCTGATTCCTACAGAGTAGATTTCTTGTCTCCAGAAAAGTCATTATACTCGAACACAATACGTGTTCCAAAATTCTACAACTGATCGACGTTAGAGATAGAGGTCTATAGTTCTGCACATCTGTTCGACGTCCCTTCTTGAAAACAGGGATGACCTGTGCCCTTTTCCAATCCTTTGGAACGCTACGCTCGTCTAGAGACCTACGGTACACCGCTGCAAGAAGGGGGGCAAGTTCCTTCGCGTACTCTGTGTAAAATTGAACTGGTATCCCATCAGGTCCAGAGGCCTTTCCTCTTTTGAGCGATTTTAATTGTTTCTCTCTCCCTCTGTCGTCTATTTCGATATCTACCATTTTGTCATCTGTGCGACAATCTAGAGAAGGAACTACAGTGCAATCTTCCTCTGTGAAACAACTTTGGAAAAAGACATTTAGTATTTCGGCCTTTAGTCTGTCATCCTCTGTTTCAGTACCATTTTGGTCACAGAGTGTCTGGACATTTTGTTTTGATCCACCTACCGCTTTGACATAAGACCAAAATTTCTTAGGATTTTCTGCCAAGTCAGTACATAGAACTTTACTTTCGAATTCATTGAACGCCTCTCGCATAGCCCTCCTCACATTACATTTCGCTTCGCGTAGTTTTTGTTCGTCTGCAAGGCTTTGGCTATGTTTATGTTTGCTGTGAAGTTCCCTTTGCTTCCGCAGCAGTTTTCTAACTCGATTGTTGTACCACGGTGGCTCTTTTCCATCTCTTACGATCTTGCTTGGCACATACTCATCGAACGCATAATGTACGACGGTTTTGAACTTTGTCCACTTGGGTAAAATATTCCGGAGGTAAAATAGTCCCCCATTCGGATCTCCGGGCGGGGACTACTCAAGAGGATGTCGTTATCAGGAGAAAGAAAACTGGCGTTCTACGGATCGGAGCGTGGAATGTCAGATCCCTTAATCGGGCAGGTAGGTTAGAAAATTTAAAAAGGGAAATGGATAGGTTAAAGTTAGATATAGTGGGAATTAGTGAAGTTTGGTGGCAGGAGGAACAAGACTTCTGGTCAGGTGACTACAGGGTTATAAACACAAAGTCAAATAGGGGTAATGCAGGAGTAGGTTTAATAATGAATAGGAAAATAGGAATGCGGGTAAGCTACTACAAACAGCATAGTGAACGCATTATTGTGGCCAAGATAGATACGAAGCTCACACCTACTACAGTAGTACAAGTTTATATGCCAACTAGCTCTGCAGATGACAAAGAAATTGAAGAAATGTATGATGAAATAAAAGAAATTATTCAGATAGTGAAGGGAGATGAAAATTTAATAGTCATGGGTGACTGGAATTCGAGTGTAGGAAAAGGGAGAGAAGGAAACGTAGTAGGTGAATATGGATTGGGGCTAAGAAATGAAAGAGGAAGCCGCCTGGTAGTATTTTGCACAGAGCACAACTTAATCATAGCTAACACTTGGTTTAAGAATCATGATAGAAGGTTGTATACATGGAAGAACCCTGGAGATACTAAAAGGTATCAGATTATATAATGGTAAGACAGAGATTTAGGAACCAGGTTTTAAATTGGAAGACATTTCCAGTGGCAGATGTGGACTCTGACCACAATCTATTGGTTATGACCTGTAGATTAAAACTGAAGAAACTGCAAAAAGATGCGAAGAACCAGACGTTGTACAGAGTTTCAGGGAGAGCATAAGGGAACAATTGACAGGAATGGGGGAAAGAAATACAGTAGAAGAAGAATGGGTAGCTTTGAGGGACGAAGTAGTGAAGGCAGCAGAGAATCAAGCTGGTGAAAAGACGAGGGCTAGTAGAAATCCTTGGGTAACAGAAGAAATATTGAATTTAATTGATGAAAGGAGAAAATATAAAAATGCAGTAAATGAAGCAGGCAAAAAGGAATACAAACGTCTCAAAAATGAGATCGACAGGAAGTGCAAAATGGCTAAGCAGGGATGGCTAGAGGACAAATGTAAGGATGTAGAGGCTTGTCTCACTAGGGGTAAGATAGATACTGCCTACAGGAAAATTAAAAAGACCTTTGGAGAGAAGAGAACCACTTGTATGAACATCAAGAGCTCAGATGGAAACCCAGTTATAAGCAAAGAAGGGAAAGCAGAAAGGTGGCAGGAGTATATAGAGGGTCTATACAAGGGCGATGTACTTGAGGACAATATTATGGAAATGGAAGAGGATGTAGATGAAGATGAAATGGGAGATACGATACTGCGTGAAGTGTTTGACAGAGCACTGAAAGACCTGAGTCGAAACAAGCCCCCGGAGTAGACAACATTCCATTGGAACTACTGATGGCCTTGGGAGAGCCAGTCCTGACAAAACTCTACCGTCTGGTGAGGAAGATGTATGAACCAGGCGAAATACCCTCAGACTTCAAGAAGAATATAATAATTCCAATCCCAAAGAAAGTAGGTGTTGACAGATGTGAAAATTACCGAACTATCAGTTAAGCCACAGCTGCAAAATACTAACACGAATTCTTTACAGACGAATGGAAAAACTAGTAGAAGCCGACCTCGGGGAAGATCAGTTTGGATTCCGTAGAAATACTGGAACACGTGAGGCAATACTGACCTTACGACTTATCTTAGAAGAAAGATTAAGGAAAGGCAAACCTACATTTCTAGCATATGTAGACTTAGAGAAAGCTTTTGACAATTTTGACTGGAATACTCTCTTTCAAATTCTAAAGGTGGCAGGGGTAAAATACAGGGAGCGAATGGCTATTTACAATTTGTACAGAAACCAGATGGCAGTTATAAGAGTCGAGGGACATGAAAGGGAAGCAGTTGTTGGGAAGGGAGTAAGACAGGGTTGTAGCCTCTCCCAGATGTTATTCAATCTGTATATTGAGCAAGCAGTAAAGGAAACAAAAGAAAAATTCGGAGTAGGTATTAAAATCCATGGAGAAGAAATAAAAACTTTGAGGTTTCCCGATGACATTGTAGTTCTGTCAGAGAAAGCAAAGGACTTGGAAGAGCAGTTGAACGGAATGGATGGTGTCTTGAAGGGAGGATATAAGATGAACATCAACAAAAACAAAACGAGGATAATGGAATGTAGTCGAATTAATTCGGGTGATGCTGACGGTATTAGGTTAGGAAATGAGACACTTAAACTAGTAAAGGAGTTTTGCTGTATGGGGAACAAATAACTGATGATGGTCAAAGTAGAGAGGATATAAAATGTAGACTGGCAATGGCAAGGAAATTGTTTCTGAAGAAGAGAAATTTGTTAACGTCGAGTATAGATTTAAGTGTCAGGAAATCATTTCTGGAAGTATTTGTACGGAGTGTAGCCATGTATGGAAGCGAAACATGGACGGTAAATAGTTTAGACAAGAAGAGAATAGAACCTTTCGAAATGTGGTGCTACAGAAGAATGCTGAAGATTAGATGGGTAGATCACATAACTAATGAGGAAGTATTGAATAGGATTGGGGAGAAGAGAAGTTTGTGGCACAACTTGACCAGAAGAAGGGATCGGTTGGTAGTACATGTTCTGAGGCATCAAGGGATCACAAATTTAGTATTGGAGGGCAGCGTGGAGGGTAAAAATCGTAGGGGGAGACCAAGAGATGAATGACTTTCAAAAATCCCTACAAAAGAATGGCCCTGACTAACAGTAACCTATACCTTTCACAAATCACTTACCTCACAAAAATCTTCATTACTCAAACTACTGCAATACAGCGAGCGCCACTACTGCCAGCTAAATAAAAGATTCGAACTACAGAAGGCACTAACAACTAGTAGGCATAGTTAGCAAATGAAAGATTTTAATAGAGAACAAACAATGTATTTACCTTAATAGTCATAATATATATAGCAGTTCATGACAAATTTCAAATCTCCGCCATCTCTCTCCCCACATCCACCACTGCTGGCGGCTCACCTCCAACTGCGCAACGCTACGCGCTGTTCACATCCAGTTGCCCAACACTACAATGGCAGACAACAATGCAAACTAGCCACAGACTGCACACAGCACAGACAGTGATTTTCATACAGAGCGCTACGTAGCGTTGCCAATAAGAAAACATGAACAGCCTACTTACAAACTGTTCCAGTGGCTGCGGTAAGGTCCCGAGCAAGGCTACCTGCAGTATTCCGTGGCCGTCTGCGGGCACTGGTGGTGAGATATCGACCTTCTTGTGGTGTTTTACAGTGTGTACGTCCTGTGCTGTAGCGCCTGAAAATGTTTCCTGTCTGCTGAAAACGTTGCCATGATCTTGAGATCACACTTTGTGGCACACGGAGGGCTAGTGCTACGACCTGCTGTGTTTGTCCAGCCTCCAGTAGCCCTAGCATTCTACCGCTCATAACGTCATCAATATGTGTTCTTTGAGCCATTTTCAACACACGGTCACCATTAGCACGTCTGAAAATTTCTGCACACTTACTCGCTGCACCAACACACCTTTGCATATGTGCACTGCTGCCAGCGCCACCGTGCGACGACCGCAGGTCAAATGCACCGCATGGTCATACCCCGAGGTGATTTAAACTCGCAAACCGCCCACCAGAGCGTTATTTCACCATGTGTCAGCATTATCCTTAATTTATGAGCATGAGTGTAGTTCCAGATATTATTATTATTGTTGTTATGTGTTACATTAACTCTGTATTTCGCAAACTTGCCATCAGCCAGACAATTTAACCGAAGGGTCACAAGTGTCTGATTAGGGCGTGTAATGCGACACGTGCGGTTCAATCCCTAGACGAGTTTGAGCCAAGACATTTCGACGAAGAGGAACCGCATGTGACCCCAACATCTTTGGGATGCTAGCTCGCAACTGGGGGTTCGTCCGGGATAGGAACTGGGAAAGTGTTAGTTGAGGGATAAGAATCTTGCGAATTGTTGTAACAGGATTGGATTTTGGAAAGTGTTAGTTGCGGAATATGAACTCTGTAAAGTTTTACAACTGGATTTGAGATCTTCAGAGTGTTTCCAAAATCATCTTCTGAACTTCGATAGGCAGGACATCTCATAAAAGTTAAATGTGAGATCGGCTCAGGACTGAATATTAGGCTTCTTTAATAGTTGTGAAATTACAACTGTAATTCCTACAATAAACGATATTCTGTGACCTATGTCCCAAGTCTGCGGCAGTTTGCGTGGGGTCTCTGAGCTACGAATTTTGCAACAGTTGTGTGCACCGAGTTTTAGCAGTGGTTAGGAGTATTAAAAAAAAGTAACGCGGAAGAAGAGGCGACATCGAAAGCACGTGGTTCCAGCCACCAGCGGCATCTTCAATGGCGATTCATCGCGCAATGGCGGTTGCAGTACCACAGCAGAGGCTACGAGATCTTCAGCGTCGGCTTCAACTCCAACATCGGCAACAATAACACGGCAGAAGGATCCAGCACGACAAAGCTAAGTACCTCCGCTGATAGCGATATTATGTATGATTCTGTAATTCAATCGCCAGTAATAGACGTCGCTAATATTAAGCAGTCGGCCAGTTTGTTTGGTTTCGAAAATACTAGCGAGCCGCTTAGACCGAAGTCGGAGCGGGAGAGCGTGATCGCTGGTGAATTTAGCAGGGCAAATAGTCCGAAATCAGGCAAGGGAGGTGAATTTGGGGGAGACTTGATGTCGCAGTTAATGCAAAAGATAAGAGGATTGGGATCCAAAATTGGTTCTGTTAGAACAGACATGGGTGATGTAAATTTAAAAATTGACTCTGTTAAAACCGATATGGTTGACGTAAATTTAAAAGTTGATTCGGTTCAATAAGAAATAGCTGCAGTTGTGAGAGGCGAAGTAGGTAAAATGGCTAGTGGAATCGAGGAATCAATAGACGGAAAATTATAAACCATTCGGGATGAAATGGGCATAATTTCTTATGAAGTTGGGATGCTTGACTCTAAGGTAGATCAAGCGGAGAAAAATTTCAGTGATATGGTGGAGAAGTTGCAGGCAGATCTGAGAGGCAACATAGAAATTGTATGAGTGGGAAAGATGCTCTAATGACTGAGACGACAGAGGCTATTACCAATTTATCCATTCGAATAGGTAAAGGGGAGAAATAAGTAGATAAAGCAACAAGTGGAACATGGCATTAAAATTGAAAATAGTGAATTTAAAAAGCAAATCAATGAAATAAGAAGCGAACTGAACTCTTTAGGTGCACATCAAACCTATACAGTGATAAGTGATCAGTGGATGAACTCGGTATCGCGTCAAATGTTTTGCAGACGACGGGAAATATCACCCAGTAAATTTTCTAGCAGCATGCAGGGACGGTTTTATAAGGGGGATGTCCGACGAGGCGAAGATAAAATTCGTGAAAAGACATTTGGAAGGTGAGCTGCAATAGTTGGCAAATATATACAGTGATACATTCACTAGCTACGAAATATCTGAAAGCAGTTTCCTAAAAAAGTTCTGGAATGAAGAGAAGCAAACGTGACTCCAAAATAAGTTTCTGAAAACGCCAAGATTTAAATACGGGAACGGGTCGATGTGAGAATTTTGTAAACGTGAACTTGCAAGATAAATGCATGTGAAACGTCCATTGGGAGTGCTTACTGAAATTACGGCGTTGAAAAGGCGGTTACCGGAAAATTTGCAGTGGGATCTAGTGCACAGTCCTAACATCTCAATAGACGAATTTTTGGACTTTGTAGAAAAATTACAACGGGCATTGAAATTTACCCCGGAAAGCAGACAAATAGTTTTCACAGTGGAGGTCATTACTATGAAAGACATCCGGGAAGTTATCAACGGAACGCAAACAACAGGTCTGATAAGGAAAACAGTAACAGGAACACATCCAATGATAAATTTCAACGGAGTAATGGGAACGGATGCTTTCGTGACAGGGACCGACACCAAGAACGTAGACTTGAGGGACCGGCACCTAGCGAAATGAACCAGCGTAATGGGAGATCGGGAAACTAAGTTTCGCCGCATCTCAGGTTCGGAGATGGTAAAATAAACCGGCGATGAATAGGACGCGAGTAAACGTAAATGTGACAGGTGTTAATAAATCGGCAGAAAGGCGTCAGAATATTGAAATGAAATATATAGGTACATAGGTAAATTTTCAAATCAAATCGTACGTAAATGGCGTAATCCTAAAATAATGAAAAAAAAAAACGATAAAGGTGATGACGACGCTTTAGGGCTACATGATTTGCTTTATGAATGTGAGACGAAAGGGTGTGTGAATGTTAATAGAATGAAAGATCCGATGTGCCAAAAGGAGGCTGAGGTGGAGCTGGATTTGGTGGAGTTAGATGGTATAGAAAATTCTAAAGAGGTATTAGCCAGCGGTAACGATTATAGTGATGAATGTGATGTTTCAGGTGATACTGAGACGGCGAAAGTTGTTAAGGAGGTTAATAAGGGCGGCGTAGCATTAGTCTCGTCAGCTGTTGAATTTGTGTGTGTGTCGGCAGATATTGGTGAATTAACTTTGAAGGAAGGTGCTAACGATGTTTTATGTGCTGAAGTTATGAAAGTTGAAGCTGCTGGTATTGATTCTTCAGAGGAAGAAATCCGTGCGTTTCTTTCTACTAATGGAGGTGAAGCCGACGTTCTGGATGGATCTGTGGATGGTCGGTTGGTTTGGGGAAGGAGACCAGACAGCGAGGTCATCGGTCTCATCGGATTAGGAAGTCGGCCGTGCCCTTTCAGAGGAACCATCCCGGCATTTGCCCGGAGTGATTTTGGGAAATCACGGAAAACCTAAATCAGGATGGCCGGACGCGGGATTGAACCGTCGTCCTCCCGAATGCGAGTCCAGTGTCTAACCACTGCGCCACCTCGCTCGGTGATCTGTGGATCTTGAGTGTTTGTTTGAGAATGACTTTGGATCTAAATTTGAGGTACGATATGAAATTAATGTGGCGCAGGATTGTGTAGGAGAGGAAAAGGTATTATGCTCAGGTTTAAATCAAAACGCAGTGGAATTTAATGATACAATTGATTCTGAAAATTCACGACGCTGTAGCTACAATTTATGTGATGTAACGACAGAGGATAGTGAAACGATGAATGGTTCTTATATTGGTGATTTGTCGACGAAGGTAAATGAGGTTTTATGTAGCGAGTTGTGTGGTGTATCAGCGACTGTTGAAAATACTCTACGTGAAGGTGTTTGTAATGACGTGAAAGTAAAAAGTAATGCTATATTTCACGATAATGATGTTCTAGCCACTAATGTCGATGATTTTAAAGGAGAACACAGTGAGTTTGATTCTAATATAGAAAATGATATTTGGACAGAATGGTATCTTAAGGAGAAATGTGATTTTACTGTAACTGTTTTGCGATGGTATGGTAGAACATTACGATCGTTACTGCCTCATTTGTGGACTCGAGAGAAGTTTAAGACAGCGAGAAGTGTAGAAGGGAGAAAAAATGAAATTGGGGCGAAAGAAGCATTTAATGAATTATTTTGGGACGAGTACGAAATTGAGGGGTGGATAGAACAGGATATGTGCACTCTAGAGATGGAAGAGAAGAGACGAGACACAGAGAATGATTTATTGAGGGAACAGTGTTTAGAGCGAAAAGAAATAACTAATGTACAGCCTATCATTGAAATTAAAGTAAATGACGAGAATGTAGACGCTGATAAAGAATTAGAAATTAGTATTACTGGCTGTAAATAGTGTTAAAATTAAAACGGCAGTTGGCGGTTTAAGGAAGCCGATAAGGCAAGAAGTGCTCTTGGAATTAAAGTGTGAAGAGAATAGGATGCTTTGTAGTGAATGAACTGGTATAAGGTGTGGTGTAGGCAACAGATTACTTATGTAAATATAAAACTTCGCTTCACTGTGTGGGAAGGTGCTTGGTTTATGAAACTGAGGGTGAAAAAAGGAAAGTAAATTTTAAGAACTTTTTGAAGGGGGACAACCAGATTGGGCACACCATAATTACACATGGTTGGGATGAAGAAAACAATATGTGTGACAAGTTTAGAGGGGTATTTAGCAATGTTTTATTTCATGATTTATTGGAGCTTCTTTGTTCTTTCGTCAAAGAAGGATATTTTTTGGGCACAAGGCCTGTGCAGTTATAAAGAGATAGTTTAGACGCACATTTGGATGCGAGAAGGTCAGAGAACTCAATTATTTGGTCAACGGCATCAAGTCAAGAATCAGTGCTCAGTATGCATATAAATTAGGTTTTTGGGGGTATGTAAGGGATTTATTTGTATGTATGTACACTCCTGGAAATGGAAAAAAGAACACATTGACACCGGTGTGTCAGCCCCACCATACTTGCTCCGGACACTGCGAGAGGGCTGCACAAGCAATGATCACACGCACGGCACAGCGGACACACCAGGAACCGCGGTGTTGGCCGTCGAATGGCGCTAGCTGCGCAGCATTTGTGCACCGCCGCCGTCAGTGTCAGCCAGTTTGCCGTGGCATACGGAGCTCCATCGCAGTCTTTAACACTGGTAGCATGCCGCGACAGCGTGGACGTGAACCGTATGTGCAGTTGACGGACTTTGAGTGAGGGCGTATAGTGGGCATGCGGGAGGCCGGGTGGACGTACCGCCGAATTGCTCAACACGTGGGGCGTGAGGTCTCCACAGTACATCGATGTTGTCGCCAGTGGTCGGCGGAAGGTGCACGAGCCCGTCGACCTGGGACCGGACCGCAGCGACGCACGGATGCACGCCAAGACCGTAGGATCCAACGCAGTGCCGTAGGGGACCGCACCGCCACTTCCCAGCAAATTAGGGACACTGTTGCTCCTGGGGTACCGGCGAGGACCATTCGCAACCGTCTCCATGAAGCTGGGCTACGGTCCCGCACACCGTTAGGCCGTTTTCCGCTCACGCCCCAACATCGTGCAGCCCGCCTCCAGTGGTGTCGCGACAGGCGTGAATGGAGGGACGAATGGAGACGTGTCGTCTTCAGCGATGAGAGTCGCTTCTGCCTTGGTGCCAATGATGGTCGTATGCGTGTTTGGCGCCGTGCAGGTGAGCGCCACAATCAGGACTGCATACGACCGAGGCACACAGGGCCAACACCCGGCATCATGGTGTGGGGAGCGATCTCCTACACTGGCCGTACACCACTGGTGATCGTCGAGGGGACACTGAATAGTGCACGGTACATCCAAACCGTCATCGAACCCATCGTTCTACCATTCCTAGACCGGCAAGGTAACCTGCTGTTCCAACAGGACAATGCACGTCCGCATGTATCCCGTGCCACCCAACGTGCTCTAGAAGGTGTAAGTCAACTACCCTGGCCAGCAAGATCTCCGGATCTGTCCCCCATTGAGCATGTTTTGGACTGGATGAAGCGTCGTCTCACGCGGTCTGCACGTCCAGCACGAACGCTGGTCCAACTGAGGCGCCAGGTGGAAATGGCATGGCAAGCCGTTCCACAGGACTACATCCAGCATCTCTACGATCGTCTCCATGGGAGAATAGCAGCCTGCATTGCGGCGAAAGGTGGATAAACACTGTACTAGTGCCGACATTGTGCATGCTCTGTTGCCTGTGTCTATGTGCCTGTGGTTCTGTCAGTGTGATCATGTGATGTATCTGACCCCAGGAATGTATCAATAAAGTTTCCCCTTCCTGGGACAATGAATTCACGGTGTTCCGGTCCAGGCTTCCGGTCCAGATAGTATACCAGTCAGGTTCCTCTGAGTACGCTGGTACAATAGCTCCATATTTAGCAATTATATACACCCGCTCGCTCACAGAAAGATCCGCACCTAAAGACTGGAAAATTGCTCAAGACACACCAATACCCAAAAACGGAAGTAGGAGTAATCCACTGAATTACAGGCCTACATCACTAACGTCGAGTTGCAGTAAGGTTTTGGAACATATATTGCATTCGAACACTGAAGTACCTCGAAGAAAACGATTTATTGACACGAAGTCAGCTCGGGTTCACAGAATACCGTTCTTGCCAACACAACTAGCTCTTTATACTCATGAAGTAATGAGTGCTATCGACAGGAGATGTCTAATTGATTCCATATTTTTAGATTTGCAGAAGGCTTTCGACACCGTTCCTCACAAGCGTCTTCTAACCAAACTGCGTGCCTATGGAATATCGCCTCAGTTGTGAGACGGGATTCGTGATTTCCTGCCAGAAACGTCACAGTTCGCAGTAATAGACGGAAAGTCATCGAGTAAAACAGAAATAATATCCGGCGTTCCTCAAGGAAGTGTTACAGAACCCTCTATTGGTCCTGATCTATATTAACAACATAGGAGACAATATCAGTAGCGGCCTTAGATTCTTTGCAGATTATGCTGTTATTTACGTCTTGTAAAGTCATCAGATGACCAAAACGAATTGCAAAATGATTTAGATATCTGCATGGTGTGAAAAGTGTCCCTAAATAAAGAAATGTGTGAAGTTATTCACATGAGTACTAAAAGAAGTCCGCTAAATTTCGATTACACGATAAGTCACACAAATCTGAAGGCTTTAAATTCAATTAAATACTTCGGGATTACAATTACAAGTACCATAAACTGGAACGATCACATAGATAATGTGTGGGTAGAGCAAACAAAAAACTGCGATTCATTGGCAGAATACTTAGAAGGTGCAACAGGTCTACTAAAGAGACTGCTTACACCACGCTTGTCCGCCCTATTCTGGAGTATACCTGTGCGGTGTGGGATCCGCATCAGATGGGACTGACTGATATCGAAAAAGTATAAAGAAGGGCAGCTCGTTCTGTATTATCGCGAAGAAGGGAGATAGTACCACAGACATGATACGTGAGTTGGAGTGGCAATCATTAAAACAAAGGCGTTTTTCGTTGCGACTGGGTCTTATCATGAAATTTCAATCACCAGTTTTCTCCTATTGCGAAAAAATTCTGTTGGCACCCACCTACATAGGGAGAAATTATCATCACGATAAAATAAGAGAAATCAGGGCTCGCACAGAAAAATTTAAGTGCTCATTTTTCCCGCGTGCCGTTCGAGAGTGGAACGGTAGAGACACAGCTTGAAGGTGGTTCATTGAACCCTCTGCCAGGCACCTTATTCTGAATAGCAGAGTAATCACGTAGATGTAGATGTGGATTTGGTCGCCCGAATTTGGGTGCATGGAGGTCGGAGAAATTTGGAAAATGAAAATTAATACTTCTTATTTAGGAAGACAGATGTATGTTTATCTACTCATCTGAGAATATTTTGGAAGAATAATTTGTTGTTGCATGGAGTATCGATTTGTGTACGCAGCTTCACTGCACGGAATTAAACAAGGGGTGAGATTTTTTCATATTTGTTGTTAGTTTTGACCCTAAGGGAGTTATTTAAATTAAAAGAAAATATTAATTTGCCGATGAAGTCAATTGGGAACCTGTCATGAGATGCATGTCTCTAGTGGGACTTGAATAACGTGTCAGAATCATCGAAGAATTTACGAGCATCTTGCAAACGCTGTAAATCAATTGTTTACTGTGTAGTAAATCTTTGCGAGTTGCCTCGCAATTTGGTGGATGCCTCTACCTGTCATAAAACTTGAGAAAACTTACATTACGTAGCACACTCATTTGGGATCGTGCGCGCCAGCGATAAAGCCGGAATGCTATATTCTCAACATTCCTCGTATTTCATAACAGTTTGAGATATCGAAATGAAATTTTGACAAATGATAACTCTAAAAGAAGAAAGTGCTTTACCATATGGTTATTATGCAAAACATCATTATCTACCGTGCTATTTCGCTAACTACAGACTTTTCAACAAACGAATGTAATTTTTAAGCTCAAAATGAACTGTCAAGATCGCAGTAATATTTGCTTATTTACCGGTTTCGGCTTATATGAAAGCCCTCTTCAGAAGTTTTGGTCCCCCTATGACTGGTGCTGTCGGCTCCTCGGCTGTCTTGTGAAACCACGATCTTACACTCAAATTTAGTTCGATCATGGTATCACTAGACAACCCAGGAGCCGCCATCACCAGCCATAGTGGGTCAAAAATTCTGAAGATGGCTTTAACATAAGCCGAAACCCAAATATTATTGTGATATCGACAGTTAATTTTAACAGCATCATGTCGCTGCTTACCACAGACTGTCTAAATTTATGAATAAATTTTAACAGCAATCGATAACTGATGAAACGAAAAATGCCAGGGATTTTGGAACACCATAGGTGAAGATATTACACGTATATTTTTGTACTGAGGATGTGCTATTAAGCTATGACCTTATTTTGCCTCAGTTCCTCACTTGATAAACTTAATAAACCACTGTTTCAAAATTCCCTCTTCACGTGTTACAGAGGTGACACTGTGTAAACTCCACTGTACTTTGGCAAAAGACGCATATTTTAACATGGCCACAGAGAAACGTAATTTTTACTGAAAATTCACCACTCGCGACACATCTCTGAAAGGTACACATGATTAACAAGCCAGGGCAAAGTAAATCGCTGCATTTGCTGCATTTTCCATGGAATTCTATTTAGATACTAACCAAAGCAGAACTGACAGTAGGTCTGTTTGAATGGACACCACGCAAGTGTTAGTGTGGAGAGACTCACTTAATATGTATTTACAAAAAGAAAAAGAGTGTAGGCATTTGCTTAAAATGACACTTCCCCTGCAGTAGTCAATATTTCCCCTATACGCCTTCCTGGAACCCCCACCACTGCCGCTATCTCCACGCACGCTCTGCCGACTGCGCATCTACCAGCCATGGTATAGAGTGCGCATCAAGCTGGTGGAGGCTCTGAAATGGTGTGGGGTATGTGCAGTTGGAGAGATACGAGACCCCTGACAGTCTAAATACGACTCTGACAGGTGACACGTACATAAGCATTCTATCTGATCACTTTCATCCGTTCATGTCCGTTGTGCATTCCGACGGACTTGGGCAATTACAGCAGGAGAATGCGACACCCCACACGTCCAGAATTTCTACAGAGTGACTCTAGGAACACTCTTCTGAGTTTAAACATTTCCGCTCGTCACCAACCTCCCCAGAAATTAACATTATTGACCATATCTGGGACGCCTTGCAACGTGCTGTTCAGGAGAGATCTCCACTTCCTCGTACTCTTACGGATTTATGGACAGCGATGCAGGATTCATTGTGTCATTTGCCCCCAACACTACTTCAGACGTTAGTCGAGTCCATGCCACATCGTGTTACGGCACTTCTGCTTGCTCGCAAGGGCCCTACCCGATTATTAGCCAGGTGTACCAATTTCTTTGGCTCTTCAGGGTAGTTTACTTTATTAAAATAGTAAATGAAAAGCACCAGTTTGCTTTTGTTCTACAATATAAATGTCTGAAGATGGCCTTGTAAGCCGAAAACCGGTTAACAATAATAGTAATATTGTAGAACAAAAGCAAACTGGTGCTTTTCATTTATTATAATGTTGTTCTACCAACAAGAACCGACGGAAGATTCTGTTAATATTATTAAAATATGTATGAAGATTTGCTTAGTTTTGTAGAAGTCACTTCCATGGAAGTTTTCTGCGTATTTACAATTCTCCCTGAATATTAAAGTATGACTAGATAAAGACGTATTTACAAGACTCTTCACTTGAAGAATAACTGACATAATGTTCACATTAATGTTCTGCCTAAGACTTTTAATACACTGATGGCCTATCTAAGACGATGCTGTCGTAATCGTTGACTTCGAACTGGTCAAGCGTTCTTCTGCTCAGCTGTAACTAGACGACAGATTCCGATCACGTAGCGAAGCTCTAGGAGGCGTGGCTACGGCGCGCTTCCCGTTCGTCGCCAGTGACTGTATACTCTTCTGTGGTTCCGTGGCAAGGTGCCAGCCTTACTTTGGCACCTTGGGCTTCGGACGACCCCACACTGTGGCTCGTCTAGCGCCGATTAAGCCCCTTTTCAAATAATGCCAGCCGACGAGTGCATCGACGGCCAGATGAGGCCATTGTTGACAGTCCTTGTGTGTTTGTAGGTGGTATTTTGAATTGTACCACTAGAGAGGATGCTGACTTTACTCAAGGTGCTGGATCGCTCACAATGACTACTGTTCGCTGTGGAGGTACTTGTTCAGATGGCTCTGAGCACTATGGGACTTAATATATAAGGTCATCAGTCCCCTAGACTTATAACTACTTAATCCTAACTAACCTATGGACGTCACACACATCCATGCCCGAGGCAGGATTCGAACCTGCGACAGTAGCAGAAGCGTGGCTTCAGACTGAAGCGCCTAGAACCGCACGGCGACAACGGCCGGATTGTGGAGGTACTAAAAGTACTGGTGGCTTTAAAAGTTTTCATAATAGTGACGTCATCATTTACCGTACTTTTGATATTGGTGAAGTTTACAATAGGGATACTGGTATGTCTTACTTTTATTCTACGATGCTTCATTATGTTCTGGAGGTAATAGGCTGGAGGTGGTTCTGTCATTGATGGTATTAGCGTTGTAAGTAGGCTGTTTATGTTTTCTTATTGGCAACGTTACGTAGCGCTCTGTATGAAAATCACTGGCTGTGCTGTGTGCAGTCTGTGGCTAGTCTGCATTGTTGTCTGCCATTTTAGTGTTGGGCAGCGGCAGCTGGATGTGAACAGCGCGTAGCGTTGCGCAGTTGGAGGTGAGCCGCCAGCAGTGGTGGATGTGGGGAGAGAAATGGCGGAGTTTTGAAATTTGTAAAAATGGATGTCATGAACTGCTATATATATTATGATTATTAAGGTAAATACATTGTTTGTTCTCTATTAAAATCTTTCATTTGCTAACTATGCCTATCAGTAGTTAGTGCCTTCCGTAGTTTGAATCTTTTATTTAGCTGGCAGTAGTGGCGCTCGCTGTATTGCAGTAGTTCGAGTAATGAAGATTTTTGTGAGGTAAGTGATTTGTGGAACGCATAGGTTAATGTTAGTCAGGGCCATTGTTTTGTAGGGATTATTGAAAGTCAGATTGCGTTGCGCTAAAAATATTGTGTGTCAGTTTAAGCACAGTCATGTATAATTTTTCTAAGGGGACGTTTCAGCGTGTTGTCTGCTGGAAATGACTAATTTCTTATACACCGTGCTTATGAACTGTGATACATGAGCTAACAGCTGTTGGTCCGTGTGTTGGGTTCAGATTTGTTCTCAATTTTAGTCCTTCGTCAAGTTCCAGAAGAGACGGAAGTAGGACCAGGCCTTGGAGTGTGGAATATCTCGTTCCATGCCCTGTCAGGGACCGGACTGTGTGGAGACACTTTCGCCTGACGGGCAGTGGAATACGTCAGCTCTACTACGTCTCAGCAGCCTTCCCCGCTGCCCTCACGCAGGTCTCTGCACATATTTTTCTTGCGCGTACGAGCTCTACCGAGGCAGTTATCCCGGCCGCAGAAGCACAATGCGGCTATAACCATAAATTATACGCACACGTGAGGAATGACGGGCCGTTCTCTCGGACAGTGCCAAAGCATGCGCGATTAGGCCGGCCTGGGTTTTTACGGAGAAGCGCAGCCCGCCGCCTGCAGCCTGCGGTCTCGGGCGCGCCGACGGGCGTTTACTGACCTTCCCACAGCTGCGACGCCTCCCCGGAGAACGTGATCTCCTGTGCCCAGTTTCTTTTACACATCCTTCATACCCGGCGTTTCTACACGCAGTGACCACACACGTTCCACCTGCTGGTGTTTGAGGCGTAGTTATCTGCCACCTAAGCCTTCTTTTTTTCCGTCGTACAAACACGTGCTCTGCCATTTTTTGAGTGGTCTCAGACCGACGTCTGCCAACTCTTCACCCGGTTTAAGATTAATTGACCAAACAAGTAGAGCAGAGAAAAATCGGAAATGCTGAACTCCGGTTTCAAATGTTCCTTCACAGAAGGTGCAGGAATACTGACCCAATTTAACTGCCACACTTGCAGTTATGAGTGATACAGATAAGTGTGTCAGTGGCATCGAGAAACAGTTGAAATCGCCAAAATTGAACATGACTGATTATTTTGGTTTTGCAAATGATTTATCTATTCTGCCTGAAAGGACAGAAGTGGACCAAAAACTAATAAGTATACTTAAACTGTAGAAAAAGCAGCACTACCAGTCTACTTAAAAAAGTCATCGGTAATGACAAACAACAAGGGTGCACCATCAGACTTAAATTGGAAAGATCAGTAGAAAGACTAACACAACAAACAAATTTCAGTATTTAGGAGAAGTCGTCCAGTGTAGTGGAAAGGAAAAGGGAGCTATCAGAGTAAGATTAAGAAAAGTGTTTATAGTGAAAAATCCGTCATTACAAGACAGTAATTCAACCAGAAAGCACATATGCATCGTATACACTAATTTTATGACCAATATAAAAAATGAGGGAAAAAGAAGGAAATATTGTGAGAAAGTGTCAACATTTGAATTGAGCACTAACACAAGATGCATACTTCAATTGGTTCAAATGGCTCTGAGCACTATGGGACTTAACATCTATGGTCATCAGTCCCCTAGAACTTAGAACTACTTAAACCTAACTAACCTAAGGACAGCACACAACACCCAGCCATCACGAGGCAGAGAAAAATCCCTGACCCCGCCGGGAATCGAACCCCGGGACCCGGGCGTGGGAAGCGAGAACGCTACCGCACGACCACGAGATGCGGGCCAAGATGCATACTACCAAGCACAAAAATCAAGACGAAATTAGGAAACGGAAGACTAACGTTCTATCGACCTGGTCAACATGGATTTAAATAAAATCGTTCTTGTGAAACACAACTACCTCTTTACTCGCATGAAGTCCTGAGTGCTGTTGACAAGGGATTTCAGATTGATTCCGTATCTCTAGATTTCCGGTAGGCTTTTGACACTGTACCCCGCAAGTGGCTTATTGTGAAATTGTGTGCTTATGGAATATCGTCTCAGTTATGTGACTGGATTTGTGATTTCCTGTCAGAGAGGTCACAGTTCGTAGAAGCTGACGGAAAGTCATTGAGGAAAACAGAAGTGATTTCTGGCGTTACCTAAGGTACTGTTATAGGCCTTTTGCTGTTCCTTATCTATATAAACGATTTGGGATACAATCTGAGCAGCCGTCTTAGGTTGTTTGCAGATGACGCTGTCATTTATCGACTAATAAAGTCATCACAAGATCAAAACAAATTGCAAAACGGTTTAGAAAAGATATCTGTATGTGAGGTGTCAGGTCAGAGGGATGTTCTGAACACAATTTCGACACAAAGCAGCTCAATAGGCTGTGGAGTGGAAGGGGTAGGCTAGCTATGGAACAGTGCATCACCATTGACTAGACACTCATTTATTGAACACATAAGTCAGGTATTACCCAGAAGGAACAATCATTACGAATTACAAAATAATATTCTTTTCCTTTAAGTCACTCAAACATTTAAACAGGCAAATAGCAATCATTTAACCGAAAGCCTTTTAAGAAAGCAAGACTAGAAAATTTGAATGATCAGGTAAAATCATATTTAAATAGGCTCTGACCGAGCACATATTTTAAAACGAAATACTTCCTTTAAGGAACCAGCAATCGAAATTAATTACATAATCCTCAACAACCACATTACATCAAAGACATTTAAGATTAAACAGTAATATATAACATCAGAGAGCTGCAGTGAAGTTTTAAGCAGCACGTTTCAGATGGACTGCACAGCAACAGTACAATACAAGTCCCTCAGAGGATCTCACCACACAGGAAGTTATTGCCACAATCGACAAAGTATCAACATCATTCCATGTTCAGATCTAAAACAAACTAAAAGCTCTCTTAAGTTTGGTACAGTTAAAATGGCTCTGAGCACTATGGGACTTAACACCTGAGGTCATCTGTCCCCTAGAACTTAGAACTACTTAAACCTAACTAACCTAAGGACATCACACACACCCATGCCCGAGGCAGTATTCGAACCTGCGACCGTAGCGGTCACACGGTTCCAGACTGAAGCGCCTAGAACCGCACGGCCATACCGGCCGGCTTGGTACAGGTAATTCCCTTTCAACATGACATACATCACAAGTCTAGCCCTAGGACGGCACCGACACCCCGCAATTTAGCACGCGAAAAACTACACCGATGCACTCATCCAAGAACAGAGAGCCGGCTCCCCAATAGTGGAACATTTAACCACGCGCAGCGTGCGGGTTTGCTGGATGCTCACTCGCCCTTAACCTCAACACCAGTTCAGATACTAGTCAGCCTATAATCTTGAACCACCATACACATTCCTTCAGTTACTGCATAGAAAGCCAATGTGATAGGCGAACAGACCAGCATATGATAAAAGCTTAAGCAATTTCCTTACTAGACAACCCTTATGAATAGTAGCCGTAATTTTTTTTAACATGAGCACCCCCACAATCAAAAGACTAAAAACGCCAATCATAAGGACAGTAGCACATAAGCAAGTAGCAATGGTAACTTCTGCTTAGATTGGCTACAAATCAGCGCGTGATTTAACACACCAGAGAGCAGTCTTTACAACATAACCATCAATACAATAGCAAATTACTCACACGTGTACTCCCCCACGATTTCGATTCGCAAAGCCATAGACAAAAAGTGGAGAACGTATCACTTAGACCAACATAATGATGCTGCCTCAGTTACCCAAATAACTGACTCCCTTAGTTGCACAGCAAAGAACCAGACCTAATGAAGCCACCACGGTTTTCGCCTCTAAATTGTCACAGTACAAGTGAGACTCAATCACAAATGTAATTTTACATCACCAGTTCCCTTATAGTCAATACAAGCGCCTGATTTTCACCCGTTTATAACGGCAGGCAGCAACATCGTACGGAAAAGAGCGTAGACACAAGCTCTTACCAATTCTCCGAAAGCAGCCACCGCAACTCTTGGGAACCACTGGGACAACCAATGCAAAAATCGTTACTCCTTCACACAATTTACAGGACGCCCGCTTCCCGCTGCTTGCTACGGCGCCTTCCGTTCAGAGCCAACTTGTATATCTCCATGGTATAGGTCCGGTCCCACACTCGCTGCGTCAACCCGACAACCGTCTTCCACCACGTCGCGGAGCACCCCCCCCCCCCCCCCCCCCCGCCCCAGGACCACGCCTCGTTACTCCTCGCGTAGGCCCCAGAGGGCGCTGCTTACCGCCCTGACCGTGGCAGGAAAGGTAAACCACCAGAGTGACGCTATCGATATGAGCCGCCACGGCTCAGTATGGTGCGAAAATTGTCAACTGACCCTAAATAACGAAAAGCGTGAGGTCATCCGCACGAGTGCTAAAAGGAATCCGTTAAACTTAGGTTACACGATAAATGAGTCAAATCTAAAGGCCGTAAAATTCAACTAAATATCTAGGAATTACAATTGCGAACAACTTAAATTGGAAGGAACACATAGATAATGTTGAGGGGAAGGCTAACCACAGACTGCGTTTTATTGGCAGCTCACTTAGAAAATGTAACAGATTTACGAAGAAGACTGCCTACACTACGCTTGTCCGTCCTCTTTTAGAATACTGATGCGCGCAGTGGGATCCTTACCAGATAGGATTGACGGACTACATCGAAAAAGTTAAAAAAGGGCAGCACGCGTTGTATTATTGCGAGGTAAGGGTGAGAGGCGTATTGAAATGATACAGGATTTGGGGTGGACATCATCAAAACAAAGGCGTTTCGTTGCAGCGGAATCTTCTCATGAAATTCCAACCACCAACTTTCTCCCCAGAATGAGAAAATATTTTGTTGACACCGACCTACATTGGGAGAAGCGATCACCGTGATAAAATAAGGGAAATCGGATCACGTACGGAAAGTTATAGGTGTTCGTTCTTTCCATGCGCTATACGAGATTGGAATAATAGAGAATTGTGAAGGTGCTTCGATGAACGCTCTGCCAGGAACTTAAACGTGATTTGCAGAGTATCCACGCAAATGTAGATTTAGATGTTCTATGGCCACATCCACAGAAAGAGTCCTAGAAGACCGACAAGAAAAACTGTACAGCATTTTGAAAAATTACAAGGCAAACACAAGTTTCTCACAGAACTCGTCCAAACAGACAGGGAAGAAAATGGACAGTAGAAGAGACGAGAGTAAAAAAGTGAACAGATGCGGCATTGGAAACAGCATTAACGTAGTCATTAACTGGCCTTAATGAAAATAGAGAAGCAACTTTTAAGAGTCAGATGGAATTATATTCCTTCTTTACAGAATCTGCAGCAGAATTATCCTCCTTTTACCCATCATACACGGCAACTTCCTCGAAAAAAAAAATATATGGCTGGTGATTGGAGGAAAGTACAGATCACAACTATCTACAAAAAGAAGCATAACAGATGTAACCCACAAAACTACTTTCCAGTCCCAATGGGGTACGTTCTCGGACTATCGCGAGGTATCTCGAAAAGAATGATCACGTACATGCCAAATAACATGGATTCTGGGAAACCTTGATCACATAAAAACCAACGAGTGATTTTCTCACAAGAAGTCCAGAAACCCATAGATCAAGATAGTCGGATGGATACAGTATTTCTTGACTTCTAAAATGCACTACGTTCAGTAGCACACCACTGTTTATTAACGATAGTGCGATCATACAGAGTATGGAACGAAACTTACGACGGGACGCATTATGTTATCTTAGATGGAGAACCATAGGCAGATGTAGTGGTAACTTCAGGTGTCTCCAAGGTAAATGTGTTGGGACTATTTCTGTTCATGTTGTATATTAATGATCTGTCAAGACAGTGTTAACTGTAACCCAAAACTTTTTGCGGATAATGCAGTTGCCTGTAATTGTGGTGTCACCGCCAGACACCACACTTACTAGGTGGTAGCTTTAAATCGGCCGCGGTCCTTTAGTACATGTCGGATCCGCGTGTCGCCACTGTCAGTAATTGCAGACCGAGCGCCACCACACGGCAGGTCTAGAGAGACGTACTAGCACTCGCCGAGTTGTACGGACGACTTTGCTAGCGACTACACTGACGAAGCCTTTCTCTCATTTGCCGAGAGATAGTTAGAATAGCCTTCAGCTAAGTCCATGGCTACGACCTAGCAAGGCGCCATTAACCATTTCTAGAGAGAGTCTCACTTGTATCATCAAGAATGCTGTATACAAATGATGGATTAAAGTTAAGTATTCCAGCAGCTACGTACTTTTCATTATAGCATTCATTACGTATCCTGTTTCAGACCTAACGCAAGCCTGCGTGAGTTGACGCGTGCCTTTCGGCCTCCTCTAAAAACAGTGTTGGCAATTCTGCCGACACTTCAGTAATGAAGTACAATCTGGAAAATGCTGCATAAATATCTAGTGAGATTTTGATAAGGTTTCAAAGAAGGACAAAGATTAACAACTTCTTTTAAATGTTCAGAAACGTAAAAGAGTTTTGTATACAAAACGTGGAAAGTAGTGTCCCATGAAGACAATACCAATACCAAGATGCACTACTGGTATCAGTGAACTCATATCAGTACCGGGTGGGGGTGGGGGAGAGGGGGGGAGGGGTAATAACTCTGAAATGCATCCCTGTTTGGTTTTGAACGCATTCTAAGTTGATTTCTGAACGTATCATAAGCTGATCTTTGAGTGCATACATAGTGTACGTGATGTCTCTGCCAGGGGAATCTCCATCGCATCTAGAAATAAAACGCTTTCCCGTAGGCAAAAGGGGATGGGGCTATACGAGGTGAGCCGAATAAGCCCAAACGGGTGATTGCCAATCACTATTTGTGTATGTGGTTGATTGGGCGTGCGAATGATCAGCGTTGTTATAATTATTTGCGAAATCCATAGATTCAGATTACCGGAGTGGAAATAAAGACTAACAGGAATATGAAGTAAGAAAGATTAGATATTAACCTTCTCGGTGTTTCCAAGAAAAAAAAAATTGACAGAAAATTTTTGACACATCGCTACACTGCTAAGAGCCAGTTGTACAGTCCCTGATTAGCAGGCACTTAAGTTCTATTCTCGGAATAACGCGCAAAATGTGTTGTACGAACACGTAAAAACGTCTAACCGGAGGATAAACTCGGGATAACTAAACTGGCGATTCTGGGATGGTTAGTTAAGTTAACCGGAGGATAAGGTTTGACAGTGTCAGGAATAGTTAGAGAATTAGTGACGAGAAGGAAGGAGAAGAAACGGGGACATTACACAAATTATATGGAAGAATATGACGATTCCAAATTTATATAAAAATTTCGTACTTCTACTATTCGATCTCATGCTTGAGAAACTGGAGCGTATGAATGAAATGTGAAACTATTTCCTAACATAAAACTTTTTGAAACTTCCTGGCAGATTAAAACTGTGTGCCCGACCGAGACTCGAACTCGGGACCTGTGGCTAAGCCATGTCTCCGCGGTATCCTTTCTTTCAGGAGTGCTAGTTCTGCAAGGTCCGCAGGAGAGCTTCTGTAAAGTCTGGAAGGTAGCAGACGAGATACTGGCAGAAGTAAAGCTGTGAGTACCGGGCGTGAGTCGTGCTTCGGTAGCTCAGATGGTAGAGCACTTGCCCGCGAAAGGCAAAGGTCCCGAGTTCGACTCTCGGTCGGGCACACAGTTTTAATCTGTCAGGAAGTTTCATATCAGCGCACACTCCGCTGCAGAGTGAAAATCTCATTCAGGAAATAAAACTTTTTGCTTGTAGCATGCCTGATAGGCATTTGATATTGGTACTTCGTGAATTATATTTTGTCGTGTTATTTGTCTAAGTGAGGTAGATGAAAATAACCATTTATGCTAAAACACTCTCGCTTGTTTGACAAGTGTTACAACTGCTGCAGTGTTAGAAAGGCCTATTTCGTTTTATCTAGCAGATAGTGCCAAAATACACGCAGTCAAATCGACAAACCTCACCAGTCTTGGGTACTATCCGTATCAATACCTTTTTCAGTATTAGACAACATTTTGATTTTTCATGTAGCAAAAACGTCCGACGAACTTTGACGAGGTAAGAGATTTTTTCGCAGAAATGAAAGCACGCTGTGTAAAGCTGTAGCAAGATTAGAGAGGAAAAAATGCTGGGACCTAAGGACTGAAGAAATGTGTAGTCTTGCTTGCCTCTTGTCTTCACTGATTTGATGTTTCCTATATTTAATTTTATGTCACACTGAAACGTCCCCTTAGAACAATTATATACGACTGGGCTTAAACTGACACACAATATTTTTTAGCGCAACGCAATCTGACTTTCAGAAGTCCCTACAAAGGAATGGCCCTGACTAACATTAACCTGTACCTTTCACATATCTCTTACCTCACCAAAAATCTTCGTTACTCAAACTACTGCAATACAGCGAGCGCCACTACTGCCAGCTAAATAAAAGATTCAAACTACTGAAGGCACTAACTACTGATAGGCATAGTTAGCAAATGAAAGATTTTAACAGAGAACAAACAATGTATTTACCTTAATAGTCATAATATATATAGCAGTTCATGACATTCATTCTGTACTCAAAAATCCGCCATCTCATTTCCCACATCCACCACTGCTGACGGCTCACCTCCAACTGCGCAACGCTACGCGCTGTTCACATCCAGCTGCCGCTGCCCAACACTACAATGGCAGACAACAATGCAAACTAGCTACAGACTGCACACAGCACAGCCAGTGATTTTCATACCGAGCGCTACGTGCCATTGTAGTGTTGGGCAGCGGCAGCTGGATGTGAACAGCGCGTAGCGTTGCGCAGTTGGAGGTGAGCCGCCAGCAGTGGTGGATGTGGGAAATGAGATGGCGGATTTTTGAGTACAGAATGGATGTCATGAACTGCTATATATATTATGACTATTAAGGTAAATACATTGTTTCTTCTCTATTAAAATCTTTCATTTGCTAACTATGCCTATCAGTAGTTAGTGCCTTCAGTAGTTTGAATCTTTTATTTAGCTGGCAGTAGTGGCGCTCGCTGTATTGCAGTAGTTCGAGTAACGAAGATTTTTGGTGAGGTAAGTGATTTGTGAAAGGTACAGGTTAATGTTAGTCAGGGCCATTCCTTTGTAGGGATTTCTGAAAGTCAGATTGCGTTGCGCTAAAAAATATTGTGTGTCAGTTTAAGCACAGTCGTATATAATTGTTCTAAGGGGACGTTTCAACACAAAAGAGAAAGTTATTAGTCAATAGGGAATAAAGAGTGCCAATTTTCTGGAATTCTTATTCTCCTGGTTACCAATACTCCCATACAGTACTAATTGTTTTTTTTAAAGGGGTCTAGGTTGTCAAACGGGCCGACTGGGAGCAGGAGAGGCACCGCAGGACATTTCAGTTTCCACTGTCCTGAATATGGGTTTAATGGCTTCCATTACAAACTATACATTTTTGAATTCCATGGAGCGAAATACAGTGACGTGCAATAGTAGTATGCTGTGTGAAGAGGCGTGGCATTGCACTTTGACACTTAAGACCAAATAAAATTTCCTACATTTCCTCGAACATAAATGTTTTACATATCAAACTCTTCAGAAAGATGAGCGCTACGAAATGGACATATTTTTGAAAAATCGATTTAAAAAAATCTGATGTCCTATCTCAAACGCTCTAAACGGGGGGACGGGGGGACGGGGGGGGGGGGGGGGGGGCACTGGGCGGCACTAACAGTTTGTATCGCTCGGTATGGAGGTTAGTTCTGTTACCAATATCTCCTTCCCCCCCTCCCCCCCCCCCCCTTTTACGGAATCGCTCCTGGTAAGAACGATTGTCGGTAAAGCCACATATGACGCCTAATTTCTGTGGTTTTGTTGTAATCGTTAGGTGAGTCGGATGTGGGAGGAAGTGATATGTTACCTGACTTCATTTTAAACGTACGCTCTGGAAATTTCAACAGTAAACGACTCTATGACGCACAACACCTCTCTTGTACAGTCTGCTTCTTAAGATCGTTGACTGTCGCTATAACGCGCCTAAGCATTGTTCATGCAAGACTTTGGATAATGACGCTGTTTGTTTTTATTCATGCTGTCAGTCAATGTGAGCTGCAGTCCAGGGCTCTCACGTTACATGCCAAGAAAAAGCAGAAACACAAGATCCACAGAAGTTGTAAGACAACCGCTATAATCGTCGTGTCGTAACAAGCGCGGCGTTCCCTTGAAAAGGGGCCCAGGTGTGGCAGCGGTGGTATTGTATGAATTCATACTTAATGGAAATTTTGTAGAAGAGTTACTAAAGAATCCTGAGTGAAAACTTTACACCACGCGAGACTAACGCTCCACGAGCTGCACAACACGAAACGCGAATAACTGCCTCGTAACAACAGAAATGCCGCCGCTAATAAGTGAGGTACGAGGAGATGGTAATTACGATGAGTGCAGACAATTGCAGCTACCTAAAGACAATGTTCAGTCGGGAAGCCGTGTAGGCAAACGCTTCCCACGAACGTCAATTCCCCGTTTATACCGTGAATGTCAGGTTGCATTCCCACGCGTGTAAATACTCACTTCTTGTCTTTCTTAAAGGAACTCTTTCCATTTCTCCGGTCCAGCGTAATTCATGTTTAAGAACAAATGCAAGACCGTGTACGCCCATTTCCTTCAATTATGTGCTCTTCACCCTACTTGTGCACTCGCCCGACGTGTCGTCGATGTATCGCCAGCAGATAAATTCACTCCCTTGATATACTTATTTTTAAAGCTGTACCTGGGGTTATTTTGAGGGATGATTTTATTGACCATGCAAGCTCAATTTTGCGGAGTTTTCCCCTGTTCTTTTGTCTGCTGTGGCGGGAAACGCTATTGGTGGACAGTCAATCATCCTAAAGGAATCAAATATTATAATTCTGTATCTGCTTCTGGCGACTACAAACATCACTTACCTCTATTTAAAGAAGACGTATGAACAACGTAAATATCGTTCCACATCTCCACACATGCTTCAAAGCCAATGGTGAAAACTACATCGTCTAGCATAATACACTACTGGCCACTAAAATTGCTACACCAAGAAGAAATGCAGATGATAAACGGGTATTCATTGGACAAATATACTATAACTGACATGTGATTACATTTTCACGCAATTTGGGTGCATAGATCCTGAGAAATCAGTACCCAAAACAAACGTGTCGCCGTAATAACGGCCTTGATACGCCTGGGCATTGGATCAAACAGAGCTTGGATGGCGTGTACAGGTACAGGTGCCCATGCAGCTTCAACATGATACCACAGTACATCAAGAGTAGTGACTGGCGTATTGTGACAAGCCAGTTGCTCGGCCACCATTGTTTTCAATTGGTGAGAGATCTGGAGAATGTGCTGGCCAGGGCTGCAGTCGAACATTTTCTGTATCCAGAAAGGCCCGTACAGGACCTACAACATGCGGTCGTGCATTATCCTGCTGAAATGTAGGGTTTCGCAGGGATCGATTGAAGGGTAGAGCCACGGGTCGTAACACATCTGAAATGTAACGTCCACTGTTCAAAGTGCCGTCAAAATGCGAACAAGAGGTGACCGAGACGTGTAACCAATGGCACCCCATACCATCATGCCAGGTGATACGCCAGTATGGCGATGACGAATACACGCTTCCAATGTGCGTTCACCGCGATGTCGCCAAACACGGATGCAACCATCACGATGCTGTAAACAGAACCTGTATTCATCCGAAAACATGACGTTTTGCCATTCGTGCACCTAGGTTCGTCGTTGAGTACATCATCGCAGGGGCTCCTGTCTGTGATGCAGCCTCAATGGTAACCGCAGCCATAGTCTCCGAGCTGATAGTCCATGCTGCTGGAAACGTCGGCGAACTGTTCGTGCAGATGGTTGTCTTGCAAACGTCCCCATCTGTTGACTCAGGGATCGAGACGTGGCTGCACTATCCGTTACAGCCATGCAGATAAGATGCCTGTCACCTCGACTGCTAGTGATACGAGGCCGTTGGGATCCAGAGCGGCGTTCCGTATTACCCTCCTGAAATCACCGATTCCATATTCTGCTAACAGTCATTGGATCTCGACCAACGCGAACAGCAATGTCGCGATACGATAAACCGCAATCGCGATGGGCTACAATCCGACCTTCATCAAAGTCGGAAACGTGATGGTACGCATTTCTCCTCGTTACACGAGATATCACAACAACCTTTCACCAGGCAATGCCGCTCAACTGCTGTTTATGTATGAGAAATCGGTTGGAAATATTTCCTCATGTCAGCACGTTGTAGGTGTCGCCACCGGCGCCAACCTTGTGTGAATGCTCTGAAAAGCTAATCATTTGCATATCACAGCATCTTCTTGTCCCCCTCTTGTAGTATTTGCGGATAGTAGGCTGAGAGGGAGATGAGTTCGGCCATGGCAGGCGGTAGGCGAATCGGTGGCAGAGGGGGGCGGACGGCGGACTTCAGTCTTGTTTCATTTTATTTGGCCTTCGACGTGTAACGGACATTTAGCCAACTATAGGGTACTTAATTTGCATACAGGACAAAACATATATTGATGACATACTAAGAGTTTAACAAAAGGGCTTTTTAAACCTACTGTTGATTGACTTGCATGAAAAATATTCAGCAATAGTTTAGGTTTATTTAGAGTAAAAAAGAGGGGAACAATTTTAACGGTTGACGTTGGTGTTGTAGCAGAAATATAAATTCGCAAATACATATTTAACACAGCTATTTCAAATGGAAGTCTGACAAATGTAGTTGTTCTGGCACCACATATTCAAGAAATAAAATAAAAAAGAATAGGAACAATATCAGTATAAAAATGCGATCCCTAAACTGAAGTAACTGAAGATACAGAATACATATTACCATGAAGCGACTGTTAGTATGGCCGCCAGTGCTGCGTTATTACTACAAAAGTGTATCTTGGCTGCTAGTCAAAATTTAAAAAGCTATATATTCTATGCGGTATCACAAAAAGAAAAAGGTAAAATGGCTACTTTCGTGTAAAGGCGTCCGAAAGGGCGGGTAAGAGGGGACACTTACTCCTCCCCCGGTATTGGAGGTTTCCATTCGTTATAGAACTCTCGTACACTTCTACAAGTCACGTTTGTTGACATTGTCAACCAGGAGCTAGGAGACTGCTGTAATTTTTTAAATTTATGTTAGGGACTCATAATCTAGGAAGTCAAGATCGCACATCAAACCATCTTTATTTCGATTGATCACTTAATTAACACACTAGCCATCTTCAGATCTAAGATATTAAGTAATTTTTTCTCACGTTAGAAACATACGTCAGCTTACGGAACTGCACATAATGTTGTAGCAAGGTTCAAGATTATCCACACGAATTAAGTACAGAATTGATACAACAAAACGTTCTTGATTACTATTACTGCCATTACGGCTTCACACATCGTTGAAATCTGTCTTAAAATGACAACATTCATATATGACATAATTAAAACCAGATTTTCATCGATAGTGGCCAGTATAATTGAACGACTGTCATAAAACGAAACATGCGTTAATATAGAAAATAAAATAAAACAATATTTGTATAAGTAACCACGCACTAAAATGATTAAATGTGAAAGTTATCGTCTTACGAAAGGCGTTATGCCATTATAACTTGGTAACCGATAAAATCAGTATTTATATCATATCGTAACAGAGGTCATCATATATATACAGGGTGAGTCAGGAGGAAAGGTACATGCTTTGAGGGGTGGTAGTGATTCTGAACTTCGTATGGACGTACGGCCTATTCCGAATGGTTTCCGAGACACGACACATTTAATATCACTTTTGTACGTTTTTCTTGAATTTGAGGTGGCATGTTGAGGTTCCACGTTGAGATGAACAGTTTGATACGGAACACTTGTGGTCTATCAAGTAGGGAAACTACCTCTAATTGGCCTGTAAAAACTACAGCGCATGAGCGCCGAGCGAGTTTTTCAACATTCTCGTGCTCTCTTCGCACATACCATAAGTACTAGAGAAATAATGAATAGCACCTTTTTTGTAGGAAATTTAATATAGTTTAATTTTGTACTGCGAAACGTTTTCGCTGAAGGGTGCGGATTTCGAGTTATTCAAGAAAAACGTACAAAGGTGATATTAAATGTGTTCTGTCGGAATACGGCATACGTCCATATGAAGTTTTTTGTTCAGGATTACTAATACTATCATCCATCACAGCGTGTACCTTGCCTCCTGACTCACCCCCTATAAGTTGCTGCCACAGGGTACATGTGACTAGTATGGCAGCTGTCGCGCGTTACAACTTTCCAGAAACGGAACATTCGGCACATTCATACACTCCTGGAAATGGAAAAAAGAACACATTGACAGCGGTGTGTCAGTCTCACCATGCTTGCTCCGGACACTGCGAGAGGGCTGTACAAGCAATGATCACACGCACGGCACAGCGGACACACCAGGAGCCGCGGTGTTGGCCGTCGAATGGCGCTAGCTGCGCAGCATTTGTGCACCGCCGCCGTCACTGTCAGCCAGTTTGCCGTGGCATACGGAGCTCCATCGCAGTCTTTAACACTGGTAGCATGCCGCGACAGCGTGGACGTGAACCGTATGTGCAGTTGACGGACTTTGAGCGAGGGCGTATAGTGGGCATGCGGCAGGCCGGGTGGACGTACCGCCGAATTGCACAACACGTGGGGCGTGAGGTCTCCACAGTACATCGATGTTGTCGCCAGTGGTCGGCGGAAGGTGCACGTGCCCGTCGACCTGGGACCGGACCGCACCGACGCACGGATGCACGCCAAGACCGTAGGATCCTACGCAGTGCCGTAGGGGACCGCACCGCCACTTCCCAGCAAATTAGGGACACTGTTGCTCCTGGGGTATCGGCGAGGACCATTCGCAACCGTCTCCATGAAGCTGGGCTACGGTCCCGCACACCGTTAGGCCGTCTTCCGCTCACGCCCCAACATCCTGCAGCCCGCCTCCAGTGGTGTCGCGACAGGCGTGAATGGAGGGACGAATGGAGACGTGTCGTCTTCAGCGATGAGAGTCGCTTCTGCCTAGGTGCCAATGATGGTCGTATGCGTGTTTGGCGCCGTGCAGGTGAGCGCCACAATCAGGACTGCATACGACCGAGGCACACAGGGCCAACACCCGGCATCATGGTGTGGGGAGCGATCTCCTACACTGGCCGTACACCACTGGTGATCGTCGAGGGGACACTGAATAGTGCACGGTACATCCAAACCGTCATCGAACCCATCGTTCTACCATTCCTAGACCGGCAAGGGAACTTGCTGTTCCAACAGGACAATGCACGTCTGCATGTATCCCGTGCCACCCAACGTGCTCTAGAAGGTGTAAGTCAACTACCCTGGCCAGCAAGATCTCCGGATCTGTCCCCCATTGAGCATGTTTGGGACTGGATGAAGCGTCGTCTCACGCGGTCTGGACGTCCAGCACGAACGTTGGTCCAACTGAGGCGCCAGGTGGAAATGGCATGGCAAGCCGTTCCACAGGACTACATCCAGCATCTCTACGATCGTTTCCATGGGAGAATAGCAGCCTGCATTGCTGCGAAAGGTGGATATACACTGCACTAGTGCCGACATTGTGCATGCTCTGTTGCCTGTGTCTATATGCCTGTGGTTCTGTCAGTGTGATCATGTGATGTATCTGACCCCAGGAATGTGTCAATAAAGTTTCCCCTTCCTGGGACAATGAATTCACGGTGTTCTTATTTCAATTTCCAGGAGTGTAGTATACACTTATGTGGCCGATACTGTGGCGAAATGGGGACTGGCGGCCACTAGGTTGCTTGAGGCGAATACTGCTAGGTTGCGTTAACAGCTGGCTATATAAAATTCGTAAAATCCACATGCGCTGTTAACAGTATAAGAAATAAGATGTAAATGTAATTAAAATTAAATAGTTGATGTCAATACAGCTCGACTTATAACTAAACCAATAAGATTTTCCCGATAATAACTATGTCGATAAGAGTATGCTGACGTTACATACACCAATTTTATGTAGTACTTTACCCGTACTGACACTTTACAATGGATTGTCGGCCTTAGCCACAGTCTCAGAATATTTTTATTTTTAATACATGTCTACACAACGAACGAAATTGTGAGGAACATCGCCAACACGCAACACTATGGGCCACTGTTGAGGTGGAACTAATGACAGAATACCTTTTCGTCATTGTGACGGCAATGGTAAGGACTGATAATACAATTATTAAACTGAACAAAGTGACAAAGTACATGATGGCAGGACGCCATTTTAACACATATTATACTATATATTTTAACAGCAAACTATTGTTTAAGGGGTTTCACGCATATTCTGCATTACGAATCATAACGGAGGTCGAAAGAATGTCTAGCAATTTTTATGTTTTAGTAACGGTACTAGGTAACAATACGGGTCCAAGTGCGAAATGCACTGTACATACAACCTTCGTTTGCCACTGCCAATAAGCCAGTAAAGTCGTATGGTGACACGTACTGCTGAGAGACTGTTGGATTATAACTCACTAAATGACCTGAAGACGGCTGTTTAAAGCTGATATCTTGATTACGCAGGAATAATGAAAGACAAATGGGGTTGCGACTGGTTGCTGTGTTTCTACCTTTCTTACATAAAATGTATGACAATATAAGTAACAGAAGAGATATTATAGAAGAAAAAATAATAAAAACTGCATTTAGCTCGGTGGGCAGATGCTTACCAAGTGCGTACATAAAAGTGCAGTACTTATGTCCTGGGAATTTATCGTTTTCTTTTACATTCGCTGTACCATTGCTCAACATCCACTTACAAGAATACTTGTATTTCTAACAAACTCTCTACCACACTGTACCACATGGTTGGTATTCCCACTCTTACGAGAAAAACTTTACAAAATAGGGCTTAATACGACTTCTCGAATGCGTCGGTGAGATTTAGACTCAGTAGTCGTCCACATGTAGGTGGCAGCGTTTCCCTAAATCTAAGTTCAAATTCGTATCTTACGTACCCGAGAAGACCTAGAAACCCAAATACCATACGAACAACAAATCCATGCTACGATGTTTCTACGAGTATTGATAGATACCAACAACCAAGATATCGAGCGACATTCACACCTGCCTTCAACTTCTATTACCTCCCTTTTCTAATGTATGTGTATTACGTACAATGTAGGCATATAAGAACATGGTTTTTTCATCTAGTTCCAGATAAACTAATCACATTGGTTCGTATCTCACACTGCTATATCCTAGGCATAGGGAAACAGCACTGTATATGACAAATACGGTGCATATCTCGATAATAACTCTCTCACCTAAATACTGACTTTTCATATTATATGTCGCCCTGGAGAACAGTTAAGTCATATCGTTTCTCCTAAAACGTTCTGTTACAACCTAGGCCTCGGGCAACTTTTCTACTCTGGAGTTGGGTGATAAATGATTCGATCTTTGCGAGCACTAGTTGCTGGCAGTTCACATTACAGACGTGTAATATTATATGTCATCCTGGAGAACAGTTCAATCATTCTGTTTTTCCTATTACGTCCTGTTACAACCTAGAACTCAGGCAACTTTATTACTCTGGCCTAGAACTCTGGCCTAGGATGATAATTTATACAATCTTTAAGAGAGGTGGTTTCTGGTAGTATATATTACATATTTATAAGCTGTAGAGACCTGTGAAGGTCAGAGAGTAAATTATGGTATAACCTGACCTCGGGTAACTTTGGTACTGTGACCGTAAATGATAATTTATTCGATCTTTGCGAGTGCTAGTTGCTAGTAGTATATACCAAGTACTTGTAAGTTTTTCATAACTATGGAAGTTCAGAGCTGTAAATAAGGGTATTAGCAATACAACTGATGAATGAATTACAGTTCAATAATTGCCAATAGCCAAGGTATCGGTATACTCACACCAAGTCTTTGAATATTATAGATATTCAATCCAATACATGTACTTCACGATCAATACAAAGATGCGTAAGTATTATTATTATGCTTTGTCTTAGGAGGACATTTAAGTTACAGTAGTTTCCGCCTTGTACCAATTTGAATGGAGACTTCGGGCAATGCTACCACAAACACGTGTACGACTATTGCGATTAAATCTCACCAATGCATTCGAGAAATTGTATGAAGCTCAGCTATGTTAAGGTTTTTCTCGTAAGAGTGGAAACGCAAACTATGAGACAGAGCATGGTACAAAGTTAGTTACAAATACATATATTTCTGTAAGTGGTTGTCGAGAAATAGTATATAGAATACATAGGATTACGGTAAATTCCAAGAGACTAAGTAATGCACTTTTATGTGAGCACATGGTAAGCATCTAGCTACTGAGCTAAATGCAGTATTAATTATTTGTTCTTTTATAATATGCCTTTATATTAGTGTTTATTCGTTTCGCCTTCTAAGGAACACACGGAAACATTAGATAGCACTGTTCTTCTTAGTTGTCTTGTTCTTCTTTTCGTCCCAAAACTTCCTCATCCTTTCACTATGGGCCTGTATTCTTTCTTGTGTCCAAGCGTTTTTCAATTTCAGGTTCTTTCCCGTCGGGTTTTTGGTTGTGAACGTATGAGAGTTGATTTTCTGTGTGTACGCAGTCCGTGTGGTTTCTAGTGGGTCAATCCTGAGTTCCGTGAGGTCATTTTGGGTTTCTGTTAGCCAGCGTGCCCTGGTCTGGCGAGTTCCTTTGATGATAAGGAAGACTTTCTAGGTCATTCTAGAGGCATCCATTCTAGCTAAATGCCTGAAGAATTTCAGTCATGTTTTCGGTGCAACTGATGCGAAATGTTCAGTCCTTAACCCTTGCTACAATATTATGTGCAGCTCTATGAGCTGTTATATGTTGGTAACATGACAAAAATAACTGTTTTAGATCTGAAGATGGCTAGATTGTTACTCGAAACTACACTCCTGGAAATGGAAAAAAGAACACATTGACACCGGTGTGTCAGACCCACCATACTTGCTTCGGACACTGCGAGAGGGCTGTACAAGCAATGATCACACGCACGGCACAGCGGACACACCAGGAACCGCGGTGTTGGCCGTCGAATGGCGCTAGCTGCGCAGCATTTGTGCACCGCCGCCGTCAGTGTCAGCCAGTTTGCAGTGGCATATGGAGCTTCATCGCAGTCTTTAACACTGGTAGCATGCCGCGACAGCGTGGACGTGAACCGTATGTGCAGTTGACGGACTTTGAGCGAGGGCGTATAGTGGGCATGCGGGAGGCCGGGTGGACGTACCGCCGAATTGCTCAACACGTGGGGCGTGAGGTCTCCACAGTACATCGATGTTGTCGCCAGTGGTCGGCGGAAGGTGCACGTGCCCGTCGACCTGGGACCGGACCGCACCGACGCACGGATGCACGTTTGAGCATGTTTGGGACTGGATGAAGCGTCGTCTCACGCGGTCTGCACGTCCAGCACGAACGCTGGTCCAACTGAGGCGCCAGGTGGAAATGGCATGGCAAGCCGTTCCACAGGACTACATTCAGCATCTCTACGATCGTCTCCATGGGAGAATAGCAGCCTGCATTGCTGCGAAAGGTGGATATACACTGTACTAGTGCCGACATTGTGCATGCTCTGTTGCCTGTGTCTATGTGCCTGTGGTTCTGTCAGTGTGATCATGTGATGTATCTGACCCCAGGAATGTGTCAATAAAGTTTCCCCTTCCTGGGACAATGAATTCACGGTGTTCTTATTTCAATTTCCAGGAGTGTAGTAATCAATCCAAATGCAGAAGATTTCATGTAGGTTTTTGCGTTCATATGGTTACAATGCATGGCATGAATTAAACAGCTTGTGGAAGAGATTTCCCATGATTTCGTGAAACTCTTCGTTTCTCCCACTGTGGCTGATCGCAGTGAGTTCTGCTGCTGTATAACTTGTCGCCCAATTTCCGCCTTTCCTGGACAAATTTCTGCCGACTCTCACGCTGTCCAGAGAAACTCTAACTCCTGACGCTAGAATAACAAGCTCGATACAGCCATTTCTTTCCCTGAATAACTGCGTCATGATCCAGTCCTCTTGCCATTTTGAAAAGGCATTCTGCGTGTTCAGACGGCACAATTCTGAAGACGAATGTTTGAGAGCGATTAAAATTCTAAATTTTGTGTCATTTTTAGTAAGAATGTCGACTTCATAATGAACAACACCACAGTGTGATTTAACACAGGAAATCTACCGTCTGACTCTGAATTTCACATCGAAAGCATTGAGAAGTGACTGCTAAGACAAGGTTGCGTGTTTTGGAATTGCAGTTCTTGTGCCTTACAGATAATAAAACAGACGACGAGTCAGACTGAAACAGGACCTAGAAAACGTGAAGGCATTTTACTATTTTTGTCTTCTATTAGAGCTTCCGCAGCGAAAATTAAATTTTCTTTTGGCAGCGAAGCATTTTGGGGACTTTTGTGAAGCGAGAGAGGCACACTCCACATTTGCTCACTCTGATAGTTCGAATCCATCGGTATAAAACTAGAGAGTCAGTGCGAGTCGGATTTTCCCTCAGGCGGGCGGTTTGAAGGCAACACATGGCACGGCTGCGAATGCCGCGGCACTGACCAGGCCTTCAGCCACGTGTTAGATGTCACAAAAATAAAAACCGAAAAAAAAACAGGAAAACTACAGAATGATGCGCACTTAAGTATCTACTCTGCAGGTTGTTATGGAAACAAGTGTAAGTAGGCTATGTAAGTAGGCTGTTTAGGTTCTTATATTGGTAACGCCGCCGCCACGTAGCGCTCTCTGTATGAAAATCACTGGCTGTGCTGTGTGCAGTCTGTGGCTAGTTTGCATTGTTGTCTGCCATTGTAGTGTTGGGCAGCGGCAGCTGGATGTGAACAGCGCGTAGCGTTGCGCAGTTGGAGGTGAGCCGCCAGCAGTGGTGGATGTGGGGAGAGAAATGGCGGAGATTTGAAATTTGTAAGACTGGATGGCATATATATTATGATTATTAAGGTAAATACATTGTTTGTTCTCTATTAAAATCTTTCATTTGCTAACTATGCCTATCAGTAGTTAGTGCCTTCCGTAGTTTGAATCTGTTATTTAGCTGGCAGTAGTGGCGCTCGCTGTATTGCTGTAGCTTGAATAACGAAGATTTTTGGTGAGGTAAGTGATTTGTGAAAGGTACAGGTTAATGTTAGTCAGGGCCATTCCTTTGTAGGGATTTCTGAAAGTCAGATTGCGTTGCGCTAAAAAAATATTGTGCGTCAGTTTAAGCACAGTCCTGTATAATTTTTCTAAGGGGACGTTTCATACAAGAGACGAAGATAGATGAATAATCACAAACATGCTTCAAAGAAATTAATAATAACACTCTGTATATAGAGCATCCACAGACGAAATATTCCGTGTTGAATAGAGACCGCTTCGACTGTTAAAAATCTTCATCCGGCATTAGTACCGGTTTCGCAACCTATATTTGCGTCATCACGTGTTTATAGTCAGTCCATCGGAGTTGTTTATCTGCAAACTATATTTCCATCATCAGGTGTTTATAGTCAAACGATAGAAGCGATCTGTTTAACAGTACGGAAAAACACATTCCCTAACAAAGCATTTAAAATTTCCAACTCGAAAATGTGCGAACGTCCATGAACAGAAAAAGGGGGCTAAGGTCCTCCTGAAACCTCCAATGTACACAACCAGTGGAGGAAGCGTTGCTGTTGACAGCATTAAAGTTCTTTGAGTAAAAATATTTAACAGTCTCAGCGGTCCATCTGATGCAGCGTGAAAAATTAATAAGACCAAAATTTCGACTATGAAACAAACGAGGTGTTAACAGATAGCGGCAAACTGACACTAAATGATGTTTTTAGATTTTAATGAAATTAGATACATATTGAACGATGGCAAAAATTTGTTCTATAATATGAAAAAGACCCAATTTAATCAGTAATAATTAAGGAACAGCAAAAATCAACGGCAGTATGTAGCAAAGAATTCACATCTCAACCGTAAATAAGTTAATTTCATTGCTTAAAGTTAATATTTTTGAATAATTTGCATTTTTTGTCATTGTCCAGCCAACAAGACAATTAAGTTCCAAATTATGTGTCCCAAAAACCTTGCAAGACAGAGGGATCGAATACGCGTGGCGGATTAATGGTTGTTCCGATATATCGGCAAACCACTGAGTGGTTTTTAGGTGGTTTTCCACTCCCATTCAGAAAAACGATGTACTTTTTCCCAATATCCTTCTTAGAAAATACGATGCACAAACAGCTGAAATACGATAAGAACTCAGGACAACGTCTTCACGAAGCGCAGAATGATTTCCTTGCGGAAGGTTAACAAGCAAATGTGCCGCCAACAAGAGCATCTGGACAAAAAAGTTAGCTACAATTAAGGTGGCCATATTTTCTAGACCCTAATACGGGACACGTTAAAAAAATTTCATGTTGCAAAAAATCGCAATCGAATGTAATAAGTGCAAAATATCACATTAATTTGTTACAAAACGTATAATAACTTATATCTTATTAGTAACTTTTATGGTGCAGGAATGCAAGCAAACGTACTGTATTTATCAGAGCTGTAAGTTTTCCTCACCGTATCTGTATTCGTTAACAGCATATGAAGAAATTTAACGCAAGTTTCATCAAAATTCACATAAAACTTCCTGGCAGATTAAAACTGTGTGCCCGACCGAGACTCGAACTCGGGACCTTTGCCTTTCGCGGGGAAGTGCTCTACCATCTGAGCTACCCAAGCATGACTCACGCCCGGTGCTCACAGCTTTACTTCTGCCAGTATCTCGTCTATCTTCCAAACTTTACAGAAGCTCTCCTGCGAACCTTGCAGAACTAGCACTCCTGAAAGAAAGGATACTGCGGAGACATGGCTTAGCCACAGCCTGGGGGACGTTTCCAGAATGAGATTTTCACTCTGCAGCGGAGTGTGCGCTGATACGAAACTTCCTGGCAGATCAAAACTGTGTGCCCGACCGAGACTCGAACTCGGGACCTTTGCCTTTCGCGGGGAAGTGCTCTACCATCTGAGCTAGCGAAGCACGACTCACGCCCGGTGCTCACAGCTTTACTTCTGCCAGTATCTCGTCTCCTACCTTCCAAACTTTACAGAAGCTCTCCTGCGAACCTTGCAGAACTAGCACTCCAGAAAGAAAGGATACTGCGGAGACATGGCTTAGCCACAGCCTGGGGGACGTTTCCAGAATGAGATTTTCACTCTGCAGCGGAGTGTGCGCTGATATGAAACTTCCTGGCAGATCAAAACTGTGTGCCCGACCGAGACTCGAACTCGGGACCTTTGCCTTTCGCGGGCACGTGCTCTACCATCTGAGCTACCGAAGCACGACTCAAGCCCGCTGTTCACAGCTTTACTTCTGCCAGTATCTCGGTCGGGCACACAGTTTTAGTCTGCCAGGAAGATTCATATCAGCGCACACTCCGCTGCAGAGAGAAAATCTCATTCTGGAAAATTCACATAGTATTGCAATAAAGTCTAACATCACGTAATACACAATACAATCTCTAAATATAAAGGGAAATGTCCTGACTGACCAAATAACTCAGCATTGCCCAGCCCAAACGGCTAAGAATAGAAACTTGAAATTTGAAGGTGTTGACCTTGTACTGCAGACATTGTTTAAGAAGGAATTTTTCGAAATTCCACTCCTAAGGGGGTGAAATAGGGGATAAAATGTTTTTTTGGAAGTATTTTGCTATTAAGGTAATTTTGAAGCTCGAACTACGAAAATTGGTGTTTGGTTTCTCGGTCAGAAATAAAGAAATACGTGTTTCAGCATTTTTGGAAATTTAACTCCCATGTGGGTGAAATAGAGGGTAGAAGCTTTTAAAAAAATCATTATTAAAGAACTGCTGAAGCCTTTTTAAAGCTACAGCTATGAAAATTGGTATTTCACTTTTCGATTAGAAATAAAAAAGGAAAACCGGTGTTCGAGTGTTTTTTGGAATTCGACCACTAAGTGGGAAAAATAGGGGGTGAAATGTATTATGAAATATCTCATTATGAAAGCATTCCAAAGCTAAATCTAAGAAAGTGGCATTTGAGTTCTCGGTTAGCAATAAAAAAAGCGACGTGCCCTTTTATATATATTTAGCACCTAAAGGCGTTAAATAGGGGATGAAAATTTTTATGAAAATATTTCGTCATATTGAAACATTTTTAAAGCAAAATCTGTGAAAACGGATATTTGTTTTATAACGAAATACGTATTTGGGATGAAAGCTTCTATGCAAATATCGCCACAAGAACGCACAAAGCATGATTAACAAAGATCTCTGACTCCAGCAACCGGAATCACTTTTTGGTCCGAAGTACATTCGGAGCATGCTTCTATGGCCTTAATTAGCATGAAAACTTCAGAAGATGTTGCAGTTTGTGAACGACATAAAAATTGGATCAAAGAAAAACGAAAAAAAGTCGGTGCAGACCGTACTGTCTACGCGAGTGAAGCAGCGGCACTACGCTAGCCAGAAATAGTTTTGTGCGTACAGATGACACAAGATTACAGAAGAATCTCGCTGTCAAAAAGTTTCGGCAATATAGCTAAAACTAATAATAAAACATACCGATACACGTGAAATAATTACCTAATTCGGTATAAATCGCTTCATAATTGTTAAATCCAGAATAAAAAGTGTGCCGGCCGGAGTGGCCATGCGGTTCTAGGCGCTACAGTCTGGAGCCGAGCGATCGCTACGGTCGCAGGTTCCAATCCTGCCTCGGGCATGGTTGTGTATGATGTCCATAGGTTACTTAGGTTTAATTAGTTCTAAGTTCTAGGCGACTGATAACCTCAGAAGTTAAGTCGCGCAGTGCTCAGAGCCATTTGAACCAATAAAAAGTGTCCCGAATTAGCTTTGATAATATTCAGCATAGAGCTACAAAAGTCGTGACTGCGTCGAAAAAAAGACGGGATGGATGGTCGCCTTATGCTTTCCGAAAGTCAATCTGCCATATCATGACAACATTGGGCGCAGTAAGACGGGATAAGAAAGACAAAGAGAGAGAGAGAGAGAGAGAGAGAGAGAGAGAGAGAGAGAGAGAGAGGGGAGAGAGAGACAGAGAGAATGAGAGAGAGAGAGACCGGGGGGGAGGGGGGGGCGGCGCACCAAAAAGGTAAACAGTTTCAGAGTTGCCCCAATTTAATTGGTTCGTTCCATAAAAGGTGAACTATGTCTGCGATAATTAATAAGAATACTCAATAAATTTATAAACGAATATGTACAATAATGTTATTCCAATTTGAGTGCGCTATAATGTATTTTATGCACAATCTCAAAACCAATCACAATGTCAATGTGTCGTTTTTTTTCTACATGTTAACTAGTGGCGGGTTTAGTCATTGGAACTCATCTTTATAAATCCGAAAGGCTGCAAAACACTTAATTGCTGTTTAAACTGTCCAAAAAAATTATCAACGGGCCTGTTTGTCTGCAGTTGTGGCAACGGCATTGATTCGAACTAAAGGCTGCTATTTCCTGCACTTCTCATTCCCCGCTTCGTAAAACTTTTTTTCAGTTATGTTTTGTACTAACGTCTTCAAAGATAATTCGACCTCAAAAGGCAATCACATCATAGCTCCGGCATATAAATGAGGTCATTTAATTATTAAGAGTTTTGCGGCGTACGTCTCGTGTACATTTACACTGTGATTGTGAAACTATGCAACTCTAGAACTAAAGATGGTGTAGATAGTAGTATTCGGGGACGCAAAGGTCACGAAATTCAACCTCAGTGATTTCAACGGGATTCTCTACGATAACTCAATTCAGATTAAATTCGTGATGGCAAATGAGAAGCAAAACTGGCAAGTTATTCACAAAATGTTTGCGTATGATCGGAAGTTGGAACAATGCCCTAATTGTTGCAATCCACAAGAAATGTAGGAGCAAACACGTGGAATACTGTGACTCTGTTAATATTTTAACAGTCATGTACAAACTTTTTACAAATGTCTACAGTAACTGCCTGTGAAAGCTACACTTTAGAAGGCGGGCGTCGTGATTTAGTATGAAAGATGTTAATTTCAAATTTAGCCATCAAGACATAGAACTGCCCGACGCCGAGTTATAACAAAATTTCAATATGCGCGGTAAAATTACCGCTCTTTTATGATCACGTACAGACAGTCGGTAATTTGAGTGCAATAAAGCAGCTGCGGCGAAAATGAAGGTTGACGTGGAGAAGCTAACGATATCTTAAACATCACATAATAATCTAATAACATAATAGCTACAGTAATCATTCACACTATCGTGCACGCACAATAAAATACTTTTCATGGACTAATCAAAATAACTACTCACTCAGACAAAATAGCGTAGTGAATGATTTACTACAATGACCGAAAAATCACGCACTAAGACTTTATACTAGAACGCCAGAATAATTTGTAATGAAGGTATGTGAAAATAGTTCATAAAAGAAATCAGTTTATCCTTTTAGTTTGAAAATGTGAGCGCAAACTGTTAGAAACTAGTCAATAAACATAAAAATCACTTAGCTGGATAGTTCCTGTGACGTCGCTGTTCCGCGGCAGATAAATAATTTCTGTTAATTTCTGTATGTTTCCTCGTTCCTTTTACTGCCATGTTACGATATATATATACATATATCCACGTTATATCTATATTTCTCCATACGTATTTCATTGATCATCACAGAAAGCTCACAGAGCACACGCCATTGCCGCAACAAACAAACTGCCACAGACTACTACTCTCGAAGTTATGACGACAATTTAAGACTCTGCCTAACTATTGCAGCTCTCGTACAACATACGCTGCTAACAGGTGGTGTTATTGGTTACAGTTACAAAACAGTGGCACACACTTTGAAATATCCCAAGTCGGCTATTTTGCGAGTGAGTGACTTTAAGTGTATGTTACTGTCTTGTTGTAACTTAACTGCGTCGTTACAACTTCAAGCATGAAAGAGAATAAACTAACTACAGAAATGGTTATACCACAGTACATCATCTGCTGATTGTCAATAGAGTTTTAAAAAGAATCAGTGAATATCAATTATCACATCTACATCCGTACTCCGCAAGCCACCTGACGGTGTGTGGCGGAGGGTACTTTGTGTAAGTCTACCGATTCTCCCTTCTATTCCTGTCTCGTATTGTTCGTGAAAAGAACGATTGTCGGTATGCCTCTGTGTGGGCTCTAATCTCTCTGATTTTATCCTCGTGGTCTCTTCGCCAGATATACGTAGGTTGTTGTTGTTGTGGTCTTCACTCCTGAGACTGGTTTGATGCAGCTCTCCATGCTACTCTGTCCTGTGTAAGCTTCTTCACTCCCAGTATCTACTGCAACCTACATGCTTCTGAATCTGCTTAGTGTATTCATCTCTTGGTCTCCCTCTACGATTTTTACCCTCCACACTGCCCTCCAATGCTAAATTTGTGATCCCTTGATGCCTCAAAACATGTCCTACCAACCGATCCCTTCTTCTAGTCAGGTTGTGCCACAAACTTCTCTTCTCCCCAATCCTATTCAATACCTCCTCATTAGTTACGTGATCTACCCACCTTATCTTCAGCATTCTTCTGTAGCACCACATTTCGAAAGCTTCTATTCTCTTCTTGTCCAAACTACACTCCTGCAAATGGAAAAAAGAACACATTGACACCGGTGTGTCAGACCCACCATACTTGCTCCGGACACTGCGAGAGGGCTGTACAAGCAATGATCACACGCACGGCACAGCGGACACACCAGGAACCGCGGTGTTGGCCGTCGAATGGCGCTAGCTGCGCAGCATTTGTGCACCTCCGCCGTCAGTGTCAGCCAGTTTGCCGTGGCATACGGAGCTCCATCGCAGTCTTTAACACTGGTAGCATGCCGCGACAGCGTGGACGTGAACCGTATGTGCAGTTGACGGACTTTGAGCGAGGGCGTATAGTGGGCATGCGGGAGGCCGGGTGGACGTACCGCCGAATTGCTCAACACGTGGGGCGTGAGGTCTCCACAGTACATCGATGTTGTCGCCAGTGGTCGGCGGAAGGTGCACGTGCCCGTCGACCTGGGACCGGACCGCACCGACGCACGGATGCACGCCAAGACCGTAGGATCCTACGCAGTGCCGTAGGGGACCGCACCGCCACTTCCCAGCAAATTAGGGACACTGTTGCTCCTGGGGTATCGGCGAGGACCATTCGCAACCGTCTCCATGAAGCTGGGCTACGGTCCCGCACACCGTTAGGCCGTCTTCCGCTCACGCCCCAACATCGTGCAGCCCGCCTCCAGTGGTGTCGCGACAGGCGTGAATGGAGGGACGAATGGAGACGTGTCGTCTTCAGCGATGAGAGTCGCTTCTGCCTTGGTGCCAATGATGATCGTATGCGTGTTTGGCGCCGTGCAGGTGAGCGCCACAATCAGGACTGCATACGACCGAGGCACACAGGGCCAACACCCGGCATCATGGTGTGGGGAGCGATCTCCTACACTGGCCGTACACCACTGGTGATCGTCGAGGGGACATTGAATAGTGCACGGTACATTCAAACCGTCATCGAACCCATCGTTCTACCATTCCTAGACCGGCAAGGGAACTTGCTGTTCCAACAGGACAAAGCACGTCCGCATGTATCCCGTGCCATCCAACGTGCTCTAGAAGGTGTAAGTCAACTACCCTGGCCAGCAAGATCTCCGGATCTGTCCCCCATTGAGCATGTTTGGGACTGGATGAAGCGTCGTCTCACGCGGTCTGCACGTCCAGCACGAACGCTGGTCCAACTGAGGCGCCAGGTGGAAATGGCATGGCAAGCCGTTCCACAGGACTACATCCAGCATCTCTACGATCGTCTCCATGGGAGAATAGCAGCCTGCATTGCTGCGAAAGGTGGATATACACTGTACTAGTGCCGACATTGTGCATGCTCTGTTGCCTGTGTCTATGTGCCTGTGGTTCTGTCAGTGTGATCATGTGATGTATCTGACCCCAGGAATGTGTCAATAAAGTTTCCCCTTCCTGGGACAATGAATTCACGGTGTTCTTATTTCAATTTCCAGGAGTGTAGTTATCGTCCATGTTTCACTTCCATACATGGCTACACTCCATACAAATACTTTCAGAAACGACTTCCTGACACTTAAATCTATACTCGATGTTAACAAATTTCTCTTCTTCAGAAACGCTTTCCTTGCCATTGCCAGTCTACATTTTATATCCTCTCTACTTCGACCATCATCGGTTATTTTACTCCGTAAATAGCAAAACTCCTTTACTACTTTAAGTGTCTCATTTCCTAATCTAATTCCCTCAGCATCACCCGACTTAATTTGACTACATTCCATTATCCTCGTTTTGCTTTTGTTGATGTTCATCTTATATCCTCCTTTCAAGACACTGTCCATTCCGTTCAACTGCTCTTCCAAGTCCTTTGCTGTCTCTGACAGAATTACAATGTCATCGGCGAACCTCAAAGTTTTTACTTCTTCTCCATGAATTTTAATACCTACTCCGAATTTTTCTTTTGTTTCCTTTACTGCTTGCTCAATATACAGATTGAATAACATCGGGGAGAGGCTACAACCCTGTCTTACTCCTTTCCCAACCACTGCTTCCCTTTCATGCCCCTCGACTCTTATAACTGCCATCTGGTTTCTGTACAAACTGTAAATAGCCTTTCGCTCCCTGTATTTTACACCTGCCACCTTCAGAATTTGAAAGAGAGTGTTCCAGTCAACATTGTCAAAGGCTTTCTCTAAGTCTACAAATGCTAGATACGTAGGTTTGCCTTTTCTTAATCTTTCTTCTAAGATAAGTCGTAAGGTCAGTATTGCCTCACGTGTTCCAACATTTCTACGGAATCCAAACTGATCTTCCCCGAGGTCGGCTTCTACCAGTTTTTCCATTCGTCTGTAAAGAATTCGCGTTAGTATTTTGCAGCTGTGACTTATTGAACTGATAGTTCGGTAATTTTCACATCTGTCAACACCTGCTTTCTTTGGGATTGGAATTATTATATTCTTCTTGATGTCTGAGGGTATTTCGCCTGTCTCATACATCGTGCTCACCAGATGGTAGAGTTTTGTCAGGACTGGCTCTCCCAAGGCCGTCAGTAGTTCCAATGGAATGTTGCCTACTCCGGGGGCCTTGTTTTGACTCAGGTTTTTCAGTGCTCTGTCAAACTCTTCACGCAGTATCGTATCTCCCATTTCGTCTTCATCTACATCCTCTTCCATTTCCATAATATTGTCCTCAAGTACATCGCCCTTGTATAAACCCTCTATATACTACTTCCACCTTTCTGCCTTCCCTTCTTTGCTTAGAACTGGGTTGCCATCTGAGCTCTTGATATTCATACAAGTGGTTCTCTTCTCTCCAAAGGTCTCTTTAATTTTCCTGTAGGCAGTATCTATCTTACCCCTAGTGAGACAAGCCTCTACATCCTTACATTTGTCCTCTAGCCATCCCTGCTTAGCCATTTTGCACTTCCTGTCGATATCATTTTTGAGACGTTTGTATTCCTTTTTGCCTGCTTCATTTACTGCATTTTTATATTTTCTCCTTTCATCAATTAAATTCAATATTTCTTCTGTTACCCAAGGATTTCTATTAGCCCTCGTCTTTTTACCTACTTGATCCTCTGCTGCCTTCACTACTTCATCCCTCAGAGCTACCCATTCTTCTTCTACTGTATTTCTTTCCCCCATTCCTGTCAATTGTTCCCTTATGCTCTTCCTGAAACTCTCTACTACCTCTGGTTCTTTCACTTTATCCAGGTCCCATCTCCTTAAATTCCCGCCTTTTTGCAGTTTCTTCAGTTTCAATCTGCAGTTCATAACCAATAGATTGTGGTCAGAATCCACATCTGCCCCAGGAAATGTCTTACAATTTAAAACCTGGTTCCTAAATCTCTGTCTTACCATTATATAATCTATCTGATACCTTTTAGTATCTCCAGGATTCTTCCAGGTATACAACCTTCTTTTATGATTCTTAAACCAAGTGTTGGCTATGATTAAGTTATGCTCTGTGCAAAATTCTACAAGGCGGCTTCCTCTTTCATTCCTTCCCCCCAATCCATATTCACCTACTAAGTTTCCTTCTCTCCCTTTTCCTACTGACGAATTCCAGTCACCCATAACTATTAAATTTTCGTCTCCCTTCACTACCTGAATAATTTCTTTTATCTCGTCATACATTTCATCTATTTCTTCATCATCTGCAGAGGTAGTTGTCATACAAAGTTGTACTACTGTAGTAGGCATGGGCTTTGTGTCTATCTTGGCCACAATAATGCGTTCACTATGCTGTTTGTAGTAGCTAACCCGCACTCCTATTTTTTTATTCATTATTAAACCTACTCCTGCATTACCCCTATCTGATTTTGTATTTATAACCCTGTAATCACCTGACCAAAAGTCTTGTTCCTCCTGCCACCGAACTTCACTAATTCCCACTATATCTAACTTTAACCTATCCATTTCCCTTTTTAAATTTTCTAACCTACCTGCCCGATTAAGGGATCTGACATTCCACCCTCCGATCCGTAGAACGCCAGTTTTCTTTCTCCTGATAACGACGTCCTCCTGAGTAGTTCCCGCCCGGAGATCCGAATGGGGGACTATTTTACCTCCGGAATATTTTACCCAAGATGACGCCATCATCGTTTAATTATACAGTAGAGCTGCATGTCCTCGGGAAAAATTACGGCTGTAGTTTCCCCTTGCTTTCAGCCGTTCGCAGTACCAGCACAGCAAGGCCGTTTTGGTTAATGTTACAAGGCCAGATCAGTCAATCATCCAGACTGTTGCCCCTGCAACTACTGAAAAGGCTGCTGCCCCTCTTCAGGAACCACATGTTTGTCTGGCCTCTCAACAGATACCCCTCCGTTGTGGTTTTACCTACAGTACGGCCATCTGTATCGCTGAGGCACGCATGCCTCCCCACCAACGGCAAGGTCCATGGTTCATGGGGGGGGATGTACGTAGGAGGGAGCAATATACTGGTTGACTCCTAGGTGAAGGTATGTTCTCGAAACTTCGACAAAAGCCCGTATCGAGATACTGAGCGTCTCTCCTGCAGAGTCTTCCACTGGAGTTTATCTATCATCTCCGTAACGCTTTCGCGATTACTAAATGATCCTGTGACGAAGCGCGCTGCTCTCCGTTGGATCTTCTCTATCTCCTCTATCAACCCCATCTCTTACGGATCCCACACCGATGAGCAGTATTCAAGCAGTAGGCCAACAAGTGTACTGTAACCTACTTCCTTTGTTTTCGGATTGCTTTTCCTTAGGGTTCTTCCAATGAATCTCAGTCCGGTATCTGCTTTACCGACGTTTAATTATATATGGTCATTCCATTTTAAATCACTCCTAATGCCTACTCCCAGATAATTTGTGGAGTTAACTGCTTCCAGTTGCTGACCTGCTACATTGTAGCTAAATGATAAGGATCTTTCTTTTTATGTATTCGCAGCACATTACACTTGTCTACACTGAGATTCAATTTCCATTCCCTGCACCATGCGTCAATTCGTTGCAGATCCTCCTGCATTTCAGTACAATTTTCCATTGTTACAACCTCTCCATATACTACAGCATCATCCGCAAAAGGCCTCAGTGAACTTCCTATGTTATCCACGAGGTCATTTACATGTATTGTGAATAGCAACGGTCCTACAACACTACCCTGCGGCACACCTGAAATCATTCTTACTTCGGAAGACTTCTCTCCATTAAGAATGACATGCTGCGTTCTGTTGTCTAGGAACTCTTCAATCCAATCACGCAATTGGTCTGACAGTCCATACGCTCTTACTTTGTTCATTAAACGACTGTGGGGAACTGTATCGAACGCCTTGCTGAAGTCAAGAAACACGGCATCTACCTGGGAACCCGTATCTATGGCCCTCTGAGTCTCGTGGACGAATAGCGCATGCTGGGTTTCACACGATCGTCTTTTTCGAAACGCATGCTGATTTCAAGTCTCCAGAAAAGTCATTATACTCGAACATAATACGTGTTCCAAAATTGTACAACTGATCGACGTTAGAGATATAGGTCTACAGTTCTGCACATCTGTTCGACGTCCCTTCTTGAAAACAAGGATGACCTGTGCCCTTTTCCAATCTTTTGGAACGCTACGCTCTTCTAGAGACCTACGGTACACCGCTGCAAGAAGGGGGGCAAGTTCCTTCGCGTTGTTGTTGTTGTCTTCAGTCCTGAGACTGGTTTTATGCAGCTCTCCATGCTACTCTATCCTGTGCAAGCTTCTTCATCTCCCAGTACTTACTGCAACCTACATCCTTCTGAATCTTCTTAGTGTATTCATCTCTTGGTCTCCCTCTACGATTTTTACCCTCCACGCTGTCCTCAAATGCTAAATTTGTGATCCCTTGATGCCTCAGAACATGTCCTACCAACCGGTCCCTTCTTCTTGTCAAGTTGTGCCACAAACTCCTCTTCTCCCCAATTCTATTCAATACCTCCTCATTAGTTATGTGATCTAATCATCTAATCTTCAGCATTCTTCTGTAGCACCACATTTCGAAAGCTTCTATTCTCTTCTTGTCCAAACTATTTATCGTCCAAGTTTCACTTCCATACATGGCTACACTCCATACAAATACTTTCAGAAACGACTTCCTGACACTTAAATCTATACTCGATGTTAACAAATTTCTCTTCTTCAGAAACGCTTTCCTTGCCGTTGCCAGTCTACATTTTATATCCTCTCTACCTCGACCATCATCAGTTATTTTGCTCCCCAAATAGCAAAACTCCTTTACTACTTTGTGTCTCATTTCCTAATCTAAATCCCTCAGCATCACCCGACTTAATTCGACTACATTCCATTATCCTCGTTTTGCTTTAGTTGATGTTCATCTTACATCCTCCTTTCAAGACACTGTCCATTCCGTTCAACTGCTCTTCCAAGTGCTTTGCTGTCTCTGACAGAATTACAATGTCATCGGCGAACCTCATGGACTTTAATACCTACTCCGAATTTTTCTTTTGTTTCCTTCATTGCATGCTCAATATACAGATTGAATAACATCGGGGACAGGCTACAACCCTGTCTCACTCCCTTCCCAACCGCTGCTTCCCTTTCATGCTCCTTGACTCTTATAACTGCCATCTGGTTCCTGTACAAATTGTAAGTAGCCTTTCGCTCCCTGTATTTTACACCTGCCACCTTCAGAATTTGAAAGAGAGTGTTCCAGTCAACATTGTCAAAAGCTTTCTCTAAGTCTACAAATGCTAGAAATGTAGGTTTGCCTGTCCTTAATCTGTTTTCTAAGATGAGTCGTAGGGTCAGTATTGCCTCACGTGTTCCAACATTTCTACGGAATCCAAACTGATCTTCCCCGAGGTCGGCTTCTACTAGTTTTTCCGTTCGTCTGTAAACAATTCGTGTTAGTATTTTGCAGCTGTGACTTATTAAACTAATAGTCCGGTAATTTTCACATCTGTCAACACCTGCTTTCTTTGGGACTGGAATTATTATATTCTTCTGGAAGTCTGAGGGTATTTCGCCTGCCTCATACATCTGGCTCACCAGATGGTAGAGTTTTGTCAGGACTGGCTCTCCCAAGGCTGTCAGTAGTTCCAATGAAATGTTGTCTACTCCTGGGGCCTTGTTTCGACTCAGGTCTTTCAGTGCTCTGTCAAACACTTCACGCAGTATCTTATCTCCCATTTCATCTTCTTCTACATCCTCTTCCATTTCCATAATATTGTCCTCAAGTACATCGCCCTTGTATAGACCCTCTATATACTCCTTCCACGTTCCAGCTTTCCCTTCTTTGATTAGAACTGGGTTTCCATCTGAGCTCTTGATATTCATACAAGTGGCACTCTTTTCTCCAAAGGTCTCCTCCTTCGCGTACTCTGTGTAATATCGAACTGGTATCCCATCAGGAGCAGCGGCCTTTCCTCTTTTGAGCGATTTTTATTGTTTCTCTATCCCTCTGCCGTGTTTTTCGATATCCACCATTTTGTCATCTGTGCGTCAACCTAGAGAAGGAACTACATTGCATTCTTCCTCTGTGAAACAGCTTTGGAAAAAGACATTTAGTATTTCGGCCTTTAGTCTTTCATCCTCTGTTTCAGTACCATTTTGGTCACAGAGTGTCGGGACATTTTGTTTTGATCCATCTACCGCTTTGACATAAGTCCAAAATTTCTTAGGATTTTCTGCCAAGTCCAAAATGATAGTATTGATTTGTCTCGTATCTAAGACAAGCCTGATCGATTCACTTTTCTTCTCAAGAACATGTAATGGATTGTTGCATGAATTTACTGCAGGCTCAATAATGCCCTCGTCAAGCATAGATTGTATTTCTGTTCTAACACGGTCCCTATTATGTGCCGAAATTACGTATGGTCTAACACAAAATTTAGTATGCTCACGAACACGAAATTGGAATTGAAATCCCTTGATTGTTCCGGTTTTGTGAGTAAAAACTGTGGAATGTGCTTGTAAAATCTCAAAAAGGTCCTGCCTATCAGTGTCATTACAGTTCTCAATTGTTTGAATTTTATTGTGAATTAACTCATTAGTATTAAATACGCCATCGATATCATCTCTGTCAGTACTTGCAGAGTGATCGTTAGTGTCTAGTTCCGTCGAAAATTCCGAACTGTTGTCTAACAGAAGGTAAAGCCGATTAATTTCCTCGTCATGATTTGAGAGCCAATCTTCAAATTTCAAAGCTATTGACTTACCTTCTTTCTCTATACTTATTTCAGCATCGAGAAAATTTACGATTGCTTTGTATTCATTCAAAAAGTCTACTCCCAATATAATTTCCGTCGACAGTAATGGAACAACAAGAAAGTTCATAGAGAAACTGTGGCTTTGACAAAATAATTCTAAGTTGGTTTGTTGGCGTACATCTACACTTTTTCCAACGATTGCACCTTGTAATTTAATCTTATGTAACGGAAGTGTGGGGCAATCGTTAGATTTGTTGCATTTGCTAAAGGGTGTTTTACTAATTACTGAAATGGGACTACCAGAGTCAAGTACTGCTGTAAATTTTACGTCATGTACTGTAATGTGAATTACAGGACATGCAATGTTGTTATGTTTTACGTCGTGTTCCTGGAGTAAGGAGTCCCTAATGTCGTCCATTTTTACGTAATTACTAGCCACCGCAGCTACGTCGTCAGCTTCATAAGTACATTTTGTGGCTGCCAGCGGTGTGAATCATTGCCTACTGTCTCTTTGTTGGTGCGCATCGTTATTGGGATTTGGAGACATAACTTCTACAAATTCACCTTGTCGAGAGGGCCCTGCCCTGTTTGAATCCCGCCAGTTCTGATGACATTCAGGTCTATCGTTATGTCGGTAGTATTCATAGTTTCTTTCTAGTCGGTCATGTGGTGGAGAATTTCTCCCAGAATCGTAACTGTGTGGTGGACTGTTGCATCTCAAATTGTTCTGTCTCACTTGATAATAATTATGTTGGTTCCCATATTGTCTGTTTCTCTAATTGTCTCTGTTGTAGTCATTACCATGGAGAGGTGATCTGTCCCTGTGATTATTATTACACTGCCAGTGGTTGTCATATGGGTGGTGTCTGTTTTGGTCACGATTTGCGTTGTAAGAATAGCCTTGTCGTGTCCAGTTGTTATTTCTTTCATCGCGGAATTGTGACGGATGTGAACTGTAACTGTTCTGTTCCTGTTTTCGCATCCCGCGATTGTCAGTGTTGATTTCCAATTCTTGTAAGAAAAGCTTCAGTGTCGTCTTTGCACAGTCCTGCCAAAATAATAAGTCGTAAATGTTAAGGCAATTTGATTAAGCAAATGCGGATGAGTTCTGAGGGGCTGAATGGGTTTGACAGGTACTGATTCTTGTGCAACATGTCTTCAAAATATTTCACAAGACTGGAAAATTCAGATTGTTCGAAATGTTTCATCACTATGATGCTATGTTTTACTCGGTCTTGTGTAGCTTGAGACCAGTATGCTGAGAGGAAGGCATGATAAAATTCTCCTTCACTGTGACAATCGTGAATGACCGATCGCATTCTTACAGCTGGTTCATTCTCCAAGTAGCCACACATAAATTCTAATCTGTGCTCTGATGACCGGTTCGGAGGAAAAAAAGGAGAGGATTGATGAAGCCACGCTTGCGGATGAATGTCGTGGCCAGAATTCTTAAATGTTTTGAATTTACGTGTAGTAATGAACAGCTTATAGTCAAAATCATCATGTCGCATATCGGTCATTGTTACTTTGGTTCTGCAGTTCCATCTCAGAATTTGGTGTACCTTGCCAATTTCTTTCATTATTTCCGAAGTGCTCTGTGTTATTATTTTGTGGCTGTTCCGTATTTCTATGTCCCTCTTCCCGTGTTGGAGCACGAGTCTCCTCTGAAATATGTAGTTCTTGTATTACCTGTGTCAACTGATCTTGTACTTCCCGGATTTCTCTTTTGTACTGTGTATTGATTTGATTTTGATTTTGTTTGAATTTTCTAATTTGTTCATCCTCTTCTGCGTCAGTGAAGGCTACCGGTCTTGTGTCATTCAGATCATCACCTACCTTTGTAGATAAGTTAGTGACCTGATCCGAAAGTTCGGCTACTTTCTCCGATAATGAACTGATTTACTCAGTGTGTTTTTCTGCCCAAGTTTCAGAGTGTCCATTTGTGTTGAAAGCGTATCTACCATGTCCTTTAAGTTTACTTGAGTTTTTGCAAGTTGCGTAACGGAACCGGTAAATGCAACTGAGTCAATTTTAGCTTGCAAGGTATCGTGATTCTCATGAACAATAGATTGCAGTTATTTTATGGCTGCTTCGTGATTCTGTAATGCACTTGCATGACGCGAAAAAATAGGGTGAAAATGCTCACAAATTTGTGTTTTTACGTCATTACAGACTTTCTGACATTTCGATTCGATTTTAAGTAACTCAGCAGTTAAATATTTACGAGTTTGTTCAAGCGTTTCCTCAATTGTGTTTAACTTTTCAAGATTTTGTTCCATTGTGTCTAACTTGTGTAGCTGTTGCTGTGTTCGTTCCTGATTTTGTTCCATTCGTTGCATGAATTGCAATAACAATGTATTAGTGTCTGGAACTTGTTCCTTTGTGCTTATGGGCAATGCATAACAGGCAACATTCGCATTTTGAAAGGCAGAAAATATGTCTAGACTTGATTGAGAAACAGGTAATGACGCAAAACCTGGATTTGCAGTATTTGCAAGATTGTGTCCTGTCATTTCGAAATCCTGAGGCGAGCTGTTGTCTACCGATCGATCGATAATGCTTCCCTGTTCACTAATTGTTTCACTGTCTACACCATTATTTGCCGCCCGCTCCATTTCCTATGCACAATTACCAAATTATAATGTTGAACATTAGTTAATTCGTTACACGGTGGCGCTAACACACTGCTCTCGTCTTCACTGTCATTTATCAGTTTACCTTGGAGCCTAGTATTACGTTTTTCACACGATATAATTGTCACAATATTTCACACGGTAACACATAAAAGCACAATTTGAAGAGTAAAATAAGAAAACACATTAAAATAGCACTGAAAATAATATCTAATTAATTTCAAGCACAGCTGCGAAATACTTGGTGCAAATCTACATGCATGCCACATCTCTTTTACTGTACAACAATGAAAAACTACAACTGCGAAGAAGATTCTCTCTACAATTACGTACTTGCAATAAATAATAGCTACACTAATTACACAAACTACAAGAAAAAAAATAAGAAAATTCCAGTGAGGTATCCTCGACTACTGGTCGACGTATGAAACCTCCTCCTCTTAGAAAAATTTATGAATGATTGTGCTGATAAACCTCTTCCGTTTTTTGATTTTCAAACAGCTGAGCAACTGAACGTGCATAAACATTTCTCTCTTTACTTATTCAGATCATCAATAAACTGACACACAATATTTTTAGCGCAATGCAATCTGACTTTCAACAATCCCTACAAAATAATGGTCCCGACTAACAATAACCTATACCTTTCATGAATCACTTACCTCACAAAAATCTTCGTTACTCGAACTACTGCAATACAGCGAGCGCCAATACTGCCAGCTAAATAAAAGATTCTAATTACTGAAGTCACTAACTACTGATAGGTATAGTTAGCAAATGGAAGATTTTGATAGAGAACAAACAATGTATTTACCTTAATAGTGTTCAAAAGTGATAATATATATTTTAGTTCATGACATCCACTCTTACAAATTTACTGTCTCTGATGGACACACGTTCAGATCATCCGCTGTCAAAACTCCGCCATCTCTTTCCCCACATCCACCACTGCTGGCGGCTCACCTCCAACGGCGCAACGCTACGCGCTGTTCACATCCAACTGCCCAAAATTGCAATAGCGAATATTACAATAATGCCAACCAGCCACAGACTGCACACAGCACAGCCAGTGATTTTCATACAGATCGCTACGTGGCGTTACCAATATAAAAACCTAAACAGCCTACTTACAGTTCGTAAGCCTCCTACAAAAGAGCCGCCGTGGTTCAACAACCGAGTTAGAAAACTGCTACGGAAATAAGGGATCTACACAGCAAACATAAACATAGCCAAAGCCCTGCAGAGAAACAAAATTACACGAAGCGAAATGTAGTGTGAGGAGGGCTATGCGAGAGGCGTTCAATGAATTCGAAATGATAGTATCATTTTAATGGTGTAAAAGTGTTGTCTTCTATTGATCTCAGATCCGTAGAAAATACACAGCTTTCCTTTGTTTCGGCGTTTGTTATCAGTTTCGGAAACTTCCTTTTGGTTTGAACATTTCTTCGGCAGCTTTCATTCGCGGGCTAAATTCCATATTACCTGAGTTCTTAAAACGTCACATCACCTTATATGTGGACGATATTCTAATAGCAGAAGCCTCATGGGAACAACATAATCGCATCCTCAACAGTGTGTTACATATTTTTGCAGAATCTGGAATTACAGTTAACTTGGAAAAGCCTGAATTCGGTAGGTCAAAGGTGAGGTTTTTTGGACATATTATTTCTTCTGAAGGCATTCAGCCGGATCCTGAAAAATTAGAAGCAATCAGAACCATTTCAGTTCCATCCACAAAAAAAAAAAACAAGTCCGCAGTTTTCTAGGTCTCGTAAATTTTTACCGTCATTTTCTGAATATGCAAATTCTAGTTACACCAAAACTTTGTTCTCTCACTGGAAAAAATACTATTTGGAACTGGGACGAACAAGCACAGTTGGAATTCAATTCTTTGAAAGAAGCGCTACTTAACGTTCAAATACTAGCTCATCCAGATATGTCACAAGATTTCTGCCTTAGCACGGATTTGTCTAAAGTCGGTCTTGGTGCCCATTTATTTCAAGAATCCATGGAAAATGACATTACTGTTCAGAAAACCATTGCTTTTGCTAGCCGAGTGCTAACAAAAACTGAAAAAAATTATTGCGTTACTGAATTAGAAGCCTTAGCTATCGTTTGGGCATTTAACAAATTCCGTTTCTTTCTTTCTGATAAGCACGTAAAAGTATACAGTGATCATCGTGCATTACAATTTCTTATGTCTTCAAAATTAAATCATGACAGGTTAAAACGTTGGGAATTGTTTCTGCAAGAATTCCACTTCACAATAGTCTACATTCCCGGCAAGCAGGACATTATTGCGGACGCACTGTCACGCGCACCGGCTGGGCTTGAGAAAAGTAGCACAGAAGGCAATAATTTCAGTATTCTTTACATTCAGAAAGTCGCCTTTGAAAACTTCGTCACCACATCTTTAAAGGACATTGCTCATGAACAAGTAAATGGCATCAAAACACACACACACAAATTCGGCATTATTATCTGGTTAGAAACAACATACTCTTCAGACGCTGCACTGTTGATAACAAGCTATGGGTACTTTGCATTCCTGACATTTTGTTAATAAGCTCATTTGGTACATTCATTTCAGCTACGCAAATTTTGGTCCACGAAAATGTTATCATATTCTTCGGACGATTTGTTATTTTAACAATATGGAAAAGAGAATTCGAAGAGTCTTGTCTATTTGTAAACTTTGTCAAAAAGCTAAACCATCTACCATCTCACATCGTGCTCCATTGTTTCCTATCATTCCTTCTAAATTAAAAGAATTTGATGCTGTTGATCTCTTGGGACCCCTTGTCAGAACATCTAATGGATTTTCGTACGTTCTAGTCGCTGTTGAACTTATTTCAAAATTTGTTTCTTTCACACCGTTACGTAAAGCCACTGGACAGTCTGTATCCAACGCGTTTGTTAAAAATTTCTTACGTGAAGTTGGACACGTTAGTAAAGTCATTTCAGATAACGGACCGCAATTCAGGTCTGCTGTTTGGTGACGCGTGCTTCGGAATCAGAAAATCAGACCTGTTTTTATTTCATTGTACTCACTACATTGTAACCCGTCTGAACGGATTATGAAAGAAATCAATAAGTTTTGCAGACTTCATTGTCACAGAAAGCATCAGCATTGGGACAGATATTTACACTTATTTCAAAACGTGCTGAATGAAATGCCTCATGACTCCTCTGCTTTACCACCTATTCCCGTACTGAAGAATGAAGAACCACCGTACAGAATCAGAGAACTTGTACCTTTTCCAAATACACGTAAACTTCGACGCAAAGACATAATTGATTTGGCTATTAAAAATATAAATTCTGTAGCAGACAAAAGGAGAAAACTTCATGGTAAAGCAAATTCAAAGAAATTATATAGTGATCAGAAAGTTCTCATTAAAGCTCATTCATTGTCGCATAAGAAGAAACATTTGAGTAACAAATTCTTTCTCATTTACAATGAACCTTACAGAATCCGACATTTAGCACAAGATAAATGCGTTGAAGTTGTAACTCTGCGTACTAGGAAGAGTAAAGGATTGCACCACATTTCACATGTAAAACCGTTTATTGCGATATAATCTGCTTTTTAACTTAGCCTTTGCTATAAAATTTTTCTTTTCACATTACTAGTACGCTTTGACACACTTAGAATCTGTTAACATGCAAAAATGATTTAAAGTTAACTATCCAATCAAGAACCTGGGCAACTTATTTAGACAGTAGTTAAGAATGCATTGTTATAGTGAACAGACGACACAGTCGTATCCTGCGTACTTTATTGCTTGTTAGTTGCACGATTATGTAACGACTATAAGGCTTACATACTTAGAACATATACTGGTACTGCTAATGAGATTTTAATGCAACATTTTGATTTACTTGAAAATACATTCTGGATTTAAATTACTTTCTGAGAGATACCAGATGACAAAGTGGTTAGTTTATTTGACAGCTACACTATTATATCATGACGCTACTAATGTGTGACACAATTTACACTGTTGCTTTTGCGGTGTATCTGTTTTATATCTGCACAGTTTTTCTGAATTCTTCTGGAAAGAAAAACATGTTTTAGTAGTAACTTTTGTGGTATAGCTACTATGAGCCTTTTTCGTAGCACAAAAATACATTACAGTATAGTACTTTCTTGATCACGGTACTGTACGTAATAACTACGATATCTATACGCATAACATTTCTCTTTTGTTCATTACGAGGTAAGTACATTGACTTCTACAGACTTTTGCTTAGGGACGACGATAATTACGACACTTGACACATTTTTGTACCCTTAAGTAGTGACAGAGATTATCTTATAACAAGACGCACAGTTTAGCGGTACAGTACACGTATCTGAGTGATAATTTTGTACTTAAAACATTTATTTCTAAAGATTTTTGAATTACAAAGACACAAAGGTTTTCTGTGATACATTTCATTCCACTGCTGTAATCTGTAACACCTGAGGGTACAATTACAGTAATCCTCAGGGGGGTACACGCCTTCTTTGTGTACTAAGTGTGTAGCGAGCACTAGGAACCCTAGCTAATATGGTATTTGCTTATACAACTTTACACATCGGTACCACATTTCTGTAACACAGAATTACGCAGTTATCTGATCATTTAACTGGGAGAGACAAACATATTTTTTACTATGTCAGTGACACATGTTTACGTAATTACACAGTTGGATAACTTCACACTTATGAAATTGTATTTTGTCTGTACTTTGTGAACGGTTCATATTTTTTTGGAACCATTGTGATACTATGAGAGCTTTGAACGATGTATTTGGTATGGGATCATGATTTTTAAAGTACGTTTGAGGTAGATGACACTATTGCAATGAGCAGAGAATTTTTTTTAGGTTTTGAAATTATTGCAGAAAGCTACGACGTTTTTGAGATTTGACTGAGGTGTTACGTTATTATTACAACGACAACATGCATTATGCTGTTGAGGTATGTTTATGATCAATAAGCTGATGCTATACGAGGAATTTGATTATGCTATGTATTTATTATGATGAAATATTGAAGAAGAGTCGACGGATACGTATATGTGTAATAAGGTAAGGAATAATGAGTAGTGGTTAGGGACTCTGATTTGTGAAAAAGGATGTTAGAAACGAAGAATCGTACTTTAAGAATTGTGAAATGTGTGTACATATGTGAATGTATCACAAAGCCAGCGAAAATTTTTTGGAGAGTGTTATATTTATAGGATTTTGTTTCTACACATTTGTAACGCAAATTCTCGACCTGTGAAATTTCTTTATATGAGACTGTCACTGCAGCCCAAACTGCTGTCGTAAATATTTCGGTAAGAAAGCTAAGTGACTTTGACGTAATGCGTTATGGGCACCCAGTTGTGCCAGTCACCTGGAAAAAAAGCCATTAGGTGAAAAAAGAGGCCATTAACCTCGCTATTGACATTTCCTTGTAAGCATTCATTTCAGTGCACAAATTTCTGCTGGTCATAGTATATGCACAATATGTGAGAAGTAGGGACTGTTATTGTTTGCACGTGTGTTAATAATTCAGCAAGGGACTGGTTAACAGCAATGCTGGTTATATGGACAATTCCAAAAACTTTGTGAGTGCACAAGTGGTGGTTTATGGACTTGCTATATTGTCCGCAAGACTCTTCGATGGTGATTGGGCTCCTGCACAGTCACAACAGATGGCTGCTGGCCATCTCTAAAAGGACTGCAGTGGGTCTGCACCTTTGATGACCCACCAATACCAGTATTTCTACAAGGACTGCAGTGGGTCTGCTCCTCTGATGGCCCACCAATACCATAATCTCTACCAGGACTACAGTGGGTCTGCTCTGTGATGACCTACCTACCGATATTCTTCAAAACTTCGACTGACTCTGCTGTGGGTTTGCTCTGTTGTGGCCCATTACGTGTCTGCATGTCAAGAGTAAGCATTATCTTTCTGTTGGAAGGACAACACTACTTCTAGACTGCATGGAAACCCACTACTTCCGTGTGCATTTTCTTTTACTGCTCAGACTTTGTGCATAAAATTGTAATTAATACTGTGATGAATTATCAGGGCTGTCTTTTTGGACTGTGAGAAAATTTTAGCTTTTGACCAACATTGTATCGATAAGTGTGTGCATTTGATATATTTGTTAGCGTTAATATAAAAATTTTTAACAAATATGTATTGGCCAGTGCACAAAACTATTTGCAAATTTTTTGTGGGAAGCATGGGGGCTACGTTATTAGGCTGTTTAGGTTTTTATATTGGTAACGCCACGTAGCGTTCTGTATGAAAATCACTGGCTGTGCTGTGTGCAGTCTGTGGCTGGACAGACAGTAAATTTGTAAGACTGAATGTCATGAACTGATATATATATATATATATATATATATATATATATATATATATATATATATATCAGTAGATAGTGTCTACAGTAGTTAGAATCTTTTATTTAGCTGGTAGTATTGGCGCTCGCTGTATTGCAGTAGTTCGAGAAACGAATATCTTTGTGAGGTAAGTGATTCATGAAAGGTATAGGTTATTGTTAGTCAGGACCATTCTTTTGTAGGGATTATTGAAAATCAGATTGCGTTGTGCTAAAAATATTGTGTGTCAGTTTATTGATGACCTGAATAAGTAAAGAGAGAAATGTCTGCGCACATTCAGTTTTGCTCAGCTGTTTGAAAATCAAATAACGTAAGGGGTTTATCAGCACAATCATTCATAAATTTTTCTAAGGGGAGGTTCCAGAACTATCAAAATATTGTTTGAAGTCGATTGCCAACAGCATATTTTATGAAATGGATGACATGTCTATCACAGGTTTCTGTTAGTGACCATCATCGCAGACTCTGCATACAGAACTTTAGCCTGCCTTTACGCTAGCCCTTACCTTTCAATGATGTGATGGAACACGTGGTTCTGATTCCACGTTAAACTGCATGTTATCTACCCCCACCCCCTCCCTGATAAGATTACTGGGGCACGTTAAGCGTGGTGCTATGAAATGTCAATTTTAAATTTATTTATTTTTTATAAGTAGAAATCATGGACAATAACCTCCCAAAATTTCAAGTGCCTGAGAATAATTAAGACATCGTGAGATACTTTTCTGCAACTGAAAAGCCAATTGAAGACCTGGTGAAGGACATAGAACCAGAGGAGAAGCCTTGAAGGGACAGAGGACCCTGAGTACAAATCTGGGGTCTTCTGAAGAGATGACGTAAGAAAAACTGTTATGTTGAACTTTAAATTGCATTTCCCGAAAATTATGTTTTTTAATGTTTATTACCTTTCTGTACAATTTGTACAGAAACCAGATGACAGTTATAAGAGTCGAGGTACGTGAAAGGGAAGCAGTGGTTGGGAAGGGAGTGAGACAGGGTTGTAGCCTCTCCCCAATGTTATTCAATCTGTATATTGTGCAAGCAGTAAAGGAAACAAAAGAAAAATGCGGAGTAGGTTTTAAAATCCATGGAGAAGAAATAAAAACTTTGAGGTTCGCCGATGACATTGTAATTCTGTCAAGAGACAGCAAAGGACTTGGAAGAGCAGTTGAACGGAATGGACAGTGTCTTGAAAGGAGGATATAAGATGAACATCAATAAAAGCAAAACGAGGATAATGGAATGTAGTCGAATTGAGTCGGGTGATGCTGAGGGAATTAGATTAGGAAATGAGACACTTAAACTAGTAAAGGAGTTTTGCTGTACGGGGAGCAAATAACTGATGATAGTCGAAGTAGAGAGGATATAAAATGTAGACTGGCAATGGCAAGGAAAGCGTTTCTGAAGAAGAGAAATTTGTTAACATCAAGTATAAATTTAAGTCTCAGGAAGTCGTTTCTGAAAGTATTTGTACGGAGTGTAGCCATGTATGGAAGTGAAACATGGACGATAAATAGTTTGGACAAGAAGAGAATAGAAGCTTTCGAAATGTGGTGCTACAGAAGAATGCTGAAGATTAGATGGGTAGGTCGCATAGCTAATGAGGAGGTATTGAATAGAATTGGGGAGAAGAGGAGTTTGTGACACAACTTGACAAGAAGAAGGTACCGGTTGGTAGGACATGTTCTGAGGCATCAAGGGATCACAAATTTAGCATTTGAGGGCAGCGTGGAGGGTAAAAATCGTAGAGGGAGACCAAGAGATGAGTGCACTAAGCAGATTCAGAAGGATGTAGGCTGCAGTAGGTACTGGGAGATGAAGAAGCTTGCACAGGATAGAGTAGCATGGAGAGCTGCATCAAACCAGTCTCAGGACTGAAGACCACAACAACAACAACAACAACAACCTATCTCTCAGAATCTATGAGGGCTAGAATTACGAAATTTTTTACTCTTGTTTCTTTAAACCTTCGCAAGAGCAAATTTTGAAATTATGAGTTTAAGCTGAGATATGGGGCCAAGTGCTCGTAATTTTGCATGAATTTGACATTATACGTACAGAATTACAATTAAATATTAGTAAAATTCTCCTATTCGATATATTCAAGAAACCTCATTAGAGATGGTTACTATAAGCAAAGAGATTAAACAGAGAAAGTTTTGTAGACATCTCATGAATAATCTCTGACATAAAGGTATATATATTATTTTTTGAAAATAGAATTTTTAATTCCACAAAAAAGTTTAATCTACATAGCCTAAGGAACTTAACAGTAAAACTGTTAATTTCATGTAAGGTATCCCGTATCATTTCATTGCCGTATCTTCAAAATTGTGGACTTGGTGCATCTTTGAAATAGTGTGTGTTTTTCAAGAACTTCCTCCCTTAAGGGCATCTAAATGGCCGAAGCGGCGTCCAAGTGATTGAACTTGCTAACGGTTGGCTGAACATCCCTCTTGAACGACACAAGCCAATCACGTCACTCAACCGCCTCTGGTGCTTTACCGCCGTCACTACCAACTACAGGGTTTGCCATTATTAATGGTGCCCCTTACTATTTGATACGTTCATTCTCGGTTTCGGCTAGTTTGTTATTGCCGGTTATTCTTTGCTGACTGCTTCCCCTCTTCATTGGGTTGTACTCTGTGGCTGCGAACCCCGTGTGCTAATCCCATGTGACCCTACTTATCACATGAAGATGCTACTTAAACGTATCGAATCGGTCGTAAATAAATCATCATATAACATAATTGATATAACTAATAATTGATATAACTAATGAGGAGGTATTGAATAGGATTGGGAAGAAGAGAAGTTTGTGGCACAACTTAACTAGAAGAAGGGATCGGTTGGTAGGACATGTTCTGAGGCATCAAGGGATCACCAATTTAGTATTGGAGGGCAGCGTGGAGGGTAAAAATCATAGAGGGAGACCCAGAGATGAATACACTAAACAGATTCAGAAGGATGTAGGCTGCGGTAGGTACTGGGAGATGAAGAAGCTTACACAGGACAGTAGCATGGAGAGCTGCATTAAACCTGTCTCAGGACTGAAGACCACAACAACAACAACAAATGATATAATTGCTTTTGAATACATTATGGGAGTGACAGTGATCAATGTGTTACAAATATTTACTATTAAAAACAGTCTTGATCACGATTTATCACCTTAATAAATAAATCGTGATCAAGACTGTTTTTAAGAGTAAATATCATATAACAGTTTTAACAGTTGTTTACGATTTTATTCAAGTTTGATTTACAATGAATTTCAACGGCTGTGGCTGCCCATGTTATAAAGATGTATGTGACCGTGTAAATGAGAAGAAAACGCATTTCATCCTAGTAAGGGGAGCAGACAGAACTGTCTCACAAAATAAAATATAAAAGTACGTGGTCTTAAATATGGAAACATCAGTGCCAATGTATCATACATAATGTTATCTAATATCTAGACCAGATGTGGACTGAACCCATGATATAGTCTATGTACAAGTGTGAGAAACAGGATTGGCGACTAAGTCACGTAATGCATGTTAAGCACGTGTACAGAGAAAGAGATGATGGTTATTATTTATTAACTGAAATTGGTGCTGATGACAAAGGATATATAGAGAGCTGTGTCTAAAGACAGAGAACGAGAAGTTCAAAATTGAGATAGTATGCAGATAAGAATTTCACATTTCTCAAATTTTTTCTACAGGCTTCTAGGAGGTCTTTGGTTCATTAAACTTCGGATGACATTGATTTGTTTGCTTCGAATCGATAAAAAAAATCTTCAGCAAATGATAGGGGAACTCAACACAGTAAGTGAGGCAATAGACCTGTGACTTGGCCAAACTGTTGTATGCTGATACCAACGTACTGAGGAATAATGAGAACGGTAAAGCTACTGTTGTCGAGTTGATACATTTAGAAGTCTTGAAAACAACTAGCAGAGAGGCACTTACTAAAATAAACGTATTTTATTTGGGAAACTGAATACTGTACTCAGAAGGAAATTCCCACTGTGCGTTGAAAGAAAAGCCTGTTAACATAGTAGATTGCCAATACTAACATGTGAGGTGAAGAAACATCAGCTTTATGTGAACAGGCTGCGTAATAATTGAGGGCGGCTTAACGAACAACGAAGGACGCATATTGGCCGTAAGGAGAAGTGACAGAAAGACAAACGAATTGGTAGTTGCTGAAGAAGCAACAGGGGCTGTTACGAAACTAAAATGGAGAAGTGCTTGGCGTACGTCATATTTCGGTAGGAATAATAAATACTTTAGGATTTGGTGGTAAAGACTAAGCCGATTAAACATGCCGTATAGCGTATGTCCAATTTTTATTGCTTACAGAGATACAGTTAGCTACAGAGAAACGTTTTCATTTTGTGAGTTGGTACTCGAATTGTACGGATTTATTAACTGATGGTCATTTTTGTTTTGTAGTTGTGCTTGAGTTTACATAACTGAGTTTTACAACTGTGATTGTGACTCGTTGACGAACTCGACTGTACAGCTTAAACATGCAGCACGTATCTACAAATGCTGGATATGGCGAATGGTATTTATGTACAGGTTTTGTGATGCAAGTGCTACTGCGTCCTGAGGAAAACACGGTAGACGATTTCCTAACCGCAGGTTCCCTGATGCAGCACAGCTGATTCGTGTTTCCATCAAACTGGATCATACTGGTGCTGTGCCTAGGATACACATCTCGTCTAAACGTGGACATGAAGAGAATGTGATGAAGTAAACCACATAATTCGTTTGGGAAAACATAGCCCTTCAACAAGCACACACTGAATTTCTACATAAAATGTTTTTTATTTCAGTCTTTGATCACAATATGAATTCCTTAGACGCTGACCGGTTTCAGTCCGTAATGACCATCCTCAGATCTTTTCTACGCCATGTCCTACAGTGATAAGGTCATAATGGCATCGTCAAAAGATATAAATATAACCAGTTGCAATAATGACTGTGTGGACGATGCGGCCTGTTCTACACCACATTTTAGATCTATATGACGATGCTATGCTGATTATATTTATATGTTTTGACGATGCCATTATGGCCTTATCACTTTAGGACATGGTGTAAAAAAGACCTGAGGATGGTCATTACGGACTGAAACCGGCCATCGTCTAAAGAATTCATATTGTGATCAAAGACTGAAATAAAAAACATTTGACAGTATTGGATCACTGTTTGTATACGCGACCATATCGCAGTTTATGATTTCTACATACAATAATATGGCGGACATAAGGTATGCAAGGTATCTACACCTTTGACAAGAAGTGGAATTTAGTCACTGATTAACCGTGACTCATCAAGTAGTCGCAGTACTACTGTTTACTAATGAAGCCACTTACTCATTACAGCGTCAACGTCAACAATACTCACAATTCACACAGACGAAGCCCTACATGTCTTTGTGGAGAGACATTTTTAAGAAGCTTCTTTGTAAATATGGGTTGTGATATGATAGGCAGTTTGTTGATTGGGCCAGTGGTGTTGCAGGCCCAATTATCTAGACATTTTCGTAAACGAGTTTCCTGCATTATTGGAAGAGCTTCTTTTGGGTACAAAGTTGCGTAGAAACTTCCAGCATGACAGTGCACCTGCACTTTTTAGCCATCAGATAACACCTCGGCTGCACATGACATTCCCAGGAAGATGAATCGGCAGAAACAGTCATGTTTCTTGGACGTCAACGTACCTTAACTTTACCCATTTAGTTTCCGCCTGTGGGGAGGGTTGAAAGGCCGAGACTACGAAGAAAAAGCGAACACAAGAGACGAATTGACCGCTCTGATTGCGGTTAGTGTTATTCTCATAAAAGAAAGGCAAGATAATCTCAGAAGAGCTGCAAGTGGTGTTGTCAACAGTGTTCGAAATTGCACTCAAGCCGGAGTTGGAATTTTTAAAAATCAACATTGAATGTAGGCATTTGCTAAAAACCATTCAAAAACCAAGATCGCAAAAAAAAATTCTCTATTTAAGACGACCAACTTCAACAGTCATTACTGTCATCTTCAGGTTATTAACATCTTTTTGTTGTAAAACATATTCATTTTGCGCTGAAACTCACGCACAAGACGTCAAGTGGATACACATCAGCATATTATAAACGTTTGTCATAACACAAAGCACCTTGAACAAAAGGCAATGTCCGTATGCATATTGCTCATGGACGCTAGTTACATCGTATAAATACGGTGCATATTTGTTTACGTTTGTTGGACACATACTATTTTAATGACCTGAAGATCAGAGCAATGACTGTTGAAACCGGTCGTCTTAAATAAAGAAACTTTTTATTCCATCTCGTCTTTCGAATGGTTTTTGACAGTTAACACAGATCGCCCTTCAATTCTCTGGCAATGAATAAATTCAAGTAACCATTTGCCTTCACTAAATCAAGAGAAATGGGAATGGAATATATTATTCCAATTTATACTACTATTTAAAATTTGTACAGAAACCAGATGGCAGTTATAAGAGTCGAGGGGCATGAAAGGGAAGCAGTGGTTGGGAAGGGAGTGAGACGGGGTTGTAGCCTATCCCCGAAGTTATTCAATCTGTATATTGAGCAAGCAGTAAAGGAAACAAAAGAAAAGTTTAGATTAGGAATTAAAATGCAGGGAGAAGAAATAAAAACTTTGAGGTATGCCGATGACATTGTAATTCAGAGAGAGCAAAGGACTTGGAAGATCAGTTGAACAGAATGGATAGTGTCTTGAAAGGAGGATATAAGATGAATATCAGCTAAAGCAAAACTAGGACAATGAAATTTCGAATCGCATCAGGTGATGCTGAGGGAATTAGATTAGGAAATGATACACTTAAAGTAATAGATGAGTTTTGCTATTTCGGGAGCAAAATAACTGATGATGGTCGAAGTAGAGAGGATATACTCGTAAAATGTAGACCGGCTATGACAAGGAAAGCGTTTCTGAAGAAGAGAAATTTGTTAACTTCGATTATAGATATAAGTGTCAGGACGTCTTTTATGAAAGTATTTGTATGGAGTGTAGCCATATATGGAAGTGAAAAATGGACGATAAACAATGTAGAAAAGAAGAGAATAGTACCTTTCAAAATGTGGTGCTACAGTATAACGCTGAAGATTAGATGGGTAGGTCACGTAACTAAAGAGGAGGCACTGAATAGAATTGGGGAGAAGAGGAATTTTTGGTACAACCTGACTAAAAGAAGGGATCGGTTGATAGGACACGTTCTGAGGCATCAAGGGATCACCAGTTTAGTATTGCAGGGAAGCGTGAAGGGTAAAAATCGTAAAGGAAGACCAAGAGACGATTGCACTAAGCAGATTCAGGAGGATGTAGGTCACAGTAGTTACGCGGAGGTGAAGAGGCTTGCACAGGATAGAATAGCATGGAGAGCTGCATCAAACTACTCTCTGGACTGATGACCACAACAACAACAACAAACTACTTCATCCTAAAATACTAACTATTCTTCCTGAAACATACTACACAATGACACGAGATGATGGAAGGTAGAAGAAGGAATTCTCTGTTAGATTTCTAGTGATGAGAAAAAATCTAGAGAACGATCTAATAGACGATGGGTTGACGGCGTAAAGAAATAACTTGGACGCAAAGAACTGAAGGCTTATTTCCAGCAGCGGGTGATGAATAGCGAACGATGATAATGAGGATGAGGATTATGATGATGACGTAGATGAAATGATAAGGTCATCACGTAAATCACCGGAATGGCAACAAGCAAGATTGCACGTGTCAGTCAATCGTATGACATTCATTTCTTTCTGTGAAGGTGCTCTTACACGTCCAATTCATGTTGTCAAACTACTGTACACCACCAGTGTATGGCACTGTAACGTACATGTTGTAGTATTAGTAAAAGTAAAGGCAAAGCATGAAACGTCAATTTCCGTAAGAATGCACTTAACCCATGAAGTCCCAAATTATTTTTTTTAATTGAATTTTTTATTCCTCAGTTATAATGTACATAGTGTATGAACCAAAATAAGTACAAAAATAGCCTAAGAATATTTATACATGCTGATATAATGGTCGTCCTCAAAATAGGATGCTGGGATCTAACAGTACCGTATAGCATACTCAACTGTATTCAAGTCTTAACTATTTATTTCTTCTGGAATGGTACAAAACACTTCACACACAGTGTTACATGGCATTTAACACAATATGTTTTTGGTTTCCCGTTGCATTTAGCTCTTGCACATCTTCTTTGCGTGCTTCTTTTGTCAATTATATGACATCTGGTATCTGGTATCACTCTAAACTGACTTGATGGGTATTCCATCGGACGTCCAATATACGGTCTTCCAGTGTCCAATTTCAGGTATGTAACTGTAATAGCACGTCTGAAATCCAGTAAATCCAGAGCTTTCCCATGTACTAGTCTGTAGAAGAGCCAGGCATTTACGAGGGCCATTTCCAGCATACTTGTAAATAGGACCCAGTACCATTTTTTCCCTCTAATTACCGTCACGTATTTTCCAACTAACCTGTCATGATGGTCAACACATCCCATGTACGCGTTATACGACTTCAAAATGGCAGGTTGTTGCACTTGTGTCTTCTTACTTGCTTGTCTACTGTACCGCGTAGCTGCTCCCAAAGGTTCACTTTGTCAAAATTTGTACCAATTGTAACGCATGTGTTGTCATGCCATCGAACAAATAAGACTTCACCATTCTTGTCGAACTGGTAGTCATAGTTTCCTCGAACTGTCTTTTTTAGTTCGTTGCTGCTCAGTAGTGGACAGTCACCAACTCGATTCTCTCTGACAGTCCCAGTTGCTCGAAAACCCAAATTTCTCAGATGAATCAGAAGATCTCTACTAGTGAAGAAATTGTCAAAGTACACACAATGATTCTCTGGTTTTTCAATGCAATCCAGCATGTTTAGGACTACTCTTGATCCCAATAGTAGGTCATCCCTTGCAGTATCTTCTGGATCCTTTCCACAATATAAATCAAATTTGAAACAGTAGCCCCTTGCTCCACAAAGAGACCACAACTTATAGCCAAATCTAATAGGCTTGCCTCGGATAAACTGTTTCAGCCCATTTCGTCCATAGTATTTGATTATCATTTCGTCAACTGACAAATTTTCCTCAAATACTCCAAATGTTTGAAATGATTCATTTATAATTTTGAAGAGAGGTCTAATTTTGAATCCGCAATCGTGTTTGTTTTCATTGGCTAAGTAATTATCTTGAAAATGAAGCAATGTTTTCAAATTCTGATATTTATTCCTTGACATAGCTGTCTTTACAACTGGTATGAAAACATCTTCATCTTCATACCAGTATAGCTTCTCAGCAGGAAGCTTATGGAAGCCAGCAAAAAGAAGAAATCCGACAAAGACCTTCACTTCTTCAATTGTGATGATAAAATACTGCATATTCTCGATATTTACTGCATATCTCACAGTTTCTTTCACTAAGAGCTCGTATATGTTTTCGTTCATCAGTTCTTCAAACATCTCCTTCGGAGTCAAGGAAGAAAGTTGTTCCTTCAATTCCTCTCTCTTTGTGATGATGTCATGCTCACTAGTTTGAGACAGCGTTGTATAAACTGGAGGTGTCTTTTTCCAATTGCTTTTCTCATCAGTAAGACGACTCTTCTTCGATTTAGTTCTGGAAACTTGGGATGTACTTGGCAGTGAGGTTTTACATACAGTTTCTTCGATATTCTCTGATGTAGCATAATGTAATTCAGTAGCCCCTGGCACATCTGAGACTTCCACGGTTCCAGTAAAATCGTCTGGACCTTCTTCTTCGTCGGTCATACAGTCTACTTCACCAGGACATACAGTGATATCAATATGGTCCTGATCATCTGACACCGCATCATAGAATGCGTCACTATTCATTATTTCTTCTGTTTCTTCGTTAGTGAGGTATCTATCTCGTCTGAAGGCCATTATAATCTATATAACATGAAATGAAATAAGATGTAATAAAATAAAGTGAAATGAAAGAATAATACATTAGCACAAACTACAGAAAGGGAATGTGTAAATACCTCTGCCCATCTGGAACTGTATTATATACCAATGGGTAATATACACTCCTGGAAATGGAAAAAAGAACACATTGACACCGGTGTGTCAGACCCACCATACTTGCTCCGGACACTGCGAGAGGGCTGTACAAGCAATGATCACACGCACGGCACAGCGGACACACCAGGAACCGCGGTGTTGGCCGTCGAATGGCGCTAGCTGCGCAGCATTTGTGCACCGCCGCCGTCAGTGTCAGCCAGTTTGCCGTGGCATACGGAGCTCCATCGCAGTCTTTAACACTGGTAGCATGCCGCGACAGCGTGGAAGTGGACCGTATGTGCAGTTGACGGACTTTGAGCGAGGGCGTATAGTGGGCATGCGGGAGGCCGGGTGGACGTACCGCCGAATTGCTCAATACGTGGGGCGTGAGGTCTCCACAGTACATCGATGTTGTCGCCAGTGGTCGGCGGAAGGTGCACGTGCCCGTCGACCTGGGACCGGACCGCAGCGACGCACGGATGCACGCCAAGACCGTAGGATCCTACGCAGTGCCGTAGGGGACCGCACCGCCACTTCCCAGCAAATTAGGGACACTGCTGCTCCTGGGGTATCGGCGAGGACCATTCGCAACCGTCTCCATGAAGCGGGGCTACGGTCCCGCACACCGTTAGGCCGTCTTCCGCTCACGCCCCAGCATCGTGCAGCCCGCCTCCAGTGGTGTCGCGACAGGCGTGAATGGAGGGACGAATGGAGACGTGTCGTCTTCAGCGATGAGAGTCGCTTCTGCCTTGGTGCCAATGATGGTCGTATGCCTGTTTGGCGCCGTGCAGGTGAGCGCCACAATCAGGACTGCATATGACCGAGGCACACAGGGCCAACACCCGGCATCATGGTGTGGGGAGCGATCTCCTACACTGGCCGTACACCACTGGTGATCGTCGAGGGGACACTGAATAGTGCACGGTACATCCAAACCGTCATCGAACCCATCGTTCTACCATTCCTAGACCGGCAAGGGAACTTGCTGTTCCAACAGGACAATGCACGTCCGCATGTATCCCGTGCCACCCAACGTGCTCTAGAAGGTGTAAGTCAACTACCCTGGCCAGCAAGATCTCCGGATCCGTCCCCCATTGAGCATGTTTGGGACTGGATGAAGCGTCGTCTCACGCGGTCTGCACGTCCAGCACGAACGCTGGTCCAACTGAGGCGCCAGGTGGAAATGGCATATCAAGCCGTTCCACAGGACTACATCCAGCATCTCTACGATCGTCTCCATGGGAGAATAGCAGCCTGCATTGCTGCGAAAGGTGGATATACACTGTACTAGTGCCGACATTGTGCATGCTCTGTTGCCTGTGTCTATGTGCCTGTGGTTCTGTCAGTGTGATCATGTGATGTATGTGACCCCAGGAATGTGTCAATAAAGTTTCCCCTTCCTGGGACAATGAATTCACGGTGTTCTATATTTCAATTTCCAGGAGTGTATTCATAAATATACTTACATAATACGCTGTTAATATCAAAGTAACTTCACATCCCGTAATCTATATATATATATATATATATATATATATATATATATATGAGGGGGTCGTTACTTACCTCAGCAACAAAATCTGGTAAAATTACCACGTTCTAAAAAGAAAATACATCAGCAGTAGCATAGTTTCATATTCGAACGTGCAGCAATACAAATAACTGAAATGATAACACCAAGTCCCAGTGTCCTATTTCGAGTACACCAAATTTTATAACAGTGGAAAACAATGAATATAACTCCAATTGAGCTAACAATGCAAGTAGTTTAAAAAACACGTTGTTGACTATAAATAATCTTAAAAAGTTCTTTGCCACATATTTCAAATATTACTACATTGTCGATAAAGTAAATACCTGGAATAACGAAAAGTGTGCCTTAGTATTCAATAATCAAATAATGGTAGGATTTATTGCTTTTCATTTCCTGTAAGCACACATTTGTTATAAAAAGCATCAACAAATGACGTAAAACAGTAATAGTTACAAATTAATAATTTATTGTGTATTTATAAATTAATATATGCTGTGTCCTCAAAATAGGACACTGGTACTTAATGGGTTGGGTCGAGTTACTGCCAGTAATGGAGAATTCAAAGAAGTCGTTTGCGTCTGAGGTGACGTGAAGTAATTCCCGAGGATGTATCACACGCACGCCATCGCCGCTGTGCTTCCTCGCATCTATTACTTCAGCAGCGGACCCACGTGTGGCGCCAGACAGCGTGGACAGTGACCAGACCTGCGGCTGCTTGTTTTCCTGCCCTGGCTGTGGCCGCAGCCGCTGCCGAGTATTTCAGGGCGACGCGTCCTGCTCCCCTGTCCCTGCTCTGCGCCTCGCACGAGTGGCTTTCTGGCCAAAGTCGACCGCGCTGGTGACTGTTCGTCACGCGCCAGCGCGTACATCAGCTGCCAACCGCGTGGTGAGTAGTCAGCAGCGTGAATTGCCGCTTGATAGCGCCTGGTGTAGAGCTGCACAAGTCCCGACTATGCTGAAGGACGCGCATACGCAGACAACGGCGAAGGTGGCGTTGTACGCTACACCCATCAAATGTCAACCAGTTCGCGTTACACTCACTCATGTTACAGTAACATTCGTGCCTTGCGAATTTTCGTATTGTTTGCTGCGTTTCCTTGACGCTTTGCAAAGGTTACATGAGCGCGACCGCTACGGTCGCAGGTTCGAATCCTGCCTCGGGCATGGATGTGTGTGATGTCCTTAGGTTAGTTACGTTTAAGTAGTTCCAAGTTCTAGGGGACTGATGACCTCAGAAGTTAAGTCCCATAGTGCTCAAAGCCATTTGAACCGTGAAACAGACGAAATGTCTGAAGGCGAACAGTTATTTACGTTTTACAAAAAATGGTTCAAATGGCTCTGAGCACTATGGGACTCAACATCTTAGGTCATAAGTCCCCTAGAACTTAGAAGCACTTAAACCTAACTAACCTAAGGATATCAGACACACCCATGCCCGAGGCAGGATTCGAACCTGCGACCGTAGCAGTCCTGCGGTTCCGGACTGCAGCGCCAGAACCGCTAGACCACCGCGGCCGGCTACGTTTTACAATACCAGAACAAAGAAAACCCTTACACAATGCGTATACAGGTTGGTCTATTGATCGTGACCGGGTCAAATATCTCACGAAATAAGCATCAAACGAAAAAACTACAAAGAACGGAACTCGTCTAGCTTGAAGGGGGAAACCAGATGGCGCTATGGTTGGCCCGCTAGATGGGGCTGCCCTAGGTCAAACGGATATCAACTGCGTTTATTGAATAGGAACCCCCATTTTTATTACATATTCGTGTAGTACGTAAAGAAATATGAATGTTTTACTTGGACCACTTTTTTCGCTTTGTGATAAATGGCGCTGTAATAGTCACAATCGCTATAATATTCACAATTTTAGACGAACACTTGGTAACAGGAAGGTTTTTTAAATTAAAGTACAGAACGTACGTACGTTTTAACATTTTATTTCGTCTGTTCCAATCTGATACATGTACCTTTGGCACTAATCATTTCAGAGAACGCATGCCGTTACAGCGTGATTACCTATAAATACCACATTAATGCAATAAATGCTCAAAATGATGTTCGTCAGCCTCAATGCATTTGGCAATACGTGTAACGACATTCCTCTCAACAGCGAGTAGTTCGCCTTCCGTAATGTTCTCATATGCATTGACAATGCGCTGACGCATGGTGTCAGGCGTTGTCGGTGGATCACGATAGCAAATATCCTTCACCTTTCCCCACAGAAAGAAATCCGGGGACGTCAGATCCGGTGAATGTGCTTCGACGACCAATCCACCTGTCATGAAATATGCTATTCAGTACCGCTTCAACCGCACGTGAGCTATGTGCCGGACATCCATCATTTTGGGAGTATATCGCCATTCTGTCATGCAGTGAAACATCTAGTAGTAACATCGGTAGAACATTACGTAGGAAATCAGCATACATTGCACCAATTAGATTGCCATCGATAAAATGGGGGCAATTATCCTTCCTCTGATGTTCCACTTGTCGCAGCCATCATGGATTTTGCGTTGCCCAATAGTGCATATTTTGCCAGTTTACTTTACCGCTGTTGGTCAATGACGCTTCGTCGCTAAATAGAACGCGTGCAAAAAATCTGTCATCGTCCCGTAATTTCTCTTGTGCCCAGTGGCAGAACTGTACACGACGTTCAAAGTCGTCGCCATGCAATGCCTGGTGCATAGAGATATGGTACGTGTGCAATCGATGTTGATGTAGCATTCTCAACACCGACGTTTTTGAGATTCCCGATTCTCGCGCAATTTGTCTGCTACTGATGTGCGGATTAGCGCGACAGCAGCTAAAACACCTACTTGGGCATCATCATTTGCTGCAGGTCGTGGTTGACTTTCACATGTGGCTGAACAGTTAAATAACGTAACTATCAGGCGAACGGTCCGGACACTTGGACGATGTCGTTCAGGATACCGAGCAGCATACATAGCACACGCCCGTTGGGCATTTTGATCACAATAGCCATACATCAACACGATGTCGACTTTTTCCGCAATTGGTAAACGGTCCATTTTAACACGGGAAATGTATCACGAAGCAAATACCGTCCGCACTGGCGGAATGTTACGTGATACCACATACTTATGCGTTTCTGACTATTACAGCGCCATCTATCACAAAGCGAAAAAAGTGGTCCAACTAAAACATTCATATTTCTTCATGTACTACACGAATATAAAAAAAAATGGGAGTCCCTATTTTTAAAAAAACGCAGCTGATATCCGTTTCACCTATGGCAGCGCCATATAGCGGGCCAACCATAGCGCTATCTGCTTTCCCCCTTCAAGCTATACGAGTTTCGTTCTTTGTAGTTTTTTCGTTTGACACTTATTTCGTGAGATATTTGCCTCAGTCACTATCAATGGACCACTCTGTATAGAAACGTAAATCTGATTCTTGATGGGATTTGGCTTTAGATGATTGGGTTTGTAAAAGGAGCCAAGCGTATCTAGCGCAGAAGACAGATTTTCCTCTCCCGCCGAGCGGTTCTAGGCGCTTCAGTCTGGAACCGAGCGACCGCTATAGTCGCAGGTTCGAATCCTGCCTCGGGCATGGATGTGTGTGATGTCCTTAGGTTACTTAGGTTTAAGTAGCTCTAAGTTCTAGGGGACTGATGACCTCAGCTGTTAAGTCCCATAGTGCTCAGAGCCATTTGAACCATTTTCAACTTTACTTCTTCAAACGTCTTTCCTTGAGCAGCCACTGCAGTATCGTCAGCGTAGATGAAAAACCTGGAATTTTTCGTTATGGGCTGGTCATTAGTGTAAACATTGAAGAGCACAGGAGCGAGCACCCTGCCTTGAGGTAAGCCATTCTTTTGTTTACGCCATCTGCTCTTACCATGGAGAGAGACTTGGAATCTTCTGTTCTGCAGGAGTGTACCAATAAGGGATGTTAGCTGGCAATCCTTAGTGAATTGGTCAATTTTCCTCAGCAACTTCCTGTGTCGTATGCAGCTGTTACGTCGACAAAGGCAACTCCTGTTATCTTACCCTGTTCGAAAGCACCTTCGACGTGTTGTGTGAGGTTCGGTATCTGACTGCAGTACGACTTTCGAGGTCGAAAGCCGCTTGTTGAGGGATGATCCTTCAATGGTCTCGAATGAGGAGTGTCCGCATGTTCCAACATGGCAGGAGTCGCAGCTCTGTGTGGCTGGCCAGCGAGTGGGAGCTCTGACAGATGTGCACGACCTTGTTGCGACGGTGGGAGACGACTCGTCCAACGACTCACCGTGCTTTTGTTTACAGCCAGGTCTCCGTAGACATTCTGCAAGCGCCTGTGAATAACTGCGATGCCCTGGTTTTCCTTCAAAATAAACTCAGTGACAGCTCTTTGCTTGGAACGCACCTGTGTTACATACGCCATTTTGAAGGATACATATAGCGCAGCAACTATCGAAACATCGTGAAACTATAGAGGCTGAAGCAGGAATAGTCCTACATGTCCTACAACAAATTCCACACTTTCTGAGCCGAAACTGGCAGAGAAAAGAAAGTGTTGCGTCAGTTATTGAACGCCACTCATACTTTGCAGAGAAATAAAATGAGGAAAGGTGCTTCTTTGAGGACCTTCGTGTCTCACAAGGATCAGGAGAAGAGTATCGCTCAGGGAGACGTTTAAACAATCATTACTGCGGCGCTCCTACGGTTATGCAACAGTGAGAAGCCCTAATAAGTGGTACAGTGACAAGTACCCGCTGCCATAACTTCACAGTTGTTTGTAGAATACGGATGCAGATGTAGATGAAGATGTGTATTGAGGTGGCAGCAGTCACGGGATACCTCTTGATATCATGTCACACCTCCTTTTGCTCAACATAGTGCAGCAACTCGATATGGCATGGACTCAGCACCTCACCGGAAGTATATTGCAGAAATATTGACACATGATGCCTCTATAGCCGTCCATGATTGCCAGAGCGTTGCCGATTCAGAATTTTGTCCACGAACTGACCTCTCCACTACGTCTGATAAATGTTCGATAGGATCCACGGTGAGTGATCTGGGTGGCCAAATCTTTCGCTAGCATTATGTGGACTTACAGCCCCTCGTGGTCTCGCGGTAGCGTTCGCCCTTCCCGAGCACGGGGTCGCGGGTTCGATTCCCGGCGGGGTCAGGGATTTTTCCTGCCTCGAGATGACTGGGTGTTGTTGTACCGTCTTCATCATCATTATTCATCCCCATTACGGTCGGAGGAAGGCAACGGCAAACCGCCTCCATTAGGACCTTGCCTAGTAAGGCGGTGCGGGTTTCCCGCATCGTTCCCCTACGCTCTGTAAAGAAGCATGGGACTTCATTTCCTTTTTCCAGCGAACATTTGGGCTCGGTGATATGGCACATTTTCATCCATAAAAATTCCATGTTTGTTTGGGAACAGGATGACTGTAAATGGCCTCCAAATAGCCGAATGTAACCATTGCCAGTGAACGATCCACTTAAACACAGCCGACACGTTTATGGAGCTACCACCAGCTTGTAAAGTGCTACGGGGGATCAGTTCTTACCTGCTGAAATCGGGATTCATCTGAAAAGGACACAGTTCTCCAATGGCCAAGGCTGCAACCGATATGGTCACGAGTCCAAGACAGGCGCTACAGGCGATATCGTGCTGTTAGCAAAGACACTCGCGTCGGTCGTCTGCTGTCGTAGCCCGTCAACGCCGAATTTCGCCGCGTTGTCTCGAAGAAATTCGTCGTACATGTCGACTTTCTGTGGCTACTTCACGCAGTGTTGCTTGTCTCTTAGCACTGACAACTCTACGCAAAAGCCGCAGCTCTCGGTCGTTAAGTGAAGGCCGTCAGCCACTCCACTGTTTTGTCCTTGGTGATAGGGAATGCCTGAAATTTGGTATTTTCGGCACTCTCTTGTCTCTACGAATCCCGGGTTATTGAATTCCCTGAAAATTTCCGAAATTGGATGTCCATTGCGTCCAGCACAAACTACCATTCTGCTTTCAAAGCGTGTTAACGAAGAAATGGCTGACATCGAAAGAAGTGTCCAAGGAGTAGAAAAGCAACTGAAATCACTCAACAGAGGAAAGTCCACTGGACTGACGGTATACCAATTCGATTCTACACAGAATACACGAAAGAACTTGCCCCCATTCTAACGGCTGTGTACCGCAAGTCTCTAGAGGAACGGAAGGTTCCAAATAATTGGAAAAGAGCACAAGTAGTTCCAGTTTTCAAGAAGGGTAGTCAAGCAGATGTGCAAAACTATAGGCCTATATCTTTGACATCGATCTGCTGTAGAATTTTAGAACATGTTTTCTGCTCACGTATCTTGTCATTTCTGGAAACCCAGAATATACTCAGTAGGAATCAACATGGATTCCGGAAACAGCAATCGTGTGAGACCAAACTCGCTTTATTTGTTCATGAGACCCGGAAAATGTTAGATACAGGCTCCCAGGTAGATGCCATTTTCCTTGACTTCCGGAAGGCATTCGATAGAGTTCCGCACTGTCGCCTGATAAACAAAGTAAGATCCTACGGAATATCAGACCAGCTGTGTGGCTGAATTGAAGAGTTTTTAGCAAACAGAACACAGCATATTGTTTTCAATGGAGAGACGTCTACAGACGTTAAAGTAATCTCTGGCGTGCCACAGGGGAGTGTTATGGGACCATTGCTTTTCACAATATATATAAATGACCTAGTAGATAGTGTCGGAATTTCCATGCGGCATTTCGCGGATGATGCTGTAGTATACTGAGAAGTTGCAGCATTAGAAAACTGCAGCGAAATGCAGGAAGGTCTGCAGCGGATAGGCACTTGGTGCAGGGAGTGGCAACTGACCCGTAACATAGACAAATGTAACGTATTGCGAATACATAGCAAGAAGGATCCTTTATTGTATGATTATATGATAGCGGAACAAACACTCGAAGCAGTTACTTCTGTAAAATATCTGGGAGTAAGCGTATGGAACGATTTGAAGTGGAATGATCATATAAAATTAATTGTTGGTAAGGCGGGTGCCAGATTGTGATTCATTGGGAGAGTCCTTAGAAAATGTAGTCCATCAACAAACGAGGTGGCTTACAAAACACTCGTTCGACCTATACTTGAGTATTGCTCATCAGTGTGGGATCCGTACCAGGTCGGGTAAACAGAGGAGATAGAGAAAGTCCAAAGAACAGTGGCGCGTTTCGTCACAGGGTTATTTGGTAAGCGTGATAGCGTTACGGAGATGTTTAGCAAACTCAAGTGGCAGACTCTGCAAGAGAGGCGCTCTGCATTGCGGTGTAGCTTGCTGTCCAGGTTTCGAGAGGGTGCGTTTCTGGATGAGGTATCGAATATATTGCTTCCCCCTACTTATACCTCCCGACGAGATCACGAATGTAAAATTAGAGGGATTCAAGCGCGCACGGAGGCTTTCCGGCAGTCGCTCTTCCCGCAAACCATACGCGACTGGAACAGGAAAGGGACGCAATGACAGTGGCACGTGAAGTGCCCTCCACCACACACCGTTGGTGTGCGGACAGTTGCCACTCCGGACATTTGCCACGCCGGACATTTGCCACGATTTCACCTGCTCCGAAGGGTTGGTTCCCTTGTCTACCCCTCCTACTCCTCATCGCTGTCGCGCAGTAAAGGTGCTTACTGAGCCTTTCCACTGGTTTACTTAACATAGGACCAGAATCTCTTTAGGTTTTCCGCCACATTTCTAGAGAGACTTTCGTTGTGGAAACTATTAAATGCATCCAGCATTGAAATCCGCACCAGATTTCGAGCCTCACTAAAACTTCACCAATCACGGAGATTTTGCGCGCATCTACATTATACGTGCCTTTTTTGGTGCTCCTGCAGCAGTTTTCTGTCTTGTTTTGTGTACCATGCGGTATCAGTTCCGTCTCTTATTAATTTATTTGGTATGAATCTCTCGAGTGCTGTTGATTCTATTTCTTTGAACTTATGCCACATATGGTCGTCACTTACATAGTTTGGGAGGATTGGAGACTGTCTCCTACAAAGACGTCAACCGAATTTTTAGCAGCTTTTATAAATAGATACATTTCGCGTTTAGTTTTGGTGAATTTCTTTGTTACGGAAGTGAGACTCCCTCGACTGCGTGTTCACTAATCCCTGTATCCGTCTTGATGCTCAGGATTATTTGTGTGTTTTCGTAACCATTTACAATCTGAATGGCCTCGTGAACTAATTGTTCGAAATAAATTTTAAAATAGCATTTATAACAATTACGGAAGTTGTTTTCTGTCTACAATAGGGTCTGAAAATGTATTTTTGTCAACATACTGAAGGTAGATTGAAGTCACTGCCAACTATAATTGTATGAGTAGCGTACCTGTTTGTGATGATACTCAAGTTTTCTTTGAACTGTTCAGCAACTGTTTCATCTGAGACTGAGAGTCGGTAAAAGAAGCCAGTCATTAATTTATTCCGGTTGTCGAATATAACCTCAGCCCATACTAGGTCACAGGAACTATCTGATTTAATGTCGCATGTGATCTGAAGCAACATTACACTATTTTCCTTAAGTTGTGCTTCTTATTTCTGTTGTAGTGCAGATCATTACAATTACGGCTTTTCCCTCCAAAACCAAGAATGCTTTCTCTGTGTCCCTGTAAATGCCGGAGCTAAACAATGTAGAACAACAACGTACCTTGCAAGCATAGCATTCTGTATTACTTCATTTCCTTATTTCTAACATTTTAAATTGTACGTCGACTTTAGATGACATGTCAATCATGGATGTTCTTATCTCTATTTAGTGAACGTATTTTCAGTCATGTTTTGAACATTGTCCCGCTACACTTTATTAACTAATGTTTCGCCACAAGGGATACAGAGTAAATTAGTATGGAGTACGTCGTTCTTTCTCTCTTTCAAATTCTGAAGGTGGCAGGGGTAAAGTACAGGGAGCGAAACTCTATTTACAATTTGTACAGAAACCAGATAGCAGTTATAAGAGTCGAGGGGCATGAAAGGGAAGCAGTGGTTGGGAAGGGAGTGAGACACGGTTGTAGCCTATCCCCGATGTTATTCAATCTGTATATTGACCAAGCAGTAAAGGAAACAAAAGAAAAATTCGGAGTAGGTATTGAAATCCATGGAGAAGAAATAAAAACTTTGAGGTTCGCCGATGACGTTGTAATTCTGTCAGAGACAGCAAAGGACTAGGAAGAGCAGTTGAACGGAATGGATAGTATCTTGAAAGGAGGATATAAGATAAACATCAACAAAAGCAAAACGAGGATAATGGAATGTAGTCGAATTAAATCGGGTGATGCTGAGGGAATTAGATTAGGAAATGAGACACTTAAAGTAGTAAAGGAGTTTTGCTATTTGGGGAGCAAAATAACTGATGATGGTCGAAGTAGAGAGGATATAAAATGTAGACTGGCAATGGCAAGGAAAGCGTTTCTGAAGAACAGAAATTTGTTAACATGAAGTACAGATTTAAGTGTCACGAAGTCATTTCTGAAAGTATTTGTATGGAGTGTAACCATGTGTGGAAGTGAAACATGGACGATAACTAGTTTGGACAAGAAGAGAATAGAATCTTTCGAAATGTGGTGCTACAGAAGAATGCTGAAGATTAGATAGGTAGATCATATAACTAATGAGGAGGTATTGAACAGGATTGGGGAGAAGAGAAGTTTGTGGCTAGACTAGAAGAAGGGATTGGTTGGTAGGACACGGTCTGAGGCATCAAGGGATCACCATTTTAGTATTGGAGGGCAGCGTGGAGGGTAAAAATCGTAGAGGGAGACCAAGAGATGAATACACTAAGCAGATTCAGAAGGATGGAGGTTGCAGTAGGTACTGGGAGATGAAGAAGCTTGCACAGGATATAGTAGCATGGAGAGCTGCATGAAACCAGTCTCAGGACAGAAGACCAAAACAACAACATGTTGTTCTTCTTTTCAAACATTCACATTCCTATTTCTTCTTTCCTTATTGTCTTTTGGGCATGTAGTTGTAGTAATTAAAGTTGGCACAAATGCAGTGATCAAAAAGAAATGATTAGCGTGCATTCGCATTCTCTTTACATCGTTCCTTTCTTGTTGCTCCCCTGCCGCTGGACTGTTTTAATGTCAAACAGTAAGCATGAAAGGAAGCTACCCTACAGACAGAGGGATCTATATTTATACTTGGCAGAACTAATTACATACTGACATAATCGTCTAGCCGACCCCGTTGGCCGTGCGGTTCAAGGCGCTGCAGTCCGGAACCGCAGGGCTGCTACAGTTGCAGGTTCGAATCCTGCCTCGGACATGGTTGTGTGTGATGTCCTTAGGTTAGTTAGGTTTAAGTGGTTCTAAGTTCTATGGGACTAATGACCTAAGATGTTAAGTCCCATAGTGCTCAGAGCCATTTGAGCCATTTTTTTGACATAATCGTCGGTATTGCTTTCGTTTCCCAAAAGTTATAAGTATTTCGATTTCGGAAAAGAAGCTCTGTATTTCATCAAGATGTCGAAGAAGAAGGTCCCTTACGTAATGGTTGTATCGAGTAAGATGTGGAGACGGCGGTTTGAAAGCGGACAGAAGAAGTACAAGGAAGGGGTCCCTTACCTCAGGGATCGCTACTCAAGCTACCTGGCGAAGGGGCAAGTGTGGCAAATATCCGGCATGACAATCCGGCGTGGCAAATGTCTGGCATTCGCACCGTTGGACGGCTTGCGGAGTATATATGTAGATGTAGGTGTGAATTGCCATCGTGCGGCCATAATGACCCCGGAAACCTTGTCACAGAGTCGCGCGGAGTACGAATGAAAGCTCCGCCAACTCACTACCCTTGTTTACCTCTTGTACGCCATAATACCGCCACCTGCAGGTCTGCATACCGCTAGCACACGATCGTCGCCCCCTCAGTGTGAGGGGTGGCATGAGCCCCATCTAATATTTCTATCTTACTCTGAGTAATTCGATTTTCCTCTCTAATTGCATGTGGTGAAAAGTCGCTATTCCTTCACATGCGGACTTCCCACGCAGCGTCTCTCGTCACCCGGGTGGTCCAGTGACAGGCGAGTTCTGCTGATCTTGAAAGGGTTAGGCTGACGGGTGTGAGGGAGTCGAGTGGATGCTTTCCAGAGCCGACATTGTCATAAGAGCGGGACCGAACCGCCCAGATTGGCCGGAAGGGGCGACTGGGCTAGAGATTCCGTTACTACGCAGAAACTTAGTGAAAACCGTTTCTGGCGGGCTACCAGCGAGGCGTGGGAATGACTTGTGTTCCCAGGCAGTCTTGGCGGGCAAATTCCCGCGTTTTCTGCAAAATCGTAACTGTGATTGGCTTGCTCAGGTCATAGCTTCGTGACGTACCAAAATCGGCGCAGAAATTGGTGCCAGGAATCTCCATTGGTGGAATGGTAGTGCTTCGGCAATAGAGTGGAATTTTCCGCCGGTTTTCGAGTTGCTGATTGGAGCGTTTAACCACTGCCACTGTCGTGGGGGCGGGAATGTTCTGTGTTCGGCTTGTACGGGTGCTCTTGAGGGAGTCGGCTCTCGCCTTTCGGTCAGAGTAAGTCACAAGACTGAGATCTCGCTGCTCTGGACAGCCTGCCTTCCGTTGGCTGTCTAATATACTTTCATTTAATTGTAACTGTTTGACGAAGTTGCTGAAGATTCGACTTCAATGTAACTTTCCGAGTACAGTTGGCAATTGAGCGTTCTGCGTACAAGCGACCTATGTTGTCCGTCTTGAGCAGTTTTGGCTAAAGTTTACTGTATCGGAGTTACTGTGTGACTTCGTTTATTAAAATCACTCACTGTATCGTCAGTGATTGTGTAGCGAGCCTTCTTCGTCTCCCTCAGAAGCGCATTTGTGTTGCTAGGAAGTCTTAAGCCTGGAACAACCAGACCAGGATAATTTTTTTCGGGCTATACTGGCGACATTATCATCACCACGACGGGACATCGAAGCAACCAGCCATCGCCTCCGGTATGCCAGATCGTGTCCTTGCAGTTAAGAAGAGAGCTTGGTAATGTATGTCCGCAGCACCGGCAGATTAGGGCATTTTACTAGGTGATAATCAGAGCTCAGCAGACCGCGCCTTTTCTAGCTTTGTTCTGTCTTGTGTGTTCATTGTCTGAGTTCTCCCTACTGTAGCAGCAATTAAAGTTGGGTTGGCTGGGTGTTTCTCTTAAGATCTGAGTTGCAAGGAATTGGCTCCACATACCACTTGGTCATAAATGTCACAATCTAGTTTATGGACAACTTCACCTTTACAGCATTTATTTGAGTATACAATTTGATGTATTGTAAATGTTTCATGTGTTTTGTTTATAATTTTGAGTTGTCATAATAAATCAAATTGTTATTTTGGACAGAACTTTAATTGTGTTAATCGGCAGAGCAACCCTTTCATTTCTCACCACGTTAATGAAACTTTCCTTTACCTAAGTAATCATCAACAAAAAGCAACAGCAACAAAAGCAAAACGAGGATAATAGAATGTAGTCGAATTAAGTCGGGTGATGCTGAGGGAATTAGATTAGGAAATGAGACACTTAAAGTAGTAAAGGAGTTTTGCTATTTGGGGAGCAAAATAACTGATGATGGTCGAAGTAGAGAGAATATAAAATGTAGACTGGCAATGGCAAGGAAAGCGTTTCTGAAGAAGAGAAATTTGTTAACATCGAGTATAGATTTAAGTGTCAGGAAGTCTTTTCTGAAAGTATTTGTATGGAGTGTAGCCATGTATGGAAGTGAAACATGGACGGTAAATAGTTTGGACAAGAAGCGAATAGAAGCTTTTGAAATGTGGTGCTACAGAAGAATGCTGAAGATTAGATAGGTAGATCACGTAAGTAATGAGGAGGTATTGAATAGATTTGGGGAGAAAAGGAGTTTGTGGCACAACTTGACACGAAGAAGAGATCGGTTGGTAGGACATGTTCTGAGGCATCGAGGGATCACAAATTTAGCATTGGAGGGCAGCGTGGAGGGTAAAAATCGTAGAGGGAGACCAAGATATGAATACACTAAGCAGATTCAGAAGGATGTGGGTTGCAGTAAGTACTGGGAGATGAAGAAGCTTGCACAGGATAGAGTAGCCTGGAGAGCTGCATCAAACCAGTCTCAGGAGTGAAGACAACAACAAAACAAGTAATTTCTATCCAATTAAATTATTGCAGGTGCCAAACTCTTTTCTACTCCACTTGCAGGGTCGATTACAGTCAGTTCGAGTTTTTTCTTAATCCATGTGCAACAGCAAAAGTCGGAGATAGAATAGAGCATCATTTACATATGAAGATTCTAGAAGAATTTAGTGTTAAATTCACTGCTAGCCCCGGCACCTCGCAAGTGTAGACTCGGACGGGGTAGTGCAGCGTGCAGCTGTCACCAGCGGGTGGCACGCCGTTTTCCCCGAGTGCGGCCGTGCTAACGCGAGAGATGTCGGCGTGGTGAGTCGGCCCGTGTGGTCGTAATTAGGGAACGGTACCCCGGCAGCACGCGACCGAATTCCAGGCCTCTGCAGCGGCAGACCGCCCGGCTTTTTACCGCCGCGCTCTCCGGTGAGCCGGGCTGCCGGTAGGGCAGCGGCAGGGAACAGAACCTCGCAGGCCGCTGCCGGCTGTGTGTTTTGTCTGGCCGCGCGGGACCGCCCAAATTACAGGGCGGGCGCCGGCCGCCGCCCGCGGCTAAACCATCACACGGCCGCGCCGGCTAACAAGGCCCTCCGCGGGAATGGGGAACGGGGAATGGGGGACGGGGGACGGGCGATGGGGAACGCCGGCGGACGCGTGTCGGCGCTCGCCGGGCAGCCAGCGGCCTGCGAGACTGCATTCCGCCGGCGCCGCAGTGTCCGCTGCCCGCACTCCGCGCCACTGGACGCTGGCTGCTACCGCTACCGTCACCCCGCCGCTTAGCGCGCGCGGCAGCCAGCAGTGACAGTCAACTGCGGCCTCCCCTGTCCAGGGACCGGACCAAGTAGCCGATACTTCTCGGTAGCCCGTGCTCTCAAAATGGCTCTAACAAGGGAACCTCCCCATCGCACACCCTTCAGATTTAGTTTTAAGTTGGCACAGGGGGGATAGGCCTTGAAAAACTGAACACAGATCAATCGAGAAAACAGGAAGAAGTTGTGTGGAACTTTGAAAAAAATAAGCAAAATGTACAAACTGAGTAGTCCATGTGCAAGATAGGCAACGTCAAGGGTAGTCTCAGCTCAGACGCGCCGTGGTCCCGTGGTTAGCGTGAACAGCTGCGGAACTAGATGTCCTTGGTTCAAGTCTTCCCTCGACTGAAAAGTTTAATTTTTTATTTTCGGACATTATCTGTCCGTCCGTCCGATGCGAGGTAACTGCGCCGTACTATCGGGCAAGGTACAAGAATCTTTTTACCCGTTCGTCAAGTGTACAAGTTAGGTGGGTCGACAACATATTCCTGTCATGTGACGCACTTGCCGTCACCAGTGTCGTATAGAATATATCAGACGTGTTTTCCTGTGGAGGAATCGGTTGACCTATGACCTTGCGATCAAATGTTTTCGGTTCCCATTGGAGAGGCACGTCCTTTCGTCTACTAATCGCACTGTTTTGCGGTGCGGTCGCAAAACACAGACACTAAACTTATTACAGTGAACAGAGACGTCAATGGACGAACGGACAGATCACCAAAAAAAAGTAAAGTTCTCAGTCGAGGGAAGACTTGAACCAAGGATCTCTCGTTCTGCAGTTGCTCACGCTAACCATGGGACCACGGCGATCCTGAGCTCACACTGTCCTTGATGTTGCCTATCTTGCGCATGGACTACTCAGTTTGTATATTTTGCTTATTTTTTTCATAGTTCCACACAACTTCTTCCTGTTTTCTCGATTGATCTGTGTTCAGTTTTTCAAGGCCTATCCACTGTGCCAACTTATAACTAAATCTGAGGGGGATGCGATGGGAACTTAACATCTGAGGTCATCAGTCTCATCCAGTACTCTCATATCAATGCTCGATACTTTGCAGTTGCTAAAAACACTCAACAGCCAAGAGCGCATCAGTACCTCGTCATTAAAGAAAACCGGTTTCAACAGACTTTGCTGTCTGATATTCTTCACGGGTTTGCAGCAGCATCATGTCGTCGTCCAGACACAATATTTCGGCTGACCAGCCGGCCGCCATCTTCAGGTGAGTTAATGCTACTGCACTGCCTCGCCAGAACTGAATTCCAGCCACAACGATGGGAACCTTTATACAACATGAACAGAGCACCGCGCGTGCGTGAGATGATGGGCAGCGCCTCCTCGCGGTAAGTAGACACGCAGCGCGCCGGTGGGAGAAGACGGCAGAAACGATAAATCGCAACAGCACTAGTTGGAAGAATCCAACGATCGTAAAGAAGACAGTTGTTGTTTATTGTCGGACAAAGTCGGATTCCGTATCTTACTTACAAGGGAACCTCCCCATCGCACCCCCCTCAGATTTGGTTATAAGTTGGCACAGTGGATAGGCCTTCAAAAACTGAACACAGATCAATCGAGAAAACAGGAAGAAGTTGTGTGGAACTATGAAAAAATAAGCAAAATACACAAACTGAGTAGTCCATGCGCATGATAGGCAATATCAAGGATAGTGCGAGCTCAGGAGCGCCGTGGTCCCGTGGTTAGCGTGAGCAGCTACGGAACGAGGGAACCAGAAATTCTTGTCTTCTTTCCGTTTCACTTTGCTGACACCTACTACATCTAGACTGAGCCTTTGCATTTTCATTTTCAGATTTTCTAGCTTCCCTACCATATTCAAGCTACTGACACTGCACGCCGCGACTCGTAGAACATTATCCTTTCGTTGATTATTAAATAATTTTCTCATGGTCACCTCCCCTTTGGCAGTCTCCTAGTGGAGATCCGAATGGGGGACTATTCCGGAATCTTTTGCCAATGGAGAGATCGTCATAACCCTTTTTCATTTACAGGCCATATGATCTGTGGGTACACGTTACGTGTCTCTAATGCAATGGTTGCCATTGCCGTCTGCATCCTCATGCTGTTGATCATTGCTGATTGTTCCACCTTCAGGAGCAGTTTCGCACCCGAAGTACAAGAAAGTGCCCTGAACCTCTGTCCGTTCCTTGAGTACAACGAGCAAATAATTGATTACGCAGGTTAGAAGCGTTATTCTGAGGGCAAAGGGTTGGCAAAGGAGAGGAATTCGCTACGGACAGCATCAAACAAATTAGGACAGTGATGTTCAAAAAATAAAAAAAAATAAAATAAAAAACCATGATGGTACCCTTTCGTCAGGTTTACCACAGATCGCCACGTGTCCTGCTTTACACAGCACGTTGTGAGGAGATGTGGCTGTCAGAGACGCCGTCACCTACTCGCGGTTTCACTATCCATCAACCACTTTCCGTAGAAGCTCACGACAGCAGCACCCTAACAGTCGACCAGTTTCGCCATTTCGGAGATGTTCGCAGACGCCGGGTCAAAAGAGTGTACCCTTTATAAATGTCGCTTACGTTGGTGGATTTCGCCATTTGTTGCACTTATCGTCGTTAGTACTATTCCCATTCGTCTCTGCTCCGCTTTATACACTTTATGAACAAAAGAATCTGGACACCGCTATGTAATGCGGATTTAATCGCCAGAGGTCACGAGAAGCGGATCCGACAGCATAAAAGGAGGCAGGGTGTATTATGTTGTCAGTAGAGAAGTAGTAAGAGTAAAATCGATCGGTCAGGAAAGTTCAGTAACTTCGAACGTGGAATACGCATTGGATGTCCACAAAGTAACACTTCAAGCATTATGAAGGTGTCCAAGTTGACTGTTGGTGGTTTGATTGTGATATGGAAACGCGAACTAACTACCACAACAAAATCAGAACCAGGCAGACTTCATGTACTGATGAACAGGAGCCGTCGAGCGCTGCGGAAGGTGGTTATAAGAAAACTGCATGTAATCAGCGGAAGGTTCGTGAGTTACAAAGTGCTACCAAACAATCCACCTCGCACAGTGAATGTGCATTGGGAACTAAAACGAATTGAATACAGCGGTCAAGAAGCTCTTCATAATCCATACATTTGTACATAGTTCTCGGAAATTCCCGTTACGAACTTCTACGACTTGTTCACAGGAGTGAGTCCATAAGATTTTGATTAGACCTATGTCCAGGAACGTGCCATTTCCGTGCTACAGCCGTCTGAAAACTTATTTGCTTGGTAGGCCTGTGTTGTGTACATAGTTCCGCGTAGTCAGCGCGTACACAACTTTCCCACTAGAGCGCGCCCCGCTAAGCACAACAGCGCAGACGCAGCGCTTGTCCGTCGCCGCACTACGAGATGGCGATGCCATAGAGACGGCCCAAATTCTGCTTCCGCCGATCCGCGTATTGATATGTAACGCAGCCAATGAGATTGCTGCTTACGTAGAACCTTTTCTCCTCGCGGATCACACTCGCGCAGTGATACATGAAAGCGCGAGGTGTTATAACGAGGGTACAGACCTCCGATTAGTCAGTCTGCATTTGTCTGCACCAGTCAAGTTTCAGTCTGCGCCCAATAAGATTACCATATTCCTGTACATAGCCATGAAGATAAATTTGTATATACTTTTGTCAAGTATCAGATATATATGTGAGAATAAGATTAACGTACCAATACCAAAGGGACTTCAGATTACCAATTTTGGTCACCGTCGATCTGCTACTCTAAGCGTGCAAGTGGCATTTCTATCGTCTGACCTAACGGCAGAAGATAAACACGCCACGATAAGACCACGAGACATATTGCTGACACTCGCCTACTTCGTTAGAGCGACAAGTCAAATAAACTGATGGTGTGTGTACCGAAGGTCTTACAGTACGCACACCACAGTCTGCATCGGAGTAGTGGGGAGTGGTTACGTCGGTTCGGCGGAAGTCATTTGTCGTCTGCCCTGTCTCGAGCCTCATTCAGGTGTGTGTGAGTGTAGGAGCAACATGGTTGATTTCATGTTTACAGAATATGGCGACGTGATCCTTCTGAATGGTGAAACTCACAGTAATGGAAGAGCTGCTCTTCGCCGTTATCGAGACCGTTCTCCACAGTGTCCGATTCCATAGCAGGCCCTTTTTGCTACAATTACGCAAGGACTTTGAGAGACTGTACCTCCACCGCCACCAGGCGCGCCAGTGGTGCTTCGAGGAGACACCGCACATCAGAACTGGGAGAGGCCGCACTGCACCACGTGGAAGAGAACCCGTCACACGTAATTTATTTGGCTGTTAATCAGTGGAATTTTAATACAAGTCATCCGTTGGGTCACGCCTAATCAATTACCTATAAAAGTGGTCGCGTTACCATCAAATCTTCAAATGGATGTACATTACTGGCCATTAAAATTGCTACACCATGAAGATGACGTGCTACAGACGCGAAATTTAACCGACAGGAAGAAGATGCTGTGATATGCAAATGATTAGCTTCTGAGAGCGTTCAGACAAGGTTGGCGCCTCTGGCAACACCTACAACGTGCTGACATGAGGAAAGTTTCCAACCGATTTCTCATACACAAACAGCAATTGCCTGGTGAAACGTTGTTGTGATGCCTCGTATAAGGAGGAGAAATGCGTACCTTTGATAAAGGTCGAATTGAAGCCTATCGTGATTGCGGTTTATCGTATCGGGACATTGCTGCTCGCCTTGGTCGAGATCCAATGATTGTTAGCAGAATATGGGTGGGTTCAGGAGGGTAATACGGGACGCCGTGCTGGATCCTAACGGCCTCGTATCACTAGCAGTCGAGATGACAGGCATCTTATCCGCATGGCAGTAACGGATCGTGCAGTCACGTCTCGATCCCTGAGTCAACAGATGGGGACGTTTGCACGACAACAACCATCTGCACGAACAGTTCGACGACGTTTGCAGCAACATGGGCTATCAGCTCGGAGACCATGGCTGCAGTTACCCTTGACGCTGCATCACAGACAGGAGCGCCTGCGATGGTGTACTCAACGACGAACCTGGGTGCACGAATGGCAAAACGTCATTTTTTCCGATGAATCCAGGATCTGTTTACAGTGTCATGATGTTCGCATCCGTGTTTGGCGACATCACGGTGAACGCACATTGGAAGCGTCATCGCCATACTGGCGTATCACCCGGCATGATGGTATGGGGTGCCATTGGTTACACGTCTCGGTCAGCTCTTGTTCGCATTGACGGCACTTTCAACAGTGGATGTTCCATTTCAGATGTGTTACGACCGGTGACTCTACCCTTCATCCGGAATAGTCCCCCATTCGGATCTCCACTAGGAGACTGCCAAAGGGGAGGTGACCATGAGAAAAAGATTGAATAATCAACGAAAGGATAATGTTCTACGAGTCGGGGCGTGCAGTGTCAGTAGCTTGAATATGGTAGGGAAGCTAGAAAATCTGAAGATGAAAATGCAAAGGCTCAGTCTAGATGTAGTAGGTGTCAGTAAAGTGAAACGGAAAGAAGACAAGAATTTCTGGTCAGATGAGTATAGGGTAATATTAACAGCAGCAGAAAATGGTGTAATGGGAGTAGCGTTCGTTATGAATAGAAAGGTAGGGCAAAGAGTGTGTTGCAGTGAATACTTCTGTGATAGGGTTGTCCTTGCCACAATCAATAGCAAACCAATACCGACAACGATAGTATACATCTAGACGTCGCAAGCTGAAGATGAAGAGATAGAGAAAGTATATGAGCATACTGGAAGGGTAATACAGTACATAAAGGGAGACGGAAGTCTAATGGTCATGCGGGACTGGAATGCGAAAACCTGCATTTCAGCAGGATAACGGACGACCGCATGTTGCAGGTCCTGTACAGGCCTTTCTGTATACAGAAAATGTTCGACTGCTACCCTGGTCAGTACATTCTCCAGATCTCTCACCAATTGAAAACGTCTGGTCAATGGTGGCCGAGCAACTGGCTCGTCACAATACGCCAGTCACTACTTTTGATGAACTGTGGTATCGTGTTGAAGCTGCATGGACAGCTGTACCTGTACACGCCATCTAAGCTCTGTTTGACTCAATGCCCAGGCGTATCAAGGCCGTTATTACGGCCAGAGGTGGTTGTTCTGTGTACTGATCTATGCACCCAAATTGCGTGAAAATGTAATCACATGTCAGTTCTAGTATAATATATTTGTCCAATGAATACCCGTTTATCATCTGCATTTCTACTTGGTGAAGCAATTTTAATGGCCAGTAGTGTAGTACAGAAACGATACGTTTCCGGACATGGATTCCAATTCGAAATATTGTCCAGTGATTCCCCTCTGCACGTCCTTGTAGTTAGCAATAGGAATTTCCGAACACAGTGTGTTGTCACTCTGTCATTTGAAGACGGTGAGTGGAGCTGTGGTCGCTCTCAAGTGGGGCAATCTAAACATTTTCGAGCTAATCATCCGTTTGTATTCAATAGACCGGTGACAGCAGTGGACGCAGCCAGAGACATTTGCACCGCGTACAGGGATAATGCCATTGGACAGAGCACGGCAAGAAAATTGTTTTCTCATATTAACAGAATCTTCCGTCGGTTCTTGGTAGAACAACATTATAATAATAAATGAAAAGCACCAGTTTGCTTTTGTTCTACAATATTATTTTTATTGCTAACCGGTTTTCGGCTTACAAGGCCATCTTCAGACATTTAATGAGTATTATCACCAAAGAAGTTAAATGTTAGACAGACACTCTCAAACTGTAGGTTCCCTCAAACACCTCAATTTTCCTGCATTTACTAATTTCTGTTTATCTTATTGATATTGCTTAAGTTCCTCGTGTATTCTGTATTGACATTGACAACTCTTCTTTTTTAATTGGTTGTATATCACTCTCCATGTTTCATACCTCTTGATGCAGCCTTGTCTAGTACTAATTTTATCTTATTTCATTAGTTTTGTTTATTAATAGAAACTGTTATGTAGGCATGCTATTCCTATTTTGTGCTAAAGGTTTTCCTGTCAACTCCATTGTTATTTATGTACTGTTCAGTTTTTACTATTTCATTGCAAAGATGTTACTCACTGTATGTTTTTCTCTGCCTCGTGATGGCTGGGTGTTGTGTGCTGTCCTTAGGTTAGTTAGGTTTAAGTAGTTCAAAGTTCTAGGGGACTGATGACCATAGATGTTAAGTCCCATAGTGCTCAGAGCCATTTGAACCACTGTATGTTTCTACTTCACTCTAGATGTGGTACTTCTCTTCCAAAGTTGTCTGCTAACATTTAACTTCTTTGGTGATAATACTCAGTAATTGTCTGAAGATGACCTTGTAAGCCGAAAACCGGTTAGCAATAAAAATAATATTATAGAACAAAAGCAAACTGGTGCTTTTCATTTATTATTATAAAATTGTTTTCTCTTTTAAGGAGGTTCGTTTTGACATTACTGACTCTCCGCGTTCACGATGACCTTCGGCGTTTGATTAATCCACAATGATCCGACTCAGTGTACTCGAGAACTGGGAAATGTGATGAACTGCAGTCATTTCACCGACGCGTAACATTTGTGTGCAGTGTGAAAGGTTCAAAAATCCGGTGTATGGTTACCGCATGCTCCAAACCAAAATCATAAAACAAAGCGGGTGGCATTATGAGAATCTCTATTTGCTTGTCAACTGGCTCGCGACCAACACCGACAATTGCTACCCTGTATCGTCACCCATGACGAGAAATGATGTCTTTATGCTAACATAATGAAAAAAAAGGAATTTTAAAAAATACAGATTTGTCACATAGCGCCAGAAAACGCAGGTCCCTCAAACGCATACTGGAGTCGCATTCGGGAGAACGACGATTGATATACGCGTCCGGCCATGCATATTTACATTTTCCGTGATTTACCTAAATCATCGCAGGCAAATGCCGGGATGGTTCCTCTGAAAGGGCACTACGAATTCCTTCCCCATCCTTCAAACATTCCGCGGTAGTGCTCCGTCCCCAACGACTTCGACGTCTACGGGTTATTAAACCTCTTTCCTCAAAAAGAAGTGCAATTAATAAAAACAGCTTATGAAACATCGCTTGAATACTTTGTCTAACTTATGTAAAACATGTTTCTGCTTTTGCTAAACAACTTTCGCACTTATTTATAAACAGGACACTTTCACTACCAATAACAATTATGAAGCTTTTTATGTTAGTTAGTTAGTTGGTTAGTTGATCAATCGCACGGTACGGTAGCCGTTATGCTGTCGAACGTGTCGACTGCACAAGAAATGCACATATGAAACAAGATTTTTTGCAATACAGAGTTAAAGATCAAAATATATCTGTTATTTACCCCATTCCCTTAAATGGCACGAAATGCATATACTATGTTTATAGATTTATTTATTCATCTATGGTATAGAAGAAGTTGTCAAGGAGATATGATTTCAATTTATTTTTGAAGCTATTACTGCTGTCTGTCAGACATTTTATGTCATCTGGTAATTTTTCGAGAATTTTTATAGCAGCATATTTTACCCCTTTCTGTGCCAAAATAGGTTGAGTAAAGGATAGTGTAAGTCTTTCTTTTTTCTGGTATTATAATCATGAATGTCACTGTTGTTTTTATACTGGCCCATGTTGCTGAGAACAAATTTCATTGGTGAGTAAATGTACTGTGAGGCTGTTCTAAGAATTCCCAATCTTTTAAAAAGATGCCTACAAAATGTGCGACTATGAACCCCACACATTATTCTAACCACTTTCTTTTGAGCAGTAAATACTTTTTCTCTAAATGTTGAGTTACCCCAAAATATTATTCCGTATGACATCAGAGAGTGACAGTAAGCAAAGTATGTTAGCTCACTAATTACTATATCCTCAAAATTGGCAATTATTCTGATTGTAAAAGTTGCTGAACCTAGTCGCTTTAGGAAATCCAAAAACTTAGTGTGCTCTACGCTGTCTACTGACTTCTGTTGATGTGTTATATTTATTGAAGGAACTGTACTTTTGCAGCAGAAAATTGGATGTACTGTGTTTTTTCAAAGGTTAGAGGAAGCCCATTTGCAGAAAACTAATTAATGACTTTTGCAAAAACCTTATATGTATAATTTTCAATTGGAGTTTCTTTTACTGGATTAATAATGATGCTTGTATTATCAGCAGACAGTGTCAGTTCTGCTTCCTGTTTCAGAGATAATTTGGAAAATATTTCGAGTAGATTTCCCCACCATGTTATAGTTCTGGGTGGAGATTTTAATTTGCCGGATATAGACTGGGAGACTCAGACGTTCATAACGGGTGGCGGGGACAAAGAATCCAGTGAAATTTTTTTAAGTGCTTTATCTGAAAACTACCTTCAGCAGTTAAACAGAGAACCGACCCGTGGCGATACCATATTAGACCTCTTGGTGACAAACAGACCCGAACTATTTGAAAAAGTTAATGCAGAACAGGGAATCAGCGATCATAATGCGGTTACGGCATCGATGATTTCAGCCGTAAATAGGAATATTATAAAGGGTAGGAAGATTTTTCTGTTTAGAAAAAGTGACAAAAAGCAGATTTCAGAGTCCCTGAGGGCTCAACACAAAAGTTTTGTCTCAAGTACAGATAGTGTTGAGGATCAGTGGACAAAGTTCAAAACCGTCGTACATAATGCGTTAGATGAGTATGTGCCAAGCAAGATCGTAAGAGATGGAAAAGAGCCACCGTGGTACAACAACCGAGTTAGAAAACTGCTGCGGAAGCAAAGGGAACTTCACAGCAAACATAAACATAGCCAAAGCCTTGCAGACAAACAAAAATTACGCGAAGCGAAATGTAGTGTGAGGAGGGCTATGCGAGAGGCGTCCAATGAATTCGAAAATAAAGTTCTATGTACTGACTTGGCAGAAAATCCTAAGAAATTTTGGTCTTATGTCAAAGCGGTAGGTGGATCAAAACAAAATGTCCAGACACTCTGTGACCGAGATGGTACTGAAACAGAGGATGACGGACTAAAGGCCGAAATACTAAATATCTTTTTCCAAAGTTGTTTCACAGAGGAAGATTGCACTGTAGTTCCTTCTCTAGATTGTCGCACAGATGACAAAATGGTAGATATCGAAATAGACGACAGAGGGATAGAGAAACAATTAAAATCGCTCAAAAGAGGAAAGGCCTCTGGACCTGATGGGATACCAGTTCAATTTTACACAGAGTACGCGAAGGAACTTGCCCCCCTTCTTGCAGCGGTGTACCGTAGGTCTCTAGAAGAGCGTAGCGTTCCAAAGGATTGGAAAAGGGCACAGGTCATCCCCGTTTTCAAGAAGGGACGTCGAACAGATGTGCAGAACTATAGACCTATATTTCTAACGTCGATCAGTTGTAGAATTTTGGAACACGTATTGTGTTCGAGTATAATGACTTTTCTGGAGACTAGAAATCTACTCTGTAGGAATCAGCATGGGTTTCGAAAAAGACGGTCATGTGAAACCCAGCTCGCGCTATTCCTCCACGAGACTCAGAGGGCCATAGACACGGGTTCACAGGTAGATGCCGTGTTTCTTGACTTCCGCAAGGCGTTCGATACAGTTCCCCACAGTCGTTTAATGAACAAAGTAAGAGCATATGGACTATCAGACCAATTGTGTGAGTGGATTGAGGAGTTCCTAGATAACAGGACGCAGCATGTCATTCTCAATGGAGAGAAGTCCTCCGAAGTAAGAGTGATTTCAGGTGTGCCGCAGGGGAGTGTCATAGGACCGTTGCTATTCACAATATACATAAATGACCTGGTGGATGACATCGGAAGTTCACTGAGGCTTTTTGCAGATGATGCTGTGGTGTATCGAGAGGTTGTAACAATGGAAAATTGTACTGAAATGCAGGAGGTTCTGCAGCGAATTGACGCATGGTGCAGGGAATGGCAATTGAATCTCAATGTAGACAAGTGTAATGTGCTGCGAATACACAGAAAGATAGATCCTTTATCATTTAGCTACAAAATAGCAGGTCAGCAACTGGAAGCAGTTAATACCATAAATTATCTGGGAGTACGCATTAGGAGTGATTTAAAATGGAATGATCATATAATGTTGATCGTCGGTAAAGCAGATGCCAGACTGAGATTCATTGGAAGAATCCTAAGGAAATGCAATCCGAAAACAAAGGAAGTAGGTTACAGTACGCTTGTTCGCCCACTGCTTGAATACTGCTCAGCAGTGTGGGATCCGTACCAGATAGGGTTGATAGAAGATATAGAGAAGATCCAACGGAGAGCAGCGCCCTTCGTTACAGGATCATTCAGTAATCGCGAAAGCGTTGCGGAGATGATAGATAAACTCCAGTGGAAGACTCTGCAGGAGAGACGCTCAGTAGCTCGGTACGGGCTTTTGTCAAAGTTTCGAGAACATACCTTCATCGAAGAGTCAAGCAGTATATTGCTCCCTCCTACGTATATCTCGCGAAGAGACCATGAGGATAAAATCAGAGAGATTAGAGCCCACACAGAAGCATACCGACAATCCTTCTTTCCACGAACAATTCGAGACTGGAATAGAAGGGAGAACCGATAGAGGTACTCAAGGTACCCTCCGCCACACACCGTCAGGTGGCTTGCGGAGTATGGATATAGATGTAGATGTAGATGTAGGAGGTCGTTCACATATATCTAGAACAGAAGGGGGCCCATGATTGAACCCTGTGGAGCACCTAATGTAATTTCACCCCAGTTAGATGAAGTGGCAAACTTATTTATATCACTTGACCCATGCAAGGAAACGTTTCGTTTATATGGGTCAAGTGATTTGAGCATGTTAATTGTATTTGCGTCAAAGTAACTGTTTTGGTTGGTTGTTTTGGAGGGGGGATCAAATAGCGAGGTCATCAGCCCTGTCGGATTAGATAAGGATGGGGAAGGAAGTCGACCGTGCTCTTTCAAAGGAACCATCCAGGCAGTTACCTGAAGCGATTTAGGGAAATCACGAAAAAACTAAATCAGAATGGCCGGACGCGTGTTTCAACCGTCGTCCTTCCGAATGCGAGTCCAGTGTGCTAACCACTGCGCTACCTCGCTCGGTGTAACTGCTTTGGTTACTACATAGCAGGTATCCATAACACTTCAACATCGATCTTCTTGGGGACTAGGGGCCGTCGCGCGAAAAGCCGCTAGCCAAGTGCTTAGGACAGATTCCTCTACAACATGACCAAAGTCTGATGATAACTTTGTAAGATTCTGATAAACTGCGTATTTAACACTGCCGAGTGCGACGGGAAATACAGTGACTTTACTAACCACTGTCACGTTTTGGGCTTTTTTTGGTTTTCACGTTGTCCATAGAAAACTCTACCGATTCCTAGACATACCGGCGGTTTTGGCACTCTTCTTCATTCAGAATGGGTGCGGGCGAACCTTAACACAACGTTGTCGCCGGCCGGTGTGGCCGAGCGGTTCTAGGCGCTACAGTCTGGAACCGTGCGACCGCTACGGTCGCAGGTTCGAATCCTGCCTCGGGCATGGATGCGTGTGATGTCCTTACGTTGGTTAGGTTTAAGTTGTTCTAAGTTCTAGGGGGCTGATGACCTCAGAAGTTAAGTCCCATAGTGCTCAGAGCCATTTGAACCATTTTTTAACAACGTTGTCGGAGTAGTGGACTCTAGTCTTTACTCTGTTACTACTCGCCCACACAGTCCTTACTGGGCTGCAGTACAACATCTTCTCGTGAAGTTTCCTGGCACAAAATATTAGGGGGAAACTGTCAGTCGTTTGAGATAAAATAAGTTTTATGTTTTTTTTCAGTCTAGTTCTTAAGGGACGGCACGTTTTCCAATCAACCGAATCAGTCACATCAAAAGAGAAAATTTTAAAACCTTTCCCCCCCTTGCGAAAATTTCTGCTGACACCCATGTCTGCGACACATGTTACTGTGCATTAGTTTCAATGTACCGTAAAACTGAGCATCTTTGTGAGTGAGGTATTACATTGTAACAATAGCGCACTCCAGCTTTTTAAGCGTCAGATACCGTAATTCGGATGAAGATTCGACATATACATCTGCTGCATTGTGTTATCCCACAGTGTTGCCATTAACTACGCGAGCTATATGTATGTGCATTACACATGAGTTGGTCACAAAACGGTTTCGTTTGCAGGTGGGGAAATGTGTTCGCAGATTTCCTGGCAACTTTCTACTACTGCTGATAACTCTGAAGAGCTGACTCATCGTTTGGTTGCAGATACCGGGTGAACCGTCTAAACCTCGCACCGCAAATACTGTGGAAATGAAAAGTGCTACTGATGTGCTGTTTTTCTCATTAAATGGATTGATAGCCTGGAGCTCGGGCTGTTAGCCAATAAACAGATTATAATAGAACTTAGAAAGTGAATTTTTGGTGCAAACATACAATTTTTCAAAAGGAGCAATGAATATTGATATTAACAAACTACACTACTGGCCATTAAAAATACCACACCACAAAGAAATGCAGATGATAAGCGGGTATTCATTGGACAAATATATTATACTAGAACTGACATGTGATTACATTTTCACGAAATTTGGGTGCATAGATCCTGAGAAATCACTACCCAATACACCAACTCTGGCCATAATAACGGCCTTGATACGACTGGGCATTGAGTCAAACAGTGCTTGGATGGCATGTACAGGAACAGCTGCCCATGCAGTTTCAACACGATACCACAAGTTATCAAGAGTAGTGACTGGCGTATTGTGACGAGCCAGTTGCTCGGCCACCATTGACCAGACGTTTTCAATTGGTGAGAGATCTAGAGAATGTGCTGGCCACGGCAGCAGTCGAACATTATCTGCATCCAGAAAGGCCTGTACAGGACCTGCAACAGGCGGTTGTGCATTATCCTGCTGAAATGTAGGGTATCGCAGGGGTCGAATGAAGGGTAGAGCCACGGGTCGTAACATATCTGAAATGTAACGTCCACTGTTCAAACTGCCGTCAATGCCAACAAGAGGTGACCGAGACGTGTAACCAATGGCACCCCATACCATCATGCCAGGTGATACGCAAGTGTGGCGATGACGAATACACGCTTTCAATGTGCGTTCACCGCGATGTCGCCAAACTCGGATGCGACCATCATGATGATGTAAACAGAACCTGGATTCATCCGAATAAATGACGTTTTGCCATTGGGCACCCACGTTCGTCGTTAAGTACACCATCGCACACGCTCCTGTCTGTGATGCAGCGTCAAGAGTATTCGAGCTGATAGTCGATGCTGCTGCAAACGTCGTCGAACTGTTCGTGCAGATGGTTGTTGTCTTGCAAAAGTCCCCATCTGTTGACTCAGGGATCGAGACGTGGCTGCACGATCCGTTACAGCCATGCGGATAAGATGCCTGTCATCTCGACTGCTAATGATACGAGGCCGTTAGGATCCACCACGGCGTTTCGTGTTACCCTCCCGAACCCACCGATTCCATATTCTGCTAACAGTCATTGGATCTCGACCAACGCGAACAGCAATGTCGCGGTACGATAAACCGCAATCGCGATAGGCTACAATCCGACCTTTATAAAAGTCGGAAACGTGATGGTACACATTTCTCCTCCTAACACTAGGCATCACAACAACTTTCACGAGGCAACGCCGGTCAACTACTGTTTGTGTATGAGTTTACGGTTGGAAACTTTCCTCATGTCAGCGCGTTGTATGTGTCGCCACCGGCGCCAACGTTGTGTGAATGTTCTGAAAAGCTAATCATTTCCATATCACAGCATCTTCTTCCTGTCGATTAAATTTCGCGTCTGTAGGACGTCATCTTCGTTGTGTAGCAATTTTAATGGGCAGTAGTGCAACTTTATTACGAATTTTTCCTTGTTTGTGTCATCTCTTCCCTGATGTGAAAACATGGTGCTAAGATGTACACTGGGGTGACAAAATTCATGGGATACGTCCTAATAACGAGTCGGACCTCCTTTTGCTCGGCGTAGTTCAGCAACTCGATGGGGCATAACCTCGACAGTTCGTACGAAATCCCATGCATAAATATTGAGACATGCTGCTTCTATAACCTTCTGTAATTGAGGAAGTGTTGCCGGTGCACGATTCTGTTGACAAATGATGTCCTACGGGATCCAAATCTGGTGGTATGTGTGGCCAAAGCATTCACTCGAACTGTCCAGAATGTTCTTCAAACCAATAGCTAACAACTGCGGGTTGGGAACGTGAACGGCTGCAAGTGATCTCCAAGTAGTCGAGTGATCGGTTCATTTGGATCAGAGAACTCACTCCATTCCATTTGAATACAGCCTACACCATTATAGAGCCACTACCAGCTTGCGCAGTGCTTTGTTAACTACCTGGATCCACGGCTTCGTGGGGTCTGCGCCACAATCGAACCCTACGATCGGCTCTTACCAATTGAAATCGGGATTCATCTGAACGTGCCACGGTTTTACAGCCGCCTAGGGTCCAGTGAAAGTGAAGAAGAATTAAATGCTCTACTGAACGGAATGAACAGTCTAATGAGCACACAGTATGGTTTGTAAATCGGAGAAAGACGAAGGTAATGAGAAGTAGTAGAGATGAGAACAGCGAGAAACTTAACATCAGGATTGATGGTCACGAAGTCAATGAAGTTAAGGAATTCTGCTACCTAGGCAGTAAAATAACTTATGACGGACGGAGCAAAGAGGACATCAAAAGCAGACTCGCTATGGCAAAAAAGCATTTCTGGCCAAGAGAAGTCTACTAATATCAAATACCGGCCTTAATTTGAGGAAGAAATTTCTGAGGATGTACGTCTGGAGTACAGCATTGTATGGTAGTGAAACATGGACTGTGGGAAAACCGGAACAGAAGAGAATCGTAGCATTTGAGATGTGGTGCTATAGACGAATGTTGAAAATTAGGTGGACTGATAAGGTAAGGAATGAGGAGGTTCTACGCAGAATCGGAGAGGAAAGGAATATGTGGAAAACACTGATAAGGAGAAGGGACAGGATGATAGGACATCTGCTAAGACATGAGAGAACGACTTCCATGGTACTAGAGGGAGATGTAGAGGGCAAAAACTGTAAGACAGAGATTGGAATACGTCAAGCAAATAATATTGAGGACGTAGGTTGCAAGTGCTACTCTGAGATGAAGAGGTTAGCACAGGAAAGGAATTCGTGGCGGGCCGCATCAAACCAGTCAGTAGACTGATGACCAAAGAAAAGGGTCCAGCCGATACGGTCACGAGCCCAGGGATGCGCTGCAAGCGATGTCGTGCTGTTAGCAAAAGCAGTTGCATCGGTCGTCTCCTGCCGTAACCCATTAACGCCAAATTTCGCCGCGCTGTCCTAACGGATACATTCATCACACAGCTCACTTTGATTTATGCTGTTACTTCACACAGTGGCCACAGCGCTGTTCGTGGTGAGACGTAATGCCTGAAATTATTCAAATGTTCAAATGTGTCTGAAATCTTATGGAACTTAACTGCTAAGGCCATCAGTCCCTAAGCTTACACACTACTTAACCAAAATTATCCTAAGGACAAACACACACACCTATGCCCGAGGGAGGACTCGAACCTCCGCCGGGACCAGCCGCACAGTCCATGACATTCCAGCGCCTTAGACCGTGAAATTATTCTCGACACACTTGACACTGTGGATCTCGTAGTATTCAAATACTCAATGTTTCCCAAATGGAATGTCCCATGCATCTAGCTCCAAGCATCATTCCGCTTTCAAAGTTAATTCCCGTCGTGCGGCCTTACTCAGGTCGGAAAAATTTTTACGTGAATCACCTGAGTACAAATGACAGCTGCGCTACATGCACTGCCCATTTACACCTTGTGTACATCGAGCGAGGTGGCGCAGTGGTTAGCACACTTGACTCGCATTCGGCAGGACGACGGCTCAATTCCGCGTCCGGCCATCCAGATTTAGGTTTTCCGTTATTTCCCTAAATCACTCCAGGCAAATGCCGAGATGGTTCCTTTGAAAGGGCACGGCCGACTTCCTGCCCCGCCCTTCCCTAATCCGATGAGCCTGATGACCTCGCTGTTTGGTCTCTTCTCCGGAACAATCCCATCCAGTCAAATCGTTGTGTACAGTATGCTACCGCCAGCTGTGTATGCTCAGATCGCTGTCCGCTGATTTTTGTTACCTCAGCGTATAACATGTACTTCTCATTGTTCAAATGTTTATAAGGATTTACACGGCCATCCAAATTTTTGATAGCAAAAGTGACTATTATACGTTGAAATTTACGGTAAATGCCTAAATATAACGTAAGAAATGATACATACAGTACGGGGGAGTTAATTTGGAAAACTGCCGCCAGGGGCGCCACTGGCCGTTGTTGTTGAAAGTGCTGACGAACTAGAAAGAGAAACCATTTTGTGTCCTGTAATTACGGCCCAGGTTGTAACTTGGAACTGGTAGCAGGGATTTAGGGATTCCATATTACGAGAACAAAGCGCCCTGCAGATATCAACAAATGCTGCCGAGGTTACCAGGATGGGAAGTTGTCACGTCGCTCGACAGGCAACGTTGCGGGCGGTGGTGTGGCGCTGCTGGAGTGTTGACCGCGGCCGCTGCACCTGACACCTCGCGATTTTTTTCCTGTAGGGCTTCATCATATACACTCCTGGAAATGGAAAAAAGAACACATTGATACCGGTGTGTCAGACCCACCATACTTGCTCTGGACACTGCGAGAGGGCTGTACAAGCAATCATCACACGCACGGCACAGCGGACACACCAGGAACCGCGGTGTTGGCCGTCGAATGGCGCTAGCTGCGCAGCATTTGTGCACCGCCGCCGTCAGTGTCAGCCAGTTTGCCGTGGCATACGGAGCTCCATCGCAGTCTTTAACACTGGTAGCATGCCGCGACAGCGTGGACGTGAACCGTATGTGCAGTTGACGGGCTTTGAGCGAGGGCGTATAGTGGGCATGCGGGAGGCCGGGTGGACGTACCGCCGAATTGCTCAACACGTGGGGCGTGAGGTCTCCACAGTACATCGATGTTGTCGCCAGTGGTCGGCGGAAGGTGCACGTGCCCGTCGACCTGGGACCGGACCGCAGCGACGCACGGATGCACGCCAAGACCGTAGGATCCTACGCAGTGCCGTAGGGGACCGCACCGCCACTTCTCAGCAAATTAGGGACACTGTTGATCCTGGGGTATCGGCGAGGACCATTCGCAACCGTCTCCATGCAGCTGGGCTACGGTCCCGCACACCGTTAGGCCGTCTTCCGCTCACGCCCCAACATCGTGCAGCCCGCCTCCAGTGGTGTCGCGACAGGCGTGAATGGAGGGACGAATGGAGACGTGTCGTCTTCAGCGATGAGAGTCGCTTCTGCCTTGGTGCCAATGATGGTCGTATGCGTGTTTGGCGCCGTGCAGGTGAGCGCCACAATCAGGACTGCATACGACCGAGGCACACAGGGCCAACACCCGGCATCATGGTGTGGGGAGCGATCTCCTACACTGGCCGTACACCACTGGTGATCGTCGAGGGGACACTGAATAGTGCACGGTACATCCAAACCGTCATCGAACCCATCGTTCTACCATTCCTCGACCGCAAGGGAACTTGCTGTTCCAACAGGACAATGCACGTCCGCATGTATCCCGTGCCACCCAACGTGCTCTAGAAGGTGTAAATCAACTACCCTGGCCAGCAAGATCTCCGGATCTGTCCCCCATTGAGCATGTTTGGGACTGGATGAAGCGTCGTCTCACGCGGTCTGCACGTCCAGCACGAACTCTGATCCAACTGAGGCGCCAGGTGGAAATGGCATGGCAAGCCGTTCCACAGGACTACATCCAGCATCTCTACGATCGTCTCCATGGGAGAATAGCAGCCTGCATTGCTGCGAATGGTGGATATACACTGTACTAGTGCCGACATTGTGCATGCTCTGTTGCCTGTGTCTATGTGCCTGTGGTTCTGTCAGTGTGATCATGTGATGTATATGACCCCAGGAAAGTGTCAATAAAGTTTCCCCTTCCTGGGACAATGAATTCACGGTGTTCTTATTTCAATTTCCAGGAGTGTACATTGTGTGGATTCCACCTATACAGCAGAACCTCGAAGACTTGAGAGAACGCACTGCAACAGCTGTTCTCGCCACTTTTGATGTCGTACGTGAAGTATGATAGCGCCAAGAAACGGTCAATGCCTTCTCTGCTCGATAGCAATGGAGATACTAAAAGAGAGTGCTGCCAAAGCAGAGTTACTAAACACAGCCTTTCGAAATGCCTTCACAGAAGAAGACGAAGTAAATATTCCAGAATACGAATCGAGAACAGCTGCCAACATGAGTAACGTAGAAGTAAATATCCTCGGATTAGTGAAGCAACTTAAATCTCTTAATAAAATAAAGTCTTCTGGTCCAGACTGTATACCACTTAGGTTCCTTTTGGAGTATGCTGATGCATTAGCTCCATACCTAACGATCATATACAATCGTTCGCTCGACGAAAGATCCGTACCTAAAGACTGGAAAGTTGCACAGGTCACACCAACATTAAAGAAAGGTAGTAGGAGTAATCCACTAAATTACAGGCACATATTGTTAACGTCAATATGCAGCAGGATTTTAGGACATATGTTGTGTTCGAACATCATGAATTACCTCGAAGAAAACGGTCTATTGACACACAGTCAACATGGATTTAGAAAACACCGTTCCTGTGTAACACAGCAATCTCTTTATTCACATGAAGTGTTGAGTGCTATTGACAAGGGATTTCAGATCGATTCCGTATTTCTGGAATTCCGGAAGGCTCTTGACACTGTTCCACACAAGCGGCTCGTAGTAAAATTGCGTGCTTATTGAATATCGTCTCCGTTATGTGACTGGATTTGTGATTTCCTGTCAGAGAGGTCACAGTTTGAAGTAATTGACGGAAAGTCATCGAGTACAACAGAAGTGATTTCTGGCGTTCCTCAAGATAGTGTTATAGGCCCTTTGCCGTTCCTTATCTATATTAACGATTTTGGACACAATCTGAGCATCCGTCTCCGGTTGTTTGCAGATGACGCTATCGTTTATCGACTAATAAAGTCTTCAGAAGACCAAAACAAACTGCAAAACGATTTAGAAAAGATATCTGAACGGTGCGAAAAGTGGTAGTTCACTCTAAGTAACGAAAAGTGTGAGGTCATCCACTTAACTTGTTAAACTTCGGTAACACGATAAATCAGTCTAATCTAAAAGCCGTAAATTCAACTAAATACCTAGGTATTATAATTATGAACAACTTAAACTTGAAGGAAAACATAGAAAATGTTGTGGGGAAGGCTAACCAAAACTGCGATCTATTGGCAGGACACTCAGAAAATGCAATTAAGGAGACTGCCTACACTACGCTTGTCCGTCCTCTTTTAGAATACTGCTGCGTGGTGTGGGATCCTTACCAGACAGGACTGACAGAGTACATCGAAAAAGTATTATCGCGAAATACGGGAGAGAGTGTCACAGAAATGATACAGGGTTTGGGCTGGACATCATTACAAGAAAGGTGTTTTTCGTTGGGACGGATTCTTCTCACAAAATTCCAATCACCAACTTTCTCTTCCGAATGCGAAAATATTTTATTGACACCGACCTACCCAGGGAGGAACGATCACCACGATAAAATAAGGGAAATCAGAGCTCGTACGGAAAGATACAGGTGTTCATTCTTTCCGTGCGCTATACGAGATTGGAATAATAGATAATTGTGGTTCGATGAACACTCTGCCAGGCACTTGAATGTGATTTGCAGAGTATCCATGCAGATGTAGATGTAGATGTGCTGGGTCGCGTCCGCACAGAAATGGTCTGCCCGTTACATGTGTGCGCTGTGACAAACGGTGGACACATTGGACATTTATAAACATTGTCAACAGAACCTTGTGAGTTTGTATTTCACGTACTGCATCGTTATTTACGTTTTTCTTCAGCATTTATCGGCACCGATTTTCTGAAGTGTTAAATGGAATTTGGAGTACTCTGTGTTGTTCAGTCTGAAGAATGTTCACCTGCATCATACTCCGCAAGTCACCTAAAGGTGTGTGTTGGAGGGTGCTTCTGGTACCACTAACCCCCCCCCCCCTTCTGCTCCCGTCCCCCTTACCCTGTTCCACTTGGGAATGGCGCGTGGAAGAATGATTGTCGATAAGCCGCTGTATTCGCTCTAATTTCTCGAATTTTCTCTTCGTGGTCACTACGGTAGAAGCTTGTGAGAGGAAGTAATACGTTGTCCAAATCTTCCCGGAATGTGATATCTCGAAATTTCGGCAGTAAACCTGCCCGCGATGTACAACGCTTGTCTTGTAACACCTGTCACACGAGTTTGTTGAGCATTTCTGTAGCGCTCCCGCGCCGACAAAACGACGCCGCCGCGAAATGCGTCGCTTCTCGTTGGACCTTCTCTCTCCCTTCTATCAGCTCTGCCTGGAGAGGGTCCCATACAATACTCAAGGATCGGTGGAACAAGCGCCTTATAAACCATTTCCTTCGCGGTTGAGCTACGTTTCCTTAAGGTTCGGCGGCCGCGGTGGTCTCGCGGTTCTAGGCGCGTAGTCCGGAACCGTGCGACCACTACGGTCGCAGGTTCGAATCCTGCCTCGGGCATGGATGTGTGTGATGTCCTTAGGTTAGTTAGGTTTAAGTAGTTCTAAATTCTAGGGGACTGATGACCACAGCTGTTAAGTCCCATAGTGCTCAGAGCCATTTGAACCATTTGAACCTTAAGGTTCTTCCAATGAATCTCAGCCTGGCATTTACTTTTCTTGCTATTCATTCTATGTGGTCATTCCACTTACGGTTGCTCTGGATCATTACTCCTAAATATTTACCGGCAGATACTGTTTCCGGCAGTTTCTCGTCAATAAAACACTAAAGAACCAAAGAAACTGGTATACATGCCTAACATCTTACAGTGCCCCAGCGAGCACGCAGAAGGACCGCGACACGACGTGGCATGGACTCTACAAATGTGTGAAGTAGTGCTGAAGGGAACTGACCCCATGAATCCTGCAGGGCTGTCAATAAATCCGTAAGAGTACGAGGGGGTGGAGATGTCTTACGAACAGCACGTTGCGAGCCATCGCAGATACGCTCAATAATCTTCATGTTTGAGGAGTTGGGTGGCCAGCGGAAGTGTTTAAACTCGGAAGAGTGTTTCTGAAGACACTCTGTAGCAATTCTGGACGTGTGGGGTGTAGCATTGTCCTGCTGGAATTGCCCAAGTCCGTCGGAAGTCACAATGGACATGAATGGATGCAGATGGTCAGACAGGATGCTTACGTACGTGTCACCTGTAAAAAGTGGAGATTTATGGCAAGTTCTATGAGACCAAACTGCGGAGGTCATCAGTCCCTGAGCTTGCACACTACTTAACATAACTTAAACTAACTTATGCTAAGGACAACACACACACCCATGTCCAAGGGAAGACTCGGACCTCAGACGGGGACAGCCGCGCGACCTCAGACGGGGACGGCCGCGCGAACCGTGACAAGGTGCCTCAGACCGCACGGATACCCATTGTGGCTCGTGTAACCTGTCAGAGTCAAAAAATGGTTCAAATGGCTCTGAGCACTATGGGACTTAACATCTGAGGTCCTCAGTACGCTAGACTTAGAACTACTTGAACCTAACTAACCTAAGGACATCACACATATCCATGCCCGAGGCAGGATTCGAACCTGCGACCGTAGCAATTGCGCGGTTCCGGACTGAAGCGCCTAGCAGGCCGGGGTGGCCGAGCGGTTCTAGGCACTTCAGTCCGGAAACGCGCGACTGCTACGGTCGCAGATTCGAGTCCTGCCTCGTGCATAGATATGTGTGATGTCCTTAGGTTAGTTACGTTTAAGTAATTCTAAGTACTAGGGGACTGATGACCTCAGATGTTAAGTCCCATAGTACTCAAAGCCTTATGAACCATTTTGAAGCGCCTAGAACCGCTCGACCACAATGACCGGCCCTGTCAAAGTCTTGTCTATACGTGTCAGGAGTCCCATACCACTCCAACTGCATAGCCCCACACCATTACAGAGCCGCCGCCACCTTGCTGTTTTTCTGTAGACAAGCACAACTCTGCTCACAGTGCTAAAGAACAACCGACGTATTTTGCTGGAACATTTATATACGCTGTAAACGACAATGTTCCTGTCATACTTTCGTGGCGCACATTAGATATTATACTACTGGTCATTAAAATTGCTGCATCACAAAGCTGACGAGCTACAGACGCGAAATTTAACCGACAGGAAGAAGACGCTGTGATATAAAAATGATAAGCTTATCAGAGCATTCGTAGAACGTTGGCGTCGGTGGCGACACCTACAACGTGCTGACATGAGGAAAGTTTGCAACCGATTTCTTATACACAAACAGCACTTGACCGGCGTTGCCTCGTGAAAGTTGTTGTGATGCCTCGTGTAAGGAGGAGAAATGCGTACCATCAGGTTTCCCACTTTGATAAGGTCAGATTGTAGCCTATCGCGATTGCGGTTTATCGTATCGCGAAATTGCTACTCGCGTTGGTCGAGATCCAATGAGTGTTACCAGAATACGGAATCGGTGCATTCAGGAGGGTAATACGGAACGCCGTGCTGGATCCGTACATCCTCGTATCACTAGCAGTCGAGATGATAGGCATCTTATCCGCATGGCTGCAACGGATCGTGCAGCCACGTCTAGATGCCTGAGTCAACAGATGTGGACGTTTGCAAGACAACAACCCATCTGCACGAACAGTTCGACGATGTCTGCAGCAGAATGGACTATCAGCTCGGAGACCATGGCTGCGGTTACCCTTGACGCTGCATCACAGGCAGGAGCGCCTGCGACGGTATACTCAACGACGAACCTGGGTGCACGCATGGCAAAACGTTATTTTTTAGGATGAATCCATGTTCTGTTTACAACATCATCATGATGGTCGCATCCATGTTTGGCGACATCGCGGCGAACGCACATTTGAAGCGTGTATTCGTCATCGCCATACTGGCGTATCACCCTGCGTGATGATATGGGTGTCATTGGTTACACGTCTCGGTCACCTCTTGTTCGCACTGACGGCACTTTGAACAGAGGTCGTTACATTTCAGATGTTTTACGACCCGTGGCTCTAACCTTTATTGGATCCCTGCGAAACCCTACATTTCAGCAGGGTAATACACGACCGCATGTTGCAGGTCCTGTACTGGCCTTTCTGGGTACAGAAAATGTTCGACTGCTGCCCTGGCCAGCACATTCTCCAGATCTCTCATTAATCGAAAACGTCTGGTCAATGGTGGACGAGCAACTGGCTCGTCACAATACGCCAGTCACTACTCTTGATGAACTGTGGTATCGTGTCGAGGCTGCATGGGCAGCTGTACCTGTATTCGCCATCCAAGCTCTGTATGACTCAACGCCCAGGCGTATCAAGACCGTGACTACGGCCAGAGGTGATTGTTCTGGGTACTGATTTCTCAGGATCTATGCACCCAGATTGCGTGAAAATGTAATCTTATGTCAGCTGTAGTATAATATATTTGTCCAATGAATACCCGTTTGCCGGTCGATGTGGCCGAGCGGTTCTAGGCGCTTCAGTCTGGAACCGCGCGACTGCTACGGTCGCAGGTTCGAATCCTGCCTCGGGCATGGATGTGTGTGATGTCCTTAGGTTAGTTAGGTTTAAGTAGTTCTAAGTTGTAGGGGACTGATGACCTCAGATGTTCAGTCCCATAGTGCTCAGAGCCATCTGAACCTCTTTTTTTGAATACCCGTTTATCATCTGCATTTCTTCTTGGTGTAGCAGTTTTAATGGCCAGTAGTGTACATTTGAATCTGTCGATTTTGTTCCGTTAAGAGCGACGTATTGAGATCTATCTGCAAGTAAGTCTAGAATCCCGTTTCAAATCTCGTCCTGTACTCGATAAATTCTGAATTCTTTTTCACTATACGGCAGTAGAGAACGGTTTCAAATGCATTCCTGAAGTCAAGGAACACGGCATTAACCTGAACGCCGTTGTCTACAGCGTTATGGATCTCACGAAGGAAAAGAAGTACGTGAGTTCCAGTACAGTCTTCGGGATAAAATTACAATTCCGCCAAATCTGGTGTGGTCGACATAACCCGACCTTCCACTAATCGGCTTTCGGCGGGGCCGGCGTGGAGAGAAATCGTTCATAGTGAGAACCGCGCTCACGGCAGAATTGACAGGAGCGGCAGGGCTCGCTCCCGGCCCGCTGGGCGTAACGGTGCGGACGCTACTACAGGGTGAAAAGTATTTAAACCGACAAACTCTGGGAGGTTGTAGGGGAGATCAAAACAAATATTTTTCCCTAATGTCATTTTTTCTTATGGGGATTATTTAAACCGGTGGAGGGTCGTATTACACTCTTCGGTTGTTAGAGGCCGTATTACGCTGTTCAGTTATAAACAACTGCTGTCCACCAGTGTAGTAGTGCATTGTCTCTGTTTACTAATGGAGCGATACACCTGGATTGAGTACACTGATATGGTTGGTGCGTACTACGTAGCGCACCACAACAGACGATCTGCACAGTGCGTTTATCAACAACAATATCCTAATCGCCATATCCCGCATCATACGACCTTTTCTGCTCTGTACCAACGTGTGCGTGAGACTGGCTCATTCAGCAGATTACCTGGACAGGGACGCCGTCGCACGGTAAGAACGCTGCAATTTGAGGAAGCTGTCTTGCAGCATGTGGAGCGGGATCCTTCAATCAGCACTTGTGCAATTACACGTAACATGGGGACGGATCAGACGAATGTAAGAACAGTCCTTCGAGAGCCATTGTTACGTCAATTTCACTTACAACGTGTCCACAACCTGGAACCACTTGATTATCCACCCAGAGCACAGTTTTCGCAGTCGTACCTGCAACAGTGTGAAATGCATCCTACATTTCCATCCCCTGTATTGTTTACCGATGAAGCAACGTTCGGGCGCGATGGAGTCTTCAACATCCACAATTCGCATGTTTGGAGTGAGGATAACCCATATGCCACAGTTACTAGCGCTCACGAAGTGCGGTTCTTCGTTAATGTGTGGGTCGGTGTTGTTGGGGACTGTTTCACTGGGCCGCATCTGCTACCTAGGCCATTAAATGGCAGGCACTATTACAATTTTCTCGCCAGAGCATTGCCAGAATTGCTGGAAGACGTCCCGCTCCCCACAAGACAACGCATGTGGTTCCAACACGACGGGGCGCCAGCACATTTCAGCCGTCGTGTGCGTCGATTCCTGGACCGACGGTTCCCAGAAACGTTGATTGGCAGAGGTGATCCTGTACCATGGCCTGCTCGATCCCCAGATATGTCCCCTCTGGACTTTTTTGTGTGGGGAGAGATGCGCAACCTTTTTTACGCAACTCGGTGTTGCATCAGAAGAGGATCTGGTTGCCCCTATAGTAGCAGCAGCAGGAACAGTTCAGGATACTCCTGGGGTTTTTTCCCGCGTCAGACAGAACATGATCCGACAGAGTAACCTCTGTTTACGTGGCAATGGAGGCATTTTTGAAAATCTACTGTAATTGAACATGGGTTGTGTTAATGTGTTGTCTCTTGGTCATAAAAAATGGGAAAGTGTTTGTTCTTTTAATCTATTTGCCGCGAGAGAAATCTTCCTCTACCGGTTTAAATACTCCCCATAGGAAAAAATGACATTAGGAAAAAATATTTGTTTTGATGTCCCCTACAACCTTCCAGAGTTTGTCGGTTTAAATACTTTTCACCCTGCATCGCAGGGCAGTGGCGGGGCACCGAAAGGCGGCGCTGCGAGCATTTCAAAGGGCCGAGCGGGCCGGCTCAGCTCTTAATTCGGTCGGCATTTTTCGGGGAAGCGGCGAGATTGCCCGTGGGAAGGCGGCCGCGGCGCGCTCAGGTAGCTCCTCCCAATTTCGAGCCGAGGCCGGCTAGCTAGCCTAGCTAGGTGTCCACTGGCAGCAGATAATTCCTCGCTGGTCTCAACCCTCCATTATAAGAGGCGACACAAAAAAACTAGCCGTGCTTCCATTGGTTACGGTACTTTGTAACCCTGTTAAGGAGAGCCAAAGAGTGCGCTGCGCGTGCCGTTTTACGACGCAGAAATTCCTGACGTGACGGCAGTCTGTGAATTGTGTTCACTAATGTTGGGTCTGGCCGTGAGGCAGAGATGAACCGGGAATAAAAGCCCACGATGTAACGAATACTAATTCGGAGCAAAAATTTTTAAAAAGAGTGTAGACCAATGGAAATCAAGATTAAAAAATCAAAAGTGATGCGCATATCAAAACGTGAGAAACACTTGAAGATAAGTGTTGACAATCGGGAACTGGAAAATGTGAATCAGTTCAAGTACTCGGCAAGTTTTATCACAAAGGATGATCACTGCACCAACGAAATCCGAGCAAGAATCGCCACAGCCAAAGCTGCTTTCAGCAAGAAGAGGACTCTGCTGACCAGCAAGTTGAGTTTGGCATTGAGGAAAAAAATGATGAAGTGCTACATTTGGAGCATTGCACTGAATGGAGAAGAGACATGGACGATGAGAAAGAAGGAGAAAAAATACTTACAGAGCTTTGAAATGTGGCGCTGGAGGAGAATGGAAAAGGTCAAGTGGACAGATCGCATAAAAAATGACGATGTACTGCGAAGAGTAGGAGAGAAGAGAAGTATTCTGCGTACAGTTCTTCAGAGAAAGGCCAACTGGATTGGACATGTACTTAGACACGAGGAACTCATACATGATGTCATCGAAGGGAAACTCAGAGGAAACGCAGGACGAGGAATTCAACATCTGGACGACATGAATGATGGAAGGAGATGCAACAGACTGAAGGAAGAAGCTGAAGTCAGGGAACAGTGGATTCAGAAATTCTCCGTACGAAGACATGGACCTGCCACTAGGCAGAATACTTCATAATAAATAGACCAGTCCCTGAAACTTCCTGGCAGATTAAAACTGTGTGCCCGACCGAGACTCGAACTCGGGACCTTTGCCTTTCACGGGCAAGTGCTCTACCATCTGAGCTACCGAAGCACGACTCACGCCCGGTACTCACAGCTTTACTTCTGCCAGTACCTCGTCTCCTACCTTCCAAACTTTACAGAAGGTCTCCTGCGAACCTTGCAGAACTAGCACTCCTGAAAGAAAGGATATTGCGGAGACATGGCTTAGCCACAGCCTGGGAGATGTTTCCAGAATGAGGTACTGGCAGAAGTAAAGCTGTGAGAACCGGGCGTGAGTCGTGCTTCGGTAGCTCAGATGGTAGAGCACTTTCCCGCGAAAGGCAAAGGTTCCGAGTTCGAGTCTCGGTCGGGCACACAGTTTTATTCTGCCAGGAAGTTTCATATCAGCGCACACTCCGTTGCAGAGTGAAAATCTCATTCTAGACCAGTCCCTATTCTGAATGGTTTCCCAGACAGTTACTGTCACTGATCAAACACTTTTAATTGTTATCTCCATTGTACATATTATATGTTGTTTATTCATTAGGTGATAAATTTACGACAGCATGTGCCATTATGTCTAATGTCGTAATGTCTTCATTTATTTGTTGCAATAACATTTTATAAATTGGCTGTTGGCTTCGGTGTCAGTTTCTTCGGTTAAAGTTTTTTTTATGATTTTTTTGATGTTTTCACAGCGCTTGTGACTGACACTGTCAAAGCGGCCGGCTGGAGTGGCCGAGCGGTTCTCGGCGCTACAGTCTGGAACCGCACGACCGCTACGGTCGCAGGTCCGAATTCTGCCTCGGGCATGCATGTGTGTGATGTTCTTAGGTTGGTTAGGTTTAAGTAGTTCTAAGTTCTAGGGGACTGATGGCCTCAGAAGTAAAGTCCCATAGTGCTCAGAGCCATTTGAACTTTCGAAGCGTTACCCTCCCTTGCTCCTGTTGGAAAGGAGTCGAGTTACTGGCCACAGATCAGCTGTAACTGGCGCGCCAACGTGCAACGTCTTTTCCGTATTCATTACCGCTGTCGTTCTCCGCTTGCTACCTGCAACGATCGTTCGCTGCAGCACGGGAATCCAGGATCCGTTCACCTTGAGGCTTCCTTCTTGCTTTGTTATTTCAATTTATTGGCTTTCGGTTTCTGCCGATTCAGATATCTCGTTAATGCAGAGACGATCAATAGTGTACTGGAGGCGATTTTCTTGTCAGCTACGACGATACGAACGCAAGGACAATACAACTTCCACTCCCCGAGCGGAGAAAATCTCCGACCCGTCCAGGAGTCGAACCAGGCCCTCTTCGGTTACCAATCAGCCGCACTGATCACGCGGCTGTCCGAGTGGACCTTTCGCCCTTCTTGCTGAACGCATTGTCAAGTTTGTGTATTTCTGTTGTTTCGCTGGACAAGCAGATATGATAGCTCTCCTGCAGAACAAGAACTTCGGTGTCGGCGAATTTCACTACGTGGTCTGTGTAGTATCATTGCCACAGATACTACTACAACGCCGCGCCAACACAAGGTTGTCAGCCCGTCGTCTGCCGAGCGCAGCGCACTCTAGCGGGCTGTGCAGCTCGACGGAACTGGAGTGTGCCTCGTTCACTTCTTAGCTAGATTTCAATCTGGGAAGACGTACTCTCATAATCGGCCCTCAGCCAGTTCTGTAATGTTTGCTTTGATTCTCTGAGGAGGGCTCATCAGGTTTAGTCCCTGAGAATACGTTGTATTACTTCATGATATTGCATGTTACGAGATTGTCAGACATAGCCGCAGCTGCAGTCCTACAAACTACTGAAGAAAAGTATTTTCATTGTACTATGTGTTTTCTTGAATAATAATCCTTTTCTCTAACAGTGTGCCGTACCGCATATCATTGCAACCTGGACTCCTTCAGCTCCTATCAACTCGGCCTCCTACTTATTTGCACTTACTAACGAGCTGATAACAGCCAGGCGTTTTGTGCCTCTAAACAGTGACACACGATAGTCTGTCTCACACAGCGCGTGTTCCGGCACGGCCGATCTCTCTACCTACCCCAGTCTGCAACGCCGCCTGCGTTCGTTGATACTGCAGTTCACTGATCGTCCGGTCATTGCAACATATACAGGGCTATTACAAATTATTGAAGCGATTTCATAAATTCACTGTAGCTCCATTCATTGACATATGGTCACGACACACTACAGATACGTAGAAAAACTCATAAAGTTTTGTTCGGCTGAAGCCGCACTTCAGGTTTCTGCCGCCAGAGCGCTCGAGAGCGCAGTGAGACATAATGGCGACAGGAGCCGAGAAAGCGTATGTCGTGCTTGAAATGCACTCACATCAGTCAGTCATAACAGTGCAATGACACTTCAGGACGAAGTTCAACAAAAATCCACCAACTGCTAACTCCATTCGGCGATGGTATGTGCAGTTTAAAACTTCTGGATGCCTCTGTAAGGGGAAATCAACGGGTCGGCCTGCAGTGAGCGAAGAAACGGTTGAACGCGTGCGGGCAAGTTTCACGCGTAGCCCGCGGAAGTCGACGAATAAAGCAAGCTGGGAGCTAGACGTACCACAGCCGACGGTTTGGAAAATCTTACTGAAAAGGCTAAAGCAGAAGCCTTACCGTTTACAATTGCTACAAGCCGTGACACCCGATGACAAAGTCAAACGCTTTGAATTTTCGGCGCGGTTGCAACAGCTCATGGAAGAGGATGCGTTCAGAGCGAAACTTGTTTTCAGTGATGAAGCAACATTTTTTCTTAATGGTGAAGTGAACAGACACATTGTGCGAATCTGGGCGGTAGAGAATCCTCACGCATTCGTGCAGCAAATTCGCAATTCACCAAAAGTTAACTTTTTTGTGCAATCTCACGGTTTAAAGTTTACGGCCCCTTTTTCTTCTGCGAAAGAAACGTTACAGGACACGTGTATCTGGACATGCTGGAAAATTGGCTCATGCCACAACTGGAGACCGACAGCGCCGACTTCATCTTTCAACAGGATGGTGCTCCACCGCATTTCCATCATGATGTTCGGCATTTCTTAAACAGGAGATTGGAAAACCGATGGATCGGTCGTGGTGGAGATCACGATCAGCAGTTCATGTCATGGCTCCACGCTCTCCCGAGTTAACCCCATGCGATTTCTTTCTGTGGGGTTATGTGAAAGATTCAGTGTTTAAACCTCCTCTACCAAGAAACGTGCCAGAACTGCGAGCTCGCATCAACGATGCTTTCGAACTCATTGATGGGGACATGCTGCGCCGAGTGTGGGAGGAACTTGATTATCGGCTTGATGTCTGCCGAATCACTAAAGGAGCACATATCGAACATTTGTGAATGCTTAAAAAAACTTTTTGAGTTTTTGTATGTGTGTGCAAAGCATTGTGAAAATATCTCAAATAATAAAGTTATTGTATAGCTGTGAAATCGCTTCCATCATTTGTAATAGCCCTGTACTTTTCCACACCTACATGGTGTGCGGTAGAGTACCGACATTGCAAGTGGATCCCTTTCGTCCTTTGGCTACCTGGTACACACTTCGATCTTCTTTGTCGTTTTATAAATAGTGTTATGCCGTGTTTGCACAAATACGGCCGATTCTCTCCGTCACTCTGAAAATGGTTCGCAGTAAGGCCGCACCCGATATTTCTTGTTCCGATGTGTCACTTCGCTGAGCGTTTGATTCTGTGACACGACTTACATAAGTGGTGGAATACTCATTCCTCCTCGTAAACCTTTCTACTTTTTCATCTCACGTCTGAGGTGGTTCGGCACACGTATCCGTCCTACTTGCATTACGAGTGTATTTGTCACATATCGGTTCCATTTTTACGCAAGACATTCCCAAGCTTGTTCAGGCATGTCTCACTATTTGCTATTTCATGCGGAACGGCAACTTCTACGAACAGCTCTAAGGCGTTGCCACGGGTAGTTCACTCAGTCCAGTGGTGCAAAATATCTTCATGGAACATTTCCAGGCAAAAGTGCTGGACTAGGCACCTTGTAAGCGAGAGGTAAGATACAGATGCGTCGAAGATATCTTCGTTGTCTGCAGCCATGATCAAGCTTGGTGACTTCCTACGACATCTGGACAGTCTTTATCCCAACATAAAATTTACTATGCAGGTACTAAAGGACCAACAGCTGCCTTTTCTAGATGCCCTAGTCAAGAGAGATGTTAAAACCTGTGACACGGTGCCAGTAGGGGGACAAGGGGGACACGGCCCCACATTCCATTGTTGCCAGGTGTATCCAAGTTGGCGGCGATAAAGTCATCCAAGATGGCGTTGTGTAGACTTGGCAACATCGCATGACATCATTCAAGATGGCTGATTTTGGCGGGAAGATAGGGTAATTGGGCTACCTCCACTAACCTAAACCTCCAAAAAAAAAAAATGGCAGGAAGTTCAAATTTCAACAGGATAATTCGTCACTCCTAAGAAAATCGCTGGAAGATAAGTCACTTGAGGTTTCGCTGCTAATCTAAGAAAATAACGGGAATAAGGTCAACTGGGCTATCTCCACTGCCTGTTTCACGTTCTAAACTGACATTAAGGCGTCATGATCGACAGCCTCTCACAGAAAACTAGACATCACACAGTGTAAATAATTTTGTTACTGTGACTACGATAATACGTGACACACGGTGGATAATTTTAAATGAAAGACATTTACAGCATAAGGAAAGTAGAAGACTTTAGCTGTGTTGTGGAGAGTTTCCAAACTGATGTCTGAAAGCTATCGACGACCACTACATTTAAACTCACCTGTCACACTGACGGAATAGATTATGGCTCTGCATTCCATTTAGAGTGATTCCTCATTTTGCACTCATGTACGCGATCATTGTTTTCGCTCCTAGCAACACCCAGAAGCTGTCACCCATCCACAAAACAAATTCCCCAGCTCAAACAAGACTTGTCAGTAAATCATTATGTGGTAACCAGCAGCGCACCAATGCACGGATGGGATGGAAAAGACACTGTACTGTTATATTAAGCAACACAGTTGCTAGCACGAACAATTTTAGAAATTTTACACTAACTCCAACACCGGCCAATTATGTGACAGCGTGTTTCCCCAATTTCAATATCATAGCTAAACCAACCCTTCTCTACTTTGCGAGTATAATTGCGAACATGGATAGATCACTGCTCAGTACACCCATTCACTGTTAATTCTGGAACACATAAATCATCAAAGTATACCAGACAGCGCTCTAGATATTTCTAAGACCTCGAGCATAGTACTTAATTTACTATCCATCTATCTGTGTATGGGTGTCACATAGCATTCTCGATGTCTTAGGGTAAAATTAGAGAGTGGAAGATCATCCTCACACTGTCATTGACCACCCTGCCATGCATCACCGTTACCGAATTAATCTGCAACTGATCAGATGCAGAAGACCGCTACGCTCCACGTCTCGTGAATGAATAGAGCTTTCCGAGTCCTAACCCGTCCAAGTGCACCAGTTTTCTCGAGATGGGACCATGCCGAGGAGCTTCGCACTCCTTATCTATGTATAGTAACACATTTCAAAGTGCCATTATGTAATAACAGACAGTTAAGAAGAAGAACAAGAAAGGATTCATTTTTATACGCGATGGATTTGGACACATTTTTACGTAAATCATCCAAGCTATCAACTCTAAATCATTGTTCTAGAGTCTAGGATCTGTACCTGGAAGGAATTGGCAAGAGAGAGAACGTAAAGACACGCACTCTTAAGACTACAACTTTCTGCAATTAAAAACGGGGTATAATGTTAGATCGATTACCTTCCAGGCCTATCAGACATACATCCTTCGTCACAGTTTCTCTACGCTGAACTATCTTGTCGAATCGTAAAACGAAAAAACTACTTCCATAAAACATTTACTTTTCATCATACGAGCACAATACAGTTTTGCGGAGATGTATAGTGTCCGCTGTTCACATCCGATCACAGTTCAGAAATTATACCATGCCTGCATCAGGCCTCTATAAAATGATAGTTAGAGGCAGTGGATACATCCTACAAGCAAACAGATAAACGCATAGCAGCAGCGTACGACATGCGAAATAACAAGTCATTCAGCCTCTAACTCTGTAAACACAACATATGTCAGGCAAATGTGTACACGGGGATTGTAGAACATCACAAGCTCATACCGATAACTTAGTTATGACACTGAAGGCTCGATTTTACACACACAAGATGCGACACGGGCGATCGCATAAATCAAAGCTCGTTTAGCGGAGTGTGTCAAGTTTCATCACACATGAGATGGAAGTCCTTTGATGACAGACACGTTTACTGTTAACAATCGCCGGCCGGGGTGGCCGAGCGGTTCTAGACGCTACAATCTGGAACCACGCGACCGCTACGGCCGCAGGTTCGAATCCTGCCTCGGGCATGGATGTGTGTGATGTCCTTAGGATAGTTTGGTTTAAGTAGTTCTAAGTACTAGGGGACTGATGACCTAAAATGTTAAGTTCCATAGTGCTCAGAGCCATTTGAACCATTTGAACCAAGAATCATAAAAGATGGCTGTATACATGGAAGAAGCCTGGAGATACTGACAGGTTTCAGATAGATTATCTAATGGCAAGACAGAGATTTAGGAACCAGGTTTTAAATTGTAAGACATTTCCAGGGGCAGATGTGGACTCTGACCACAATCTATTGGTTATGACCTGTAGGTTAAAAGTGAAGAAACTGCAAAAAGGCGGGAATTTAAGGAGATGGGACATGGATAAACTGAAAGAACCAGAGGTTGTACAGAGTTTCAGGGAGAGCATAAGGGAACAATTGACAGGAATGGTGGAAAGAAATACAGTAGAAAAAGAATGGGTAGCTCTGAGGGATGAAGTAGTGAAGGCAGCAGAGGATCAAGTAGGTAAAAAGACGAGGTTACTTAGGTTTAGGTAGTTCTAATTTCTAGGAGACTGATGACCTAAGCAGTTAAGTGCTATAGTGCTCAGAGCCATTTGTTAACAATCGCAAGTAGACAGTGCTTTAAAACACATACGGAACACATAGCTGTATATGAGTAGAACACGGGTATGTCACGTGATTGATGCATCCGGACAGAACATTTGGAAAAAAAATGGACCTCCATCAACTTATCCTTCTCTAGAATGAGTCTGTCAGCCTGTAACGTCCCCTTAGAAAAATTAATTAATTACTGTGCTGATAAATCTCTTACATTATTTGATTTTCAAACAGCTGAGCAAAACTGAATATACTTAGACATTTCGCTCTTTACCTATTCTGATCAACACTAAACTGACACACAATATTTTCTTAGCGCAACGCAATCTGACTTTCAATAATCCCTACAAAAGAATGGCCCTGACTAACATTAACCTACACCTGTCACAAATCACTTACCTCACAAAAATCTTCGTTACTCGAACTACTGCAATACAGCGAGCGCCACTACTGCCAGCTAAATAAAAGATTCAAACTACTGAAGGCACTAACTACTGATAGGCATAGTCAGCAAATGAAAGATTTTGATAGTGAACAAACAATTTATTTACCTTAATAGCGTTCAAAAGTGAAATGAAATGAAATGTCGTGTGGCTAGGGCCTCCCGTCGGGTAGACCGATCGCCTGGTTCAGGTCTTTCGAATTGACGCCACTTCGGTGACCTGCGCGTCGATGGGGATGAAATGATGATGATTAGGACAACACAACATCCAGTCCCTGAGCGGAGTAAATCTCCGACCCAGCCGGGAATCGAACCCGGGCCCTTAGGATTGACATGCTGTCACACTGACCACTCAGCGACCATGGGTGGACAGTGTTCAAAAGTCATAATATATATAGCAGTTCATGACATCCATTCTTACAAATGTACTGCTTCTGATGGACACACGTCCAGATCATCCGCTCTCAAAAATCAGCCATCTCACCTCCCCACATCCGCCACTGCTGGCGGCTCACCTCCAACTGCCCAACACTACAATGGCGAATATTGCAACAATGCCGACCAGCCTCAGACTGCACACAGCACAGTCAGTGATTTTCATACAGAGCGCTACGTGGCGTTACCAATACAAAAACCTAAACAGCCTACTTACAAGCCATTAAATCGTACCTCGTTACAACTCCATCTCAATAGATCACCCAGTCCACTCTGTGTTATCCTTTAACGCAGATGGAAGTAAGTTTAGAAATAAATCGTTCTCTGTCATCCCAAAAAGCATCAAATACAGTAGAAAACTCGCGTGCATCACTGGTACATCAATAGACAAACAGCATAATGCTGCCTCAGTGGAAAAAAATTGTCTGCCTCCGTTATTCCCTTCGTTTCGATGTGCACGTTTTCCCGAATTCCTCCTATTGCCGCATGCTTGGTCCTATACACTAACTGTTCGGCGCGAACCAGAAGATAGCAAAGTACTTCCTCAATTTCACCGCATTTGGGTCTATATTCGGTCAATTTATACCTGTTCTCCCGTAATTTTTCGCAATTCTATCGATTTTAGGTCAGATCTATCCATGCGATCATGACATAACATCTCGTTCTGTGTTCTAAAATTGATATTAGATGAAGCACAGCTGCCAACACCTAGTCCAAATGCACTAATCGGGAGGTGTAATATAGCACTGTACGCGAATGTATCCAGTCACATCCACATTCGGGGAGCGTTTGCGAGTACGCAAATGAAATTTAGTTTTGGACAGTCAGTTCAATATTCCTAATGGTAACAGACTGTAGCATCCCGTGCGCGCAGGTAGGCCAACAAATTTAATTGTCATCAGAATTGATGACCGTCGGCCGGAGTGGCCGTGCGGTTCTAGGCGCTGCAGTCTGGAACCGAGCGACCGCTACGGTCGCAGGTTCGAATCCTGCTTCGGGCATGGATGTGTGTGATGTCCTTAGGTTAGTTAGGTTTAATTAGTTCTAAGTTCTAGGCGACTGATGACCTCAGAAGTTAAGTCGCATGGTGCTCAGAGCCATATGAACCATTTTGAACCAATTGATGACCATTGTAAGGTACAGCGATTGTCGGAATGTACTTGCAAAAACATGATATTATTTCAGAGGTTTAAAATGAGTTAAGGATTTCAGAAAAGTTGTATCTTGTGAATTTTCAAGCAGTTTTATCAGAAAGTCAGACGCGTCAAATCTTATGTTCATTTGCTGCATAATTAAATTAACAGATCTGATACAGTCATTGTTTGCAAGACTAAAGATAAAAGTTAACAGTATTCAGAGTCTGCGTGGCACGACAAGTAGGGCGTCCAACCGCCTCCTGGATGACGGACGTACCAGGAAATGTCTGAACGGTACAGTATTTCCGTCATCTGAAAGTACATAAAGCGTGCGTGGCTCGATTTCCGCCATCACGTATTTTACACCCTGTTTTTAACGTACTTCCACCTCACTGCGTTAATTTAAATTACTGCTGTCACTGAGATGCTGCTTTGCCTGACCGTGAGCGGCGTTACCAGCGCGTAATGATGTATCCCCGCTCGTAGTATCTTTGCTGGGCGGCTATTACTCCCCGGTCTATGTCTGTCGTAAGGGGTTCGGTCGCGAGTTAGAGCTGCCAGTCAGTTGGAACGCGTCTGGAGCGCAGTACGGACCTGCCAATCGGGGAGTTGCAATGCGCCACTAGTGCAGTCGGGTTGGAGTAGTAGTGAGGTCTGCGTCGACATGGCTCGCCCGACCATTGCCGCCACGCATCACTTGAGCCAGGCCACGGTCTTGGTGGATCGTCGGTCGGTCGTCCTGCCAGACAATTCGTTTTGGCTCGCTGATCGTTCATGAGTCGGCTGTGTGTGTGTGTGTGTGTGTGAGTGCATCGACTCCCGATTTGTCTCTGTGTGTGCTTAGTTATTGTTGAGTATTGTTCAGGTCTTCGTGCAAGTGTTTCTCAGGTTATGTGTGTAATTGGCGTGATTTCAACTGACGACTATTTTAGATGTTGACGGCATTCTGAGACTAGTGGTTGTTGCAGACGAGGGAAGTTGTCTCCGCGCGGTGCAGTCAGCTGGGTCCGCTAGGAGTCTCTGCGCAGTGTTGGAGCGGGTGTGGAGCTGTCCGATCGCTACGAGCTTCGTGGTTCACCGACCCAGGACGTCAAGGTTGAGTAGTGGTTTCAACTACCCAAGCTACGTCCATTCATGTTGTGGTGGTTCGTTTCGGTGGTTTGCTGTTGGGGAGGTTTTCCTGTGAGCAACACCAAGTGTTTCTATTGCTGAAATTTAGCCGCCATGCGGTGCAATTAACTACACTCCTGGAAATGGAAAAAAGAACACATTGACACCGGTGTGTCAGACCCACCATACTTGCTCCGGACACTGCGAGAGGGCTGTACAAGCAATGATCACACGCACGGCACAGCGGACACACCAGGAACCGCGGTGTTGGCCGTCGAATGGCGCTAGCTGCGCAGCATTTGTGCACCGCCGCCGTCAGTGTCAGCCAGTTTGCCGTGGCATACGGAGCTCCATCGCAGTCTTTAACACTGGTAGCATGCCGCGACAGCGTGGACGTGAACCGTATGTGCAGTTGACGGACTTTGAGCGAGGACGTATAGTGGGCATGCGGGAGGCCGGGTGGACGTACAGCCGAATTGCTCAATACGTGGGGCGTGAGGTCTCCACAGTACATCGATGTTGTCGCCAGTGGTCGGCGGAAGGTGCACGTGCCCGTCGACCTGGGACCGGACCGCAGCGACGCACGGATGCACGCCAAGACCGTAGGATCCTACGCAGTGCCGTAGGGGACCGCACCGCCACTTCCCAGCAAATTAGGGACACTGTTGCTCCTGGGGTATCGGCGAGGACCATTCGCAACCGTCTCCATGAAGCTGGGCTACGGTCCCGCACACCGTTAGGCCGTCTTCCGCTCACGCCCCAACATCGTGCAGCCCGCCTCCAGTGGTGTCGCGACAGGCGTGAATGGAGGGACGAATGGATACGTGTCGTCTTCAGCGATGAGAGTCACTTCTACCTTGGTGCCAATGATGGTCGTATGCGTGTTTGGCGCCGTGCAGGTGAGCGCCACAATCAGGACTGCATACGACCAAGGCACACAGGGCCAACACCCGGCATCATGGTGTGGGGAGCGATCTCCTACACTGGCCGTACACCATTGGTGATCATCGAGGGGACACTGAATAGTGCACGGTACATCCAAACCGTCATCGAACCCATCGTTCTACCATTCCTAGACCGGCAAGGGAACTTGCTGTTCCAACAGGACAATGCACGTCCGCATGTATCCCGTGCCACCCAACGTGCTCTAGAAGGTGTAAGTCAGCTATCCTGGCCAGCAAGATCTCCGGATCTGTCCCCCATTGAGCATGTTTGGGACTGGATGAAGCGTCGTCTCACGCGGTCTGCACGTCCAGCACGAACGCTGGTCCAACTGAGGCGCCAGGTGGAAATGGCATGGCAAGCCGTTCCACAGGACTACATCCAGCATCTCTACGATCGTCTCCATGGGAGAATAGCAGCCTGCATTGCTGCGAAAGGTGGATATACACTGTACTAGTGCCGACATTGTGCATGCTCTGTTGCCTGTGTCTATGTGCCTGTGGTTCTGTCAGTGCGATCATGTGATGTATCTGACCCCAGGAATGTGTCAATAAAGTCTCCCCTTCCTGGGACAATGAATTCACGGTGTTCTTATTTCAATTTCCAGGAGTGTATTTTGGTTGACTACAATTCGAGTGCACCAGTGGAATTTTCTGCCTTGTAGCCGTTAGTGTTCTAGTTACCTGCCCTGGACACTGACGTAAATTCAGGCAGTGTTCTTTTGGTTGAAGTTAACTATATTCAAATTCAAGTGTACCAGCGGAATTTTCTGCCTAGTGGTCGTTAGTGTTCTGGTTACCAGCCCTGGCCACTAACGCAATTTCAGGGAGCGTTCTTTCCTCACCTGTTGTCACTGTCCAATATGGTGTGTAATTTTGACAGCTAATACATACTCCATTGCGGATTACCACGTTTGTAACCTTTTGTATTTGAGTTCTCATGTACTGATTGATGGGAAGCAAGTAGTTGCGTCGGTCGGTCCATGGCTGTCCCCTGATTGGGTTCCGACAGATCAAGTGTAGTTGGGCTCACCACCTGTCTCACCTAAGTGAACGAGGGCAGACCGACCTCTCTGGAGGCTTCTGAGTGCTCTTGTCTCTATTGTCTTTCCCACCAATGTTTAATTATCTGCCGGCCGGTGTGGCCGTGCGGTTAAAGGCGCTTCAGTCTGGAACCGCGTGACCGCTACGGTCGCAGGTTCGAATCCTGCCTCGGGCATGGATGTGTGTGATGTCCTTAGGTTAGTTAGGTTTAATTAGTTCTAAGTTCTAGGCGACTGATGACCTCAGAAGTTGAGTCGCATAGTGCTCAGAGCCATTTGAACTATTTTAATTATCTGTTTCAGCTACTTAAAATTTAACGCTTATGGTTATTTTTTCTTTTTTCTTAAAAATTTTGCAAAATTAATTGTGGGTTTTCAAGTCTTGTAACCTTATCCTTAAAATTATCTTTCAAGCGTAAACATTGCGGTGTTCTGCCTTTAAAAAATTATGGTAATATATTTTAAAATTTTGAAACTTAATTGTGGCCTTCAGCCATTGGTATTGCACCTTGCATATGTTTGTTCTATCTGCTTTGCCGTGAGGCTTTCCACCTAGCTGTGATAGATATTTTTTAAATTATTTTATTGCTATTTTAACTGGATTTTAATCCTGTTGATTTGTTAAGATTTCTTGTTTGGAGGCCTTCAGTCGTGAAACAGTTGCATTTGGTAAAGGTTCGGCTGTGTGCCGCTTTGGATGTAAATGTGTTATTAAATTACAATAAATTACAATTAGATGGTGAAACTGACCCCAACATTATTTGGCTCTTTCTACAATCCTAGTTACCTGTTCTGCCCGGCGGGTTTAGCGGGCGTCTCAGTACAATCTTCTTTATTTTAAATTAGTATCACGATTTCGGCCTTAACTCACTTCAAATATAATAGTGTTGGGTATAACTGGAGTTTGTTCAAAAAATGGTTCAAATGGCTCTGAGCACTATGGGACTTAACATCTGAGGTCATCAGTCCCCTAGAACATAGAACTTCTTAAACCTAACCAACCTAAGGACATCACACACAACCATGCCTGAGGCAGGATTCGAACCTGCGACCGTAGTGGTCGCGCGGTTCCAGATTGAAGCGCCTAGAACCGCTCGGCCACACCGGCCGGCTGGAGTTTGCATTATTGCCTTTCCTTAAATGCAGAATTTGTATTTTAATAAATACATGGTTTCTGGTTGTAAAACTGTAATCAATACCAGTGGGGAGAGAGGGGGGGGGGGTGTGCAGATAACCCATTCTATGGTTTTATCTTGCTTATAGTCAAGAAATGTTTTCTAATCATATAAACTGCTGTCAGTTTAATCAGCTGCAAGGCTATCATTTCAACAAAAAAGTACAATCTGTATAAGATGCCTGGTTCTACTAATAATTCATTCGATTTAATTCTTTATAATATTTGATCCTGTGCACAAAATCCCCCAAGGCTTAAAAGAAAACAGAATTTTAGTTACTTATTACATTGCTTCCTATAAATACCTTCTTTCACAGTGTGCACACTACCACCTTTTGCATGAGAAGAAACAACACAGCTAAGGCAAGTTGACAAAATCATTTTTCTTAATTGTATCACCAAAGATCACCTCCTGTGTAGAAATATGAAGCAGTCATACTGCACATCAAGATCTATTAAACTGGATGTCCCAGGGTATAGATGAGCACTTACATCTACACGCAGGGACACCCAGTTCAATTGATCTTGACGACGATTTCACTTAAAGTGCAGTTATACTCGACGCTGTTATACTGTACTTGACAACGACTTAAGGCCGAAATCATGATAGTAATATAAAACAAAGAAGTTCGCACAGTCAAATGGTGTGAATATCATTCAAACATTTTGACGTGACTGTGGCCTAAAAGTATGAGAAGATTATACTAGGAACTATTTTATGCTACCGTGACAAGACATTCGAATAACACATTCCTACATCTGCATATACATCTGTATGACTATTTGCGATTCACTCTTAAGTCCCTGGCAGAGGGTTCATCGAACCATCTTCATACTATTTCTTACCGTCCCACTCTCGAAGAGCTCGCGGGAAAGTTGTACCCTTAAAACTTTCCGTGCGAGTTCGGATTTCTCTTATTTTATTACAATGATCATTTCTCCGTATGCAGGTACGTATAAACAAAATCTTTTCACCTTCGGAGGAGAACGTTATAGATTGAAATTTAGTGAAAAGATCTCGTGGCAACGAAAAAGGCCTTTCATTTAATGATTGCCACCCAACTAGCGTATAATGTACGTGGCACTCTCTCCCCTACCTCATTATAATAGAAGTTGCCCTTCTTCCAACTTTTTCGATGTACTCTGTCAATCCTATCTGATACGGACTTCATATGGTACAGCAATAACGTAGCAGACGACGGACAAGCGTACTGTAGGCATTCTCTTCGGTAGACCAGTTGCATGTTCTAAGTGTGACGCCAAAGTAACGCAGTCTCTTGTTTGCCTTTCCCATAACATTATCTATACGGTCGTTCCAGTTCCTCCTCCAGCGGTTAGGGCTGCCGCTACACAGAGCAATATGTGACAAGTCCGCCACGTAGACCGCAGCTGCACGTTCACACACCGAGCACAGTATTTAAGTGGTGGGTCGCCGACTCTTGGCCAGTTCCTGTGAATTGTCGCCGAGTTCCAGTCGCCTATGGTTGCCCCCACAGATCGGACAGACCCCACCTGCAGTGTACAACTGCCGACCGGCACCAGTCGTTGGACACTAGTCGAGGTGATAGTCAAAGTGTTTGTTTGATGACAGGCTCTTTATTTTCATTTTGATTCAACAGTCCTCTGGCTGGTCTGATGCGACCCGCCACGATTTCCTCTCCTGCGCCAACCCCTTCATTTTAGAGTAGTGAAAGGGTCCTGTAGCCACCTTTCATTAGTCCGGTAGCCCATTTTTACTAGCATTTCTCTTTCTTTTCCTTGTTTCTCTTTTCTCATAACTCTCATAGTAGTGTGATTGAATGAATGTGGTTGTGTGTCACGTTGCTAGACGGTGTCGTAGTCTGCTGCAGAAAGTCTGCGATAGTCATACAGATTCAGCAGCAGCAGTTGTACAGAATAGCCAACTCTTGTAGTGGTCAAGTAGGCAAAGAGGTTTGCGCTACGTGTGAGAAATCCACCTACGTTAGGTTGGTGGCGGAAATGGCATCTTTGGGTTTTCCGGGCCACGCAGAGCGTGGAAGAGGCTGGAGTTGAAAGAGGGAGGCAGTCTGCCGCCGGTACGTGAAGCGTCCACAGCTGCGCTCCAGTCGAAGAAGGGTGAGTTAGACTGACCGCGTGGCGCGTTGTTACTTGGCGAGAGGAGAGCTGTTAGCTTTTGGTCTCGCTTTTCAACTCTGAAAGATTGCTTTGCCTTGTCGCAGCAAGGAACACAAAACTTTGGCAGATTTTCCTTTCAGTAAATTTCTATAGCAGACTTGGATCCGCCGGAAGAGCGCCACACAAAGGTGTCGATAAGCAGTGAGCACTCGCTCCTGTATGAATACCTGTTTGCCTTCAGCTGTGCCTGTATAAGCTTTTATTTTTCTAAATATTAATAGTTTGCCTTCTCGTAAATTTTCCTTGCTTTATGTATCTTTCGTCCGTGGGGAGCCAACCACGTGGTTGAACATTAGAGTTTGTTGGGCTACCGTCATCACTAACTGTCCGATCTCATGTTTGTGTTAAAGAATGTTAACTGTTCATGACTGTGTAATGTGATATTGTTGCAACTTTGCCACGATACCTAGAAATTGCGTCTCCACAAACCACGTGGGCACGCGGGTGTACTTCGAAACGTGTTCCGTTTCACGAGTTATTGCGATCAGTTATCAGGCAACAGCAGTTGTATGAATGATTCACACCAAAGATTTTAGGTGTAGATTATAACGGTGCATGTATCGATGCTTTTCTTTAATGATTTAGGAATTAATGTTATCAGGAATTGTGTACTTGCCTCACATCCATATCTTAGGAACAAATGATTTTATCCACAATTTTCTCTTGTATTCCGAGGTTACGTTTTTCCACCCAAGCCACTCACCTCATAGCTTTCCCGTTAGCACATCCAACGCGTTTCCTTACGCACAGGCCCAGTGATTAGTTTCCTCTTTTATTTTAAAATAAATGCTTTAGATTAAGTCTTATTTTCAGGTGCGTTGCTGGGAGCTGATCTTATGCACAGTGTTCATGCATTCTCTGTTTTATTCTAAATGTTTGATTCTCGTGAACAGTGCACGGGCAATACTATTAATTACATCGCATCCGCTATAAGCGATATCACAACGTATGCATTTTTATAAGTTTTTTGTCTGTGATTAAATTAATTTTCCGACTCGACCAAACCTTTGATTAGTTGTATGGTTAGAGTCGGTGGCGACCCTAATCTTCTCACGTTAATTTCACAAGCTATAAGTATTTCCATTCCCAATAATCTTAAAGTAATAACCTGTAGTAACAGGTTAGTTACAGTAGCACTTGCAATTTATGTCCTCAGTTACTTGCCGAATGTGTTCTAATGTCGGTTTCCTCTAGTTTTTAACCCTATACTGCTCCCTCCAGTAACATGGAAATTATCCCGTGATATCTTAACTGCAGTCCTATCGTCCTATTATTTCTTCTTTTAAGTGTTTTCCTTATATTTCTTTCCTCGCCGATTCTCCAGAGAACTTCCACATTCCTTACCCAATCAGTCCACATAATTTTCAACATTCTTCTTTGGCACCACATCTCAAATTCTTACTGCAGTTTTTCCACAGTTCTTATTTCACTACCATAGAATGCTGTGCTCCAAACTTACATTCTCAGAAAATTCTTCCTCAAATTAAGCCCTATGTTTGATACTACCAGACTTTTCTTGGCCTGGAACGCCGATTTTGCCATTGCTAGTCTGCTTTTTATGTCCCCCTTGCTCCTTCCGGCGTGGGTTATTTTGCTGCCCAGGCAGCAGAATTCCTTAACTTCATCCTCTTCGTCAACACCGATTATAATAAGTTTCTCGCTGTTCTCGTTTCTGCTAATTATCATTATATTTGTCTTTGTTCCATTTATTTTCAGTCCATATTCTTTGCTCATTTGACTTGTCACTTAATGCAATAGATCCCGTAATTCTCATAGGATTCTTAACTGCAGACCAAACTCAACTTCAGTTGCATCTGTTAGAAATGATCTACTGCTTTAGATGTGTTACCCTGTGACGTGACCGTGGTAA